>NC_081422.1:98713930-99046664 GCF_949786415.1 Peromyscus eremicus | reverse complement strand
ATGAAAAAGGGAGTCCATATCCTTATCCTTATCCTGCGACTGTCACGAATGGAAGTGCTCTACCTATTAGTGCTAGACTGAGGTATGGGTGAAGGCACCTTTAGATAATTTAAGACACTGGCCATTAAATTATGCCTAGTCCTTCAGGTCCTCCCTGCTACAGTTCTAGACACTGTGGAACAGGCATGAACCACCCTGCTGTGCCCTGTATGACGTCCTCCTAGAGAAGCAATGAGTCAATTCGGGCTGCTTCAATTCTGGGTCCTTGCTACACTGTGGTAGTAACTGGAGAAAACTGTTGGAGGAAGCCTTCAGGAGATAAAGGCTAAAATCAACTCCTTATACCACGGCCTCCTTGCTCAGAAACTGTTTTGAAAAAGCTAACACTGAGCAAAGTGGGGGAAAGAGTGTCCGGTCCTCCTTTGATACCCAGTTCTAAGCTGTCATTTTTCACCAAGAACTTGCCTATGTACTCAAGAGGAAAAGATTTGGGACTAAGTCCTCAGATGAGAGAGAGCTCTCACAAAAAAATCAAGTATTTGAAAATAGGATCCAAGATAGGGAGTTGAAGATTTCCAAGTTTCAGTCAAGATAAAATATTTAATTAGCCTATAAACTGACCCCAAGAACATCTGGAGCTTCCAGAAGGCAAGAAATTTTCTTGTCACTTGTAAGTCTGCCAGACAGTGGAGGCCCATGTTGGCAAAGAAGCAGAAATAGGAAAGGAGGTTATCAGCATGGCCTCTCTGAGATTCCAAGCTTACCGATTAGAGAACACAGAGCAACAGAACGAACTCTCTCCATGCCTATTCATCTCCTTCAGAATGCAGAAAGTGGAGGGGATAAGGAGAGTCAAATAATTCCCCACCAGGGAGCTGAAACACATCAATCAGGTGGTTATACAGACATGTGGTAGAAACTTACAGAACTGTTCAATCTTCTTACAGAAAGGTCTCTTACTTCATGCAGACAATAGGACCAAGAATTCTTGGGCTGGGCAGCAGACTAAAACCTTGCCTCTGGTACTAAACACATTTAGATGTGAGTATTACAAGATGAGTATTTTCATAGATAGATAGATAGAGACAGAGAGATAGACAGACAGACAGACAGACAGACAGACAGACACACACACACACACACACACACACACACAGAGTTCCAACTGATCTGTGATATTAGTTTTCATGTGGTATCAGTCTTCATGAATTATCTCCATTAAACAGAGTAGTATACAATATTTATCAAGTGCTCAGTGTGTACCAAGTACTATTAAGTAATTCTCAAGCATTATAGCTTTCCTTCTCACAGTAACCTTACTATCATTGTGTGGATGATTTAAAAAAATGCAGGTCCAGGGAAACTGGTGAATTTGTATAAGCTCATATGGAAAATGGAAGCAATCTGATTCCAGACTCTGTATCTTTGGCCACTTCATTATCTTGCCAGCCCAGTCTTCACAGCCACTTAGAGAAAGGTCATATAAGAAGCTCAGGGATGATGGGGATCTTTCCAAGACCACACAGTGAATCTGTGGTGGACTTCTGCTTCATTTCATACTGTCCTCATATTAAAAAAGGCTTCTAGTATTCTCTGAATTGTCCAGAAAGCTAATTCAGGTTAAGCTGAAGTCTGGTGGCTCATTCCATAAATAGTTGAATTGTGAGGTAGATCAGCTCCAAGTTTAAGTTTCTTCCTCTGGTATTTTTTCTGGAGTTCTCAAATGCTATTTTAGAAATGGAACCATATCTATTCCCTTTAAACCAAAGTCTTATATAAAACCCCATTATGCTTAATAGTTTAATATATTTTAGCAATATAATTTAGATTCCTGTCATTTAACTGCAATGTCCTAATGGGCACACAATCTGAGAGTCAGTGACTTCAAATGTGGTGGAAATCTAAGCATCTGTGTTAGTGAGCTAATCTTTGATAGGGGGCCAACCATACACAGTGGGGAAATAATAGCCTTGTCAGCAAATAGTGTTGAGAAAAGTGGACATCTACAGCAGGAGAATGAAATGGGATCCTTATCTCACACCACAACAAAAATCAACTCATTTTACTCATCGACATCTCAAACTGGGGATGGAGGGCGTGCAATGGAGGGTAGGGGGTGGGGGATGAGAACATAAGGGAATGGGATGGTCGAGCTGGAACAGGGATGGAGTGAGAGAGCAATGAAAGAGATAACATGATAGAGGGAAACATCATGGGGATAGGGAGAAACTGGGTGCAAGGGAAGTCCCCAGGGATCCGCAAGGATGACCCCAGCTTAGACAACAAGCAATAGTGGACAGGGTGCCTGAACTGGCTTAACCCAGTAATCAGATCAGTAAATACTCTGTCATCATAGAGCCTTCATCCAATAACTGATGGAAGCAGATGCAGAGATCCACAGCCAAACACCAGACCAAGCTCCAGGAGTCCAGTTGAAGAGAGAGAAGAGGGATTCTATGAGCAAGGTGCATCAAGATCATGATGGGTAAACATACAGAGACAACCAAACCAAACTAGTGGGAACTCATGAACTTTAGACCAACAGCTTTGGAGCCTCCATGGGACGGGGCTAGGCCCTCTGCATAAGTGAGACAGTTGTGTAGCTTGATCTGCTTAAGGGGCCTTCTGGCTGTAGGATCAGAATCCATCCCTGGTGCATGAGCTGGCTTTTTGGAGCCCATCACCTATGGTAGGACACCTTGCACAGCCTTGATGTGGGGTGGGGGGCATAGACCTGCCTCTGCTGAATGTACCAAGTTCTGCTGACTCCCCATGGGAGGCCATACCTTGTTGGAGGAGGGAATTGGGGGGGGGGCAGGGCTGGAAGGGTGGGAGGAGGGAAAAGAGAGGGATCTGTATGGTGCTATTTTATTTGTGCGGAAATGTGATTTTATTTGTATGTTAATAAAGTTGCCTGGGGTCACAGCTAAGAGCAAGCCATTAAGCAGAAGTCTGGTAGTGGTAGCACACGCCCTTAATCTGATCACATGGCAGGCAGAATCTCCGTGTGTTCAAGGACACAGCCAGGATGGTGACATACACCTTTAATCTCAGTACCAAACATAGAGACCTGGAGGTCTGTATAGACAGGCAGTGATGAGGAAGTCATGTGGTTGGGTTTACAGCCAATGAGAAGGCAGAACAGAAAGGCAATAAAAAGACAGGACACAGGAAGAAGGTCTCTCTCTCAGGGGAAGGACGGCAGCGAGTGGTAAGATAAGGTGGTCTTAGCTCTTGGCTACTGCTCGATCTCTGGGCTTTTAACTCTTTATTTGGCTCTGTGTTTCTTATTTAATAAGACCATTTAGAATTACATCTACAGATCTGTGGTTAGTATGTAAAATGAATAAAAAATTCCTTAATAAAAATATATAATAAAAAATCAACTCATAATGAATGGACCTCAAACTCTAAGTTTCTAGAAGGAATTTAGGAGGAAACATTTTTGATGTTTACCTGGGCAAGGATTTGTTTTGGCTTTGACACCAGTCACATAAGCAACCAAAACAAAATGAGATGAGTGATATTGTATCAAACTAAAATGTTCCAATACAACAGAAGAAATAGTCGGAAGAATGCAAAGGTGACTTACAGAATGGGAGAGAACATTTGGATGCCACTTACCTGGCACAGAACTAATTTCCAAGGTATATTAGGGATTCCTAAACTAACTTAGTGACTAAACAAAATAATAACAACAGAAAACAAATAATTTTAAAAATAAACAATGTACATGAAATTGACAGTTCTTGAAGCGGACATAAAAATGGGCAATGGACATATGAGAAGGTATTCAATATCAATAATCACAAGGAAATGCAAATCACCCGAGAGCGAGCTAGCACATCACACCTGGAAGGGTGACTATTATTATTTTTTTCAAAGACATCAAGGTGCTGATAAAGCTGGGGAAATTTGGAGTCTTTGTATGCTACTGTTAGGGATGGAAAATGCAACAGTCACTGAAGAAAAGGATATGGAGTGTATACCCTAAAAACAGAATTACCAGATGATCCAGGAAACACACTTCTGGCTATCTTTCCCAAGGATCTAGAAGGATCTACATTCCTGTGTTTATCCCAGCCTGTTCAAGATGCATGGCATGGGAACATCTATCTATCCTTTCACAGACAAGTCAATATAAAGTATAGCATAAACATACAATAAAATATCACTCAGCTTTAAAAGGGAAGGCATTTTAACACATGAGGCTCAGACAACATGGACCTGGACAGCACCAGGCTAAGTGAAATAAATCAGTAACAGGTCAAACACTGTATGATTCCTCTTATGTGAGGGTCTAATATAGTCAAAGGTACAGAAAAGAACAACAGTATGCTTATTGCTAGGGGACATAGAGAAGATAGAGTGAATTTTTACTTAAATTACATAAGGTAACAGCTGTATAAAGTAAATTAAGTTCTGGAGGTGAACACTAGCACATACTGCCTGTGGTTAGTTACAGTGTTTATAAAATATTGTTAAGAAAATGAATCTCACATTAAGTGTCTTCACTGTCATGAACAACAAACAAAACCTAAGCACCACATGGAAGCCTAAGGAGGTGATGGATACATTTATTATCTGGATTATGGGGATATTAGCATGCATGCCTAAACTTATCAAAGTATATACATTGATTATATGCAGTTTTTATATAATAATTAGACCTTAAATAAAGTTGAAAATGAAAATTAAGTATGATTTAACATTGTATATATTAAAATATATCTTAGGAAATATTCTATATGTTAGTCGGGATAATGTTTTCATGAGTGCGCACATTTGTCAAAACTCATCCAGGAAAACATTGCAAAAGGATGTATTTTATATGTAAATTGTCTCACTAAAGTTAATTTTAAACAATTATGTCTCAAAACTACTCTTTTGGGATCTGTTACCATAGCTCTGTTCACAAAATGGCCATGGCTCATAATCATTCTAAGCATGAAAGAGCCATGTTCCACAGAGTTCATTTCTACACACACTATCCAAGAAAAGATTGCTTAAAGTGTTTATCACCCACTTCTCTGGGACATACATGAACTCATATGCCCCTATGTGTTGCTAACAGGGAAGCTACAACATATGGAGATCCAAACCTGCATCTGGATAGGTTGGAGTAGGGAAGGAAAGAAGAAAATGGGAAATAGTGGCACCAAGGAAGGTTAGAAAGACAGGAAACATTCCATGGATGTGGGAAGGGAGATGAGCCCTTCCTCCAGGGGATTGATTGAGGCCTGTCACCATCTGAGAATCAGGAATTCCAGCACAACTAACACAGGCTGTGAAAGCTGCCAAGGTAGACAGTATTCCCCTCATATATAGATATTTTATATTAAAATAGCTGTAAACTAGGCTTGGGGCTTAATGTACATGAACTCATCCCTCTCCCAGATAGTCTCTGGGATTCTCACAAACAAGACTATTAGCATTGCTTACAATGATGACATCCTACCTTCCTGCATCTTTGTGCCCTGGAGTTTGACCTTTTCCACTGTAGTCCTATCAGGACCCATCAAAAACTGCCTGTGCTCTCATTTAGGTTTCTTGACTAACCTTCGATGGTAATAAATTCAAAAGCCACTGAAATGGTATGCATGGCTACTATAAAGATAATGAAGCATCATTCTTCTTTGAGAAGCTCACATTCATTCACTTGGGTGTGTCTTACTCCTCTCTCAGCATGTCTTTTCTCTTAACCCTTGTGTGTATACCTTTCAATAAACTCCCAACTGTGTGTAACAATGACTCATCCTGAAATTCTTTTCTGTGGTGAAACCAAGGAGCCTGAGTTTGCTTCAGTAGACATCTCTGAGGAAGAACTCCCCAAGCTGTGTCAGAGGTCAGTGTATAGATCTGTCTGCATCCCTGCTTCATCTGAAAGAGCAGTAGAATACTGATCAGTTTTTATTATCACCCTGCTGTGCCCACTACAGAAACAGGAATAAGAACAAATCTAAATCAACAACTTTTTAAGGTCTTTCTCCAAGTTTGTCTGAGCCTCCAGTCTTCTATATCAAAGACAGAGTGAGCGCTTCTGGACAATTATACATTTAGGGACTTTCATCATGCTTCCCTCATGGTGCTCAGTACACATTGTGCTTAATTTTAATATCTATAATGCCTTTTCACAGGGCTTTTATGAGAAGCAAATTAAATAACATAAGCAGAGATTGTGAATATAAAGGATTATATGCATATAATATCATCACTAATAATAACCTTATATCGGAGTTCATTGATGATGTGTTAAATATAACAATGCTAATTACTACTAACTGTTACTCCTGGCTAATGTCAAAGCCCAGGATCCACTGAAACATATTTTCATATGGAACTGATCCAAGAGTGATTAGTCCTAAGTTGCATATCCTCTGAGCCCAATAATCATATCTTAAAATTAAGTATAAAAGTGGGATTAGCACTGATTGAAGCAACATCTTCAAAGTCTGCAATGCAATTTGGGTTTCCCTATGATGACAAGTTCTTGCCATTCACAGGATCTGGGCCCAGAGCCACACAATCATCAGCTTGGCCCTGCTCCATGGAAAACATCCAACACTGCCTAGGAGGGAGCCGATGTTCCAGTGAACACAGAGGCAAAGCCTTTGGGTCACAAGTGTCTACATCTCAGTTCTCTGGGAAGCTTTCCTTTATCACACCTGGTTCAAATGTGTAGTTCTAGGAGTTAATGAATGCATCAGCATTCACAAGAGACAAGAAGGAATTATTCCCACACCTCATCAGAAGCTGAGAAACCCTACATTCTCATTAACCATATACTTTCATCTTGTGGCTAGAGAGTACATGAGCGATTCTAATAAATGGGTGTGAACCAAAACTAAGGGAGTGAAGTGTAGTCTGAAACTTGCTGTTTGGAAAGTACATCCAAGTTGCAAGTTTTCTATTCTTTCAGTAAAGTCATGTCAGTAAAGTACATGGGCACTATAAAAGACTTATTGAAAGTAGTTAGATCTGCTATAGCAGTAACCTGAGTTGTTAACACAGTATCATGGGATCCTTTCTCTGTTGGAATTCCATTTTAAAATAAAGTGGGGTTTGGAGAGACGGCTCTGTGGTTAAGAGCTCTGGCTGCTCTTCCAGAGTATCCATGTTTGACTCCCAGTACCAACATGGCAGCTCACAACTATCCGTAACTCCATGTCTAGAAGGGATCCTATTCCCTCCTTTGGCCTCCTTGGCCACTACATATATATGTGGTTCATGGATAATACATGCTGACAAACACTCATATATATAAATTAAGAAAAAAAACCTCTGCAGTAATCAGTAGCAGTAAAACAACAAATGTCAAATTTAAGTTTCATCGCTCATGCCCTCACTTCAGACCACTCTCCTCCCCACCACAAATGCTCATAATCTCAATGTCACAATTACAATGAATTTAAACATTTGTTAAAATTAAGTAATTCCGAAGTTAACTCTTAGTTATGCTAGCCACAGTCTAAGTGCTCAGTTGCCACTCACTGGACAGAGCAGCTCTACAACATGTCAATCTTTGCAGAGGATTCTGCCAGACATGCCATCAGGCAAGTCCAACCTGTAGCCCACAAGTCAAATGTGTTCCCAGATAGTGACGGATGCGGCCCCACATGTTTGTAGACCACAACATCATGTTGAAATGTCAAAAGGTTGGATACTCATGAGAAAGCCCCTCTTTTGCCAAACTCTAATGCTCTCACTGAAAGGTAAGCTTACTTTGTTTTTCTGAGTCTTGCCCCAAAGCTCCTCAATAATCTCTTCACTATTTAGCATCTCAGATTTCCCATGATGAAGATACTGAGAAACTTAAGCAGTATTAAACCTTGGATAGAAGCCCTTCCCCCAGTTCTGTGGTTCTGTACATAGGAATCTCTCTGGCCACCAAAGTCCTCTCCAGGAAACGGCTACAGAAAAGTCTACAATTCAATAAATCTTCCAACTGAGTACAGCTCAGGCTTGCTGGCCTTCACTAAATATGTCACTCCTCTCTTCTAGCATAGATGTGAGGATGTAAAAGTCACTTTTGGAACTTGCATCAGAAAGTAGGTGGTGTCACTAAATAAATGTTCACCACTTGGTAACTGTACATCCTTCTACAAGTGGGTGGTTGGAAGGTCTATGTGTCGTCTACTTGCCTCTTTGGCCTAAAATACTTCTTATGTTCTTTTCTTGCAAACTTTGCTAGCAGACTTCTGACAAAGTAGAAGGCAATAGAAGGCATTGGTGGGAGATGGGAAGGCAACAAAAAGCTACAGCTTCTCCAGCTCTACATGCTTCACCACTGTCTCTCCAGCTTCCAGCAGGTAGGCCCTTCCCCCAACCCCACCTCCATAGATTCACCTTCTCCTAGGCAATGCACCTGCTGGGTCTTTAATACTTAACTCTTCCTTTCATCCCTCTTGTCCAATGGTAGGCTGGCACACTTTTTAGTAACTGGGTCTCTGTTTTGTTGATGCAATGAATACACACTAGCCCAAACAGTTTTTGAGTATTTGACAACTGGATCTCAGCCAACTTTACAAGTTTGTCCTAAAATACCACTTTTCCAGCCCTAAGCAAAGCACCAATTTTTCTGGTTCTCATCTCAGAGTTACTTTGCATCCTTTAATTTCAACTCCTTCACCAATTATTGGTGAAATTATTATGGCCACTCCACGTAGTTAAAGGGAGGTTTATTTTGTGGGGTAACTTACAAGTGAAGGGATAGTTTACAGGGTCTGGGAAAGGTGTATCACAGTCCGGCGGTGTTCTCTGGAGAACTCTGCTTGGTCTACCTCCAGCGTCCAGGGTCCAGGAACCAAGAGAGCCTGAGCATCTGGATCTCTGGTCTTCGGCATCCTCTCTCAGCCCGGCCTTGTAGGCATGACAGTTACCGAAGCCTCAATGAGGGTTGAAACTTCCAGGTCAAAGCTGGAATGGCTATCCACTACAACCAATAGTCATTCAAAATAAATTCTTTCTGACAGCTGCTTGGCACGGGATCTGTTTTCCTAGTCATCTCAATGGGAGGGAATTCATGCCTGGTACTATAAACCCAGACAGCTATCTGTGGCCAGAGAGGTCATAGACCCTAGAGAAGGCCCTCCTACTACCACTTTCTTAAATTAATTTGTGACTGTATTGTATTTTTCCTTATAGGCACAGATAAGTGTAGCTCTCATCCCTCATCAAAGAAGCCTCTCTTTTTTTTTTTTGCAACAGATGGAGACTATTACAGAAATCCAAAACTGGCAAAAATGCAGAGAATAAATGACTGGAGAGTGCCAATGCTAATTGATACTTCTACAACATGACCCATACACCTATGCCTCAAGGGAAATAATGGAAGAGGGAGCAGAAAGAATGTAAGAGCCAGAGGAACAAGACGTCTCCTGCTGGATAGTGTCCCCTAGGCATGACAGCTAAAATGCACTCATAAAATCTCAACAATATGGTTGTCTGAACTAGACCAGCACAATAACAATACCAGTTGACATGTCAACATAGAGAGGGAAAATTCCACAAGGTCCTACCCCTAGATGAAGAGATACAGGTGGTCAATGGCTGCTGAGAAAGGATGAATCAGTTTCTGTCAGGGACAAACTTAGTCACAGGTTGTCTAATCCCAAGTGGCTAGCTCTGGACACATGTATATATGAGCAATGCTATATGGCCTCGGTAGATTGTACACACACACACACACACACACACACACACACACACACACACACACACATGCATACACACATGCATACATATGTGTATATGCAACAATAGTAAAGAAGAGGCTATGACTTGGGGAGGGAGGGGAAGACACAGGAGGGGCAGGAATGATGTAAACGCAGTGCCCATGTGTGAAGTTCTCAAAAACTAAAACAAAATAAACCATCCTATCCTCCATCCCACCCGTTCTAATTTGACAGCATCTCTTCTAGGAACCCATCCAAAAATAAGTGAAAAATTTTGTGCACAAAGATGTTCAGCCTGGCATTACTTAAAGGAAAGCTTTTTAAAAGGCATTTTCAAAGTTAGGAAATAGGACGGCGGTTTAAGTAAATCGATTTGATAGGATATTATGCAACTTGAAAATTACATTTATCAAAACTGTAGTAATGTGGAAAAGGCATATACATCTAGGCAATAAAATCAGAAAAGAACATTTTACATGCTGAGAATCATGTCAAAATAGAGCCTGTGAGATAGCCTAGAGGGTAAAGGCACCTGTCACCAAGCTGGACAACTTGACTTCTATAACAAGAATCCACAGAGTACCAGGTGAGAATGAGCTTCTGCAAGTTGTCCTCTGACCCTCACACATGTGCTGTAGAACAAATATGCTCTCATCCTCAACACATATTAAGTAAACAAATATTACATTGAAAATTTAAAAAAAGGTTTAAAAATACGTGTATCAGAAGAGAAAAAAGACAGAAAAGCAATATGCACAATAGTTGACGATACTTAGCATAAAAGGGGCTTTAGAAAACAATTTATTCTCTGCTAATTTTCAAAAAGTGACTTTCCCCTACTGTACTCATTCCATTTAATTTTATGTAGTTGAGATTTTTTAAAGGCTCACCAACAAGGTCTATAAGATCTTGGTTAGGGGAAAAATATGCCATGATACATAAAACCCCAGTGAAGGAAGATTGTGCATTTATAACGTAAGACTTAATTTAAGATTCCAATCTGCCTGTCACCATTTCTCCATGCACGCTTCCCCTCACCTGAATCCCATCTGCTCATGAACAGCTATCAAAACTCCCTTTCAAAGAAGTGGTTGCTATCATAGGCTTACATGAGTAAATACGTTGCCTCTCCAATCTTACGATATTCCTTCCTATCATGTCTGCTGGAGACACTCCTACCTATTCATAAACAGAGAAGAGAGAAGACTCCAGGGATGATCCTAAGAGATTGCACATGGGTTGATTTGGGATTGGCTAAGAGACACAGTGCTGAGCAGATATTCCTGAGAGGATTAACTTAGGGAGAAAGTCCCTCCTGCAGGGTCTACAGCATCATTTCAAAGAAGCCCAAGAGATCCAAGGGGGAAGGGGGCTTTTATTCAGCTGCTTACCTTGCTCCTAAGGGTACTGTGTGTATCTCTGTTCTATCGCTGTGGCTGTCATCTTCCGCTGACACTGGAACCCAGAGTCATTGGCTTTCCAGTAAGGACTAAAGGCCAATGACTCTCCAAGATCAAGCTTTCAGTGCCAGATGGGGACTGCCAAACAGCTATTGGGTTCTCAGTCTTTCTCCAATGTGAAGACAGCCATTGTTGAATGAATCAGCTCACACATACCATGTAAGCCAATCTAAAAATCTCTTTTTAATACATACTCATTCTGTTGGTTTGTGTTCGCCTAGAGAATCCTGACTCATACAGCATGTTTTTACTCACAGGCAAAATTTACACCTGAACACACACACACACATACACACACACACACACACACACACACTCAGAGCTATTTGGGGGAAGGAAAGAAACCATAAGAATTGAGGAAGAGGGACTGAAGAGGACCTGTAAGACACTAATAAGGACAACCTATAATTATATATATATATATATATATATATATATATATATATATACTGGTGGTTTGAATAAGAACAGATCCCATAGGCTTGTATATTTGAATGCTTGGTCATTAGGGAGTGGTGCTACTTGACAGTATTAGGAGATGTGACCTTGTTAGAGAAAATGTGTCACTGGGGGTAGGCTTTGGGGTTTCAAATGCTCAAGCCAGACCCAGTATCTCTCTTTTTCTGCTGCCTGCTGATGAGGATGTAGAACTCTCAGCTACCTGTCTAGCACCATGTCTCCCTGCATACCGACATGTTTCCTTCTATGATGATAATGGACTAAACCTCCAAGTGTAAGCAAGCCCCCACTTAAATGGTTTTTGTTATAAGAGTCACGGCATCTCTTCACTGACTAAGACACACACACACACACACACACACACACACACACATATATATATATATGTATATATATATACATATATATATGAAAATGCCATAATGACACCCTTATTTTGATCATTAACTGAAAAAATAAAATAGTAACAAAAACACTTATTTAAAACAGGTGCTTAGATGCAATATTTTGATTTATAATTAAGCAATACTAGCAAAACTATCTGTAGAACTCAACCTGCAGTATTTCCAAATAAACTACCAAAGACTATACCAGCTCCTTCAGTAAGTTCAAAATAGCAATAGAAATTTCAGGCTGTGGAGCTGCCTGGGTTTAAATATTGTCTTTTGCATGTACAAGCAGAACAATATTGAATAAAGCCATATTCTTTCTGTCCACCTTGTTTTGTTTACAGAACATGGAATTACTACATCATGTCACTTATAGCCTTTGATAAGTCACTAATAAAATGTAAGTCACATTATTTTAAGTTGCACTCAAAACCACATATATCGGATGGTGCACCCCTGTATGGCAGTCATCTCTGCTTTTCCCCAAGTAACAGCAGGTCTACGTGAACATTTATCAGCATAGCTTCTAGCCAAGCCAGTCCAGGGGATGCAGAGAATCCCACCTCTTTCCCTACAGCTGTTCTTCTCTGGGTCCCTGATGGGCTAAGAGTCTAATGGGCAAACAAACAAAAAGATCAAATCCTTCCCCAGATAAATGAAACAAAATACCAAGTCGTCTCTTGACAAGTGGGAAATCACCACTCTTGAAGACTAATTTATAGCAATACCATTCCATTTACACCATTACCCAGTGAGCCATTGGACTCCGGAGTTTTTCATGGCTCACTTCCTTCCAACACCACTTAACAAACATGATAGCCTACAGCTCCTTCCTTCTTCTTCCCATATCCACCACCTCAGTGAATTTCTTCACTGCCAAATCCTCTTAGGATTTACACACACACACACACACACACACACACACACACACACACACACACACACAGGCTTCTCTTTCTCTAGTCCCGAACCAACTCAGATTAAGGTTGTATATCCAACATAGCACCCCAATGCCATGGGCTTGGAATGATTCCTCTGGGCCTTGAGGCTAGATTCTACCACTGTTAGTGTGTTCCTGCATGGCTCTAAGATACCTGGTTTTGAGATCCAAAGCACCCCTTAAAATTTGTGCCATCTCACACAGACCTGTGATGCAACCAACCCAGGTCAGTCAGCTCCTCTCCTACCATTCTGTTCACAGCTTTTCCAGAGGACTGGCCTCTAGCCTTACTTAGCTCATTATGACAAATGTCCCTGGACCCCAGCCCAGCTCCCAGGTCCAGAGCTCACCCTCAGTCTGGTGGCCGGGGTCACCCTCAGACTGCTGGCCGGGGTCCAGAGATTTATAGGACTGGCTTGCTCATGTCAGTCATCCTTGACTCCTCCCTCAATCTAGAAAAACTTATACCCTGTACTGACTCCCACTGAGTAGTCACTTCTCTCTCAACTTCCCAAATGTTTTCCCTCAGAACAAGGAGCCTCCTTCCTATCCTAGGAGCATGGTTATTAATATTCATGGTTACATAATAACTAATGGATTCTGCAGCATCCATCTTATTACCCAGCCCAGCCTGTGTCCTGGGTGGAGGCGTGTTTCTGACCTGTTAACATGTTGTTGATAATTGGGTATAAGACAGAGTGTGTTATAGTTATCTCTCAGTAATTATCATAAACATCTTGAAATTCTCAGGCTCACAAATTGTCAAAATATCACAGTTTCAAAACAGCCATATTAAAACATCGTGAGATAAACAGAAACATGACTCTATTTAAAATTTTCTGGAACTTTCTCTTTTTGGAATAAACCATCTCAAGACAGGACATGTTTTTGATTTGTTCTGTTTTTAAATTGAACAGATAATCCAGCTTCTGTCTGTCTCTGTGGGCAAGCCTACCTCAAACCACTGCCCATGGGACTGCATCTTGAGGATGACACAGGGGTCCGGCTTGGACAGAGCATCTCTGTCAGAAATGCCTTTGCATGCCACACGCAGCTCGACTTTTGTCAGGCAGGGGCTGTTAAAGATTCCCAGCGTGTTGGCAGCTGACTCATAAATGTTGCTCATCTTCTTCATTCTGTGTTAGGGAAATAAAAAGAAAAAAAAATGACATGCCAGTCACTGCAATTTTTCAAAAGGGGAAGCCCGCCCCTTCCCGCAACAGATCGCCGTTCAGGGAAACTGTTCAGCACACAGATTCGAACGCTGAAAGTCTTCATTATCTCACTTTCCAACTGGCTAGCAGCTTCAGTGAAGCAGGTAACAAACAGCCCTTCCCACCATCACCAAAATAAAGCTTCCCAAACAGATGCGGGCATACTTGGCTGAGATCACCATTTTCCCGTATGATTTTCACAGTAAAAATTTTAATCCATGAAATAAAATTAACGAATTAGTGAAACAAACTGCAAAGCACAATCCAGATTTATAGTAACTATAAGCTTTATGTGGATTTTTTTTTTTACTGATCTGTTGACTCATCAATTTTATCACATCTGATTTATTATTTTTAATTATTATTCTGTGTTATGTGTGTCTGTGAGTACAGGCTCATGTTCACTGTGCAGCATGTGTAGAGGTCAGAGGACAACTTCGTGGCGTTGGTTCTCTTCTTCTACCTGTACAGGTTCCAGGAATAGAATTCAGACCAGCACACCTGCATGGCAAGCACCTTTGCCCACCGAGCCATCTCGCTGGCCCCTCAATTCTTTGTAATTTCCTAAACTCCAACTCTCCTCCTATGTAATGGAGCAGACAAGTCTACTGTCTTGTCGCTGAAGGTAAAATCCAAGTTTCTTACCTCTGAACTCTGGCTCGCTTTCCCAAGTAGCCTTTGGCAAGGCAGCATCTATGGAAACCTCAGCATGGGCTTTTCTATCTCAAGTATCTGAGTCCACTCTCCCCTGCCCTTCTAGACTCCCAGTTGCGACATTAGGACTCAAAATTAAAGAGTGAAAATGAGACAAATAAAATAAAATAATAAAACAACCCAGACCTCTGATTCTGATCTCCTGGGAACATCAGATATGGGTCTGCACAACAGGTTCCAGCCCAATTCAACTTGATGTCTTTCACAGTAAAACTTCACTGGTCAGGCAGAGGCTACCCATGCTTTGCTCAGGCAGAGGCTACTCATGCATTGCTCAGGCAGAGGCTACCCATGCATTGCTCAGGCAGGAGCTACCCATGCATTGCTCAGGCAGAGGCTACCCATGCTTTGCTCAGGCAGAGGCTACCCATGCATTGCTCAGACAGAGGCTACCCATGCATTGCTCAGATAGGGGCTACCCACACCTCCCTCCACTGCAAAGGCCAAGCCTATGAAGATGCTGGAAAATGCTCTTGGGATTAGAATCCTCCCAGCATGTTCTATGCTTCTAGATTCAGCAGGGAAATCAGCAATGGCCTCCCAATCTTCATGTGGAGTTGGTGTCTTACAGTGAAATCTCTCCTATAAAGTTAGGGCAGTTCTTTCCCGTCTCCTTCCCTTCTACCATAAGTATTTAGTTTCTCCCTATTGCTATCTTCATAGTAGTTCAAATGAACACACCACACCACCTTTCACAGGGTGATGGCTGTGCCTTGGCCTTAAACACACGTGTGCACACACAGACACCACTTGTACTGAGACATGGGCACACAAATACACATCAGAAAAGTTTTAATGAGACATAGTCATATACACATACTCACGTACTTACTTATTATCTGTGGCTGAACTAAGTAGCCAAAACAGAGATTACAGAGCCAACAAAGCCTGAAATATTTACTATGTAGTCTGCAAATATGTGCCAACCGCTCTCTAAAATGTCAGGTTAAGGTACATTTGTGATTGAGGAGAATACCATCCTATTTTTTTCAAAAGTGTTGGGAAATTAGTTGAAGAATGAGAGCAACTCTGCCGTCTACCAACTGAATATTAATAGAGTTTGGGGTATTTGTTTTTTACATATTAGAAAATTTAAGCTCAGAGAGGATTGGCTGCTTGCCCAGGTCACATAATAATTCTAATGGCAGAGCTGAGCTTCATTGCCAACTTTCTCGCTCTCAGACCACAACATGTAAAATCTTCAGTGTAGAGATGTCCAAATCTACCAAGGCACAATGGACACGACCAACATCCTTAGCTTGCGTCAGCCTCCACAGCCATACTTCCTTTCTATTTCCAAATAATTGTTATTCAAATATAGGAAACAAACAGATTGTAAATCCATAGCTTAATAGATTACAGTCTCTGTATTTGTGCAACTTGTGAGCAATATAAGAGACAAAGCATGCCTGCAGTGAAGTCCCTCCCAAAGCAAAGAAAGGGGAGAATCAGCCGGGATAAATGTGGAGAGACAGGGTAGGCAGTGTGCTGTGGACTTTGCCAGCTTGTAATAGGTCAGTGTCATCCTGAACTCTTGATTCTCATGGGTTCCTTGGAATCTACAGCGTTCTTCTGCCATCCTGGTAGCCTCTCCTCTCTCTGGGAACCATACCCACTGTCCCTTCATAGGCTCACACCATCCTTGTCCAGAGGTGCAGCCTCCATAAAGAATAAGCAAACTTTTCCTAGAGAGTGGAGCATCTTCTCTAATGCCAGTCTTTTACTTAAGATTTATTTATGTTTATTTTATGGGTATGAGTCTTTTGCCTGCATGCATGTAACTCTGTGTGTGCCTGGTGCTCATGGAGACCAAAAGAAGCTCTAGGTCTCCTGGAACTAGAGTTATGGACAGTTGTGAACTGCTGTGTAGGTGCTAGGAACCAAACTTAGATCCTCTGAAAGAGCAGCAAATGCTCATAAACCTCAAGTCATCCTTCTAACTCCTCTAAGACCAGTCTTAATGGTGATATATAATGCAAGAGTCTCTATCAAATAGAAAAGTGGTTCTAGGTTTACCTTATTAAATCCTAGCTCCTCCACTCACTATGAAACATAGAATAGGACCCCCAACCTGTCTGATAGTAGCACGCCCCATGAAAAGTTTCTGTAAAGAGTATATGAAATAATGTATGCCAGGTGGTTTGTACAATGTTAGACACAGTAAATGCTCTCAAACTGGTGGCTATTATTTTCATTGTCTGGCTTCTTACATGACAAAATCATTCTACTGACATCTCACAATCACTAATATTTCTCCCTATTACTTTAAAAGTGAAGTTCAAGTCACTCCTGTAAAGTCCTTCTGCCTTTGAAGCCCACGTAACCTGGTCATACCTCCCTCTAAAAGCTCACAGCCACTTCTCAAAAAAGCAGTTCACCAGGGAAGCCACAAGCATGAGCTATTATATCTTAGACATTCACAAAGCAAGGAGAAAACAGTGGTGTCTGCTCTACTAAGTTTGTGGAGCTGCATCCTCAGCTTCCCAGGACAGGTCATTTATCTTCCCATCAGTGTTCTCTCTATAGTAGTAGCTGACTCCCTAAGAATCTCCTATTCCATAGAAGTCATCTCTTGGTCCTTATGACAGATGGCCATGTGCCCTGTGTGCTATATGAGGGATCAGAGGGGAACTACTTAAGTTCTACGGTGCAGATGGTCCCACAGTCTCATCTTCCCTCAGTTTCCCATTTGTGTATTACTACAATGCTTTTTGTTTTCCCCACATGGACCTTGTCCAGTGGGCTCCAAATGGTAATGTAAAGTTTCAACTACCCAACCTCCACAAATGCAAAGGAAACTTCTGATTGTAATACTGTCATGCAGATAAGAAACCATATGGGCTGTCAGGGGTGACACACATCTCTGCTTCTGGTATGAGGTTCCCATCAGCCATCTTACCTACTCTAAAATGGTAGCAATCTAGTCATATGTGCCAAAAGTTGTCCAAAACAACTGAAAATTATCAAGGTTTCCTCAAGATAATTAATGGTGGTTGTGTAGCAGTTTTTCTCCAAGACTGATAACATTCCATCTGTCAGGGAAGCTCATTCAGACAGGAAAGAAGCAACTCAAAATAGCTTCACGAAATCCCTGAAACAAATGAGATTCACTAGGCCCCTCCCTTCCAATAATAAATAGAACATACTGTTGCAAGTCACTCTCAGACAAGACAAGCTGCAAAGATTCTCAGAAAAGCCTAGCCTCCTAAAGGAAGCAAAACTTCCTAGAAGAAACAAGGACCAGTTGAGCTACCTGGAAGAGGTCCAGACCAACTGAGCCAACTGAGCCACCTGAAAATGATACTCTCTATCACATTGAGCTACCTGCAGGCTCTACACTGGCTTCCAGGGTTTGTGAACCATCACCATGCCAGAGTAGGCCTTGGTGATACAGCTATCTTTGAGTCATTTTTGCTCCTGCAATTAATCCCTCATCCACATTCCTATAAGTAACCACAATAAAATTCATTGATCCACCAACTTGGACTTTGGTCTTTATTGGGCTCCCCACCTGGGATGAGATTTCTGTGTTGCATTTCCCCAGGAAAGGTTGTCACACAACATGGTATATCTTTTTTTTAATTAAAAAAAAATGTTTATATTCATTTTACGTACCAAAGATCCCCTTCTTCTGTTCTCCTGCCCCCACTCAGCTTCCCCCTCCCAACCCACCTCTCATTCCCTCCTACAAGAAGGTAAGGCCTTCCATGGAGAGGTACATTTAGTAGAGGCAGGGCCAAGCCCCTCCCCCTGCTCCAAGGCTGTGCAAGGTGTCCCATCATAGAAGTAGACTCCAAAAGGCCTGCCCATGCACCAGGGATGGACTCTGATCCTATTGCCAGGAGGCTTCCCAAGCAGATCATGCTACACAACTATCTCACTAAGCAGAGGGCCTAGTCCAGCCCCATGCAGGCTCCACAGCTGTTGATCTAAATTTCACGAGTTCTCACTTGTTCGGTTTGGTTGTTTCTGTAGGTTTCCCCATCATGATCTTGATGCCCCTTGCTCATAGAATCCCTCTTTTCTCTCCTTGACTGGACTCCTGGAGTTCGGCCTGGTGTTTGGCTGTGGATCTCTGCATCTGCTTCCATCAATTATTGGAGAAAGGCTCTATGATGACAGTTAGGGTACCCACCGATCTGATTACTGGGGTAAGCCAATTCAGGCACCTTCTCCACCATTGCTAGTAGTCTAAGCTGGGGTCATCCTTGTGGATTCCTGGGAACTTCCCAAGCACCCAGTTTCTCCCTATCCCCATGATATCTCCTTCTATCATGGTATCTCTTTCCTTGCTTTCCCCTTCTATCTTTGTTTCAGCTCAACCATCGAATTCCCTTATGTTCTCATTCCACATCCCCTACCCTCTATTGCCCATCCCTAATCCCCAGTTTACTTATGGAGATCTCATCTATTTCCCCTTCCCAGGGTGATCCATTCATCCATCTTTGGGTCCTCCTTGTTAGGCCTCTTCTCTAGATTTGTAGGTTATAGTCTGGTTATCCTTTGCTTTTTTACATCTAGTATTCACTTATGAGTGAGTACAAACCATGTTTGTTCTTCTGAGTCTGGGTTGCCTCATTCAGGATGATATTTTCTAGTTCCATCCATTTGCCTGCAAAGTTCATGATGTCATTGTTTTTCCCTGCTGAGTAGTACTCCACTGTATATATGTACCACATTTTCTTTATCCATTACTTGGTTGAGGGGCATCTAGGTTGTTTCTTGGTTCTGGCTATTATGAATAATGCTGCTATGAACATAGTTGAGCATGTGTCCTTGTGGTATGATTGAGCATTCCTTGGGTATGCCCAAGAGTGGTGTGTAACATGAATCTTAAAAGATCTTATTAATAAAACAAATCCAGTGCCAGTTATTGGGGTGAATGCTGGAAGATCAGAGAAGCAGAACAAGCCACAGCCACCTCACTTTGCCAGTTCCTCAGCTGATCCTGTTTCCTCAGACTGGAAGCCTCTGAGTCTTCATCCAGAATGAATCTCAGCTGAACTGCTGCTAGAAGCCTAAAAGCTTAACCAGACTCTAGTTCCTGTTCCTCATGACTTACATACCTTTCTGCTTACTGCCATCAGTTCCTGGGATTAAAGGCGTATGTCACCATTCCTGGATGTTTCTAGTGTGGCTTTGAACTCACAGAGATCCTGATGGATCTCTGCCTCCAGAATGCTAGGATTAAATGTGTGTGTGCCACCATTTTCTGGCCTCTATGTCTATCTAGTGGCTGTTCTGTTCTCTGACCCCAGGTAAGTTTATTAAGGTGCACAATATATTGGGGAACACAATATCACTACAGTGGTATAGCTGGGTCTTAAGGAAGATTGATTCCCAGTTTTCTGAGAAACCTCCATACTGATTTCCAAGTGGCTGTATAAGTTTGCACTCCCACCAACAGTGGAGGAGTGTTCCCCTTGCTCCACATGCTCTCCAACATAAGCTGTCTTCAGTGTTTTTGATCTTAGCCATTATGACAGGTGTAAGATGGTATCTCAGAGTCATTTTGATTTGCATTTCCTTGATGACTAAGGATGTTAAAGACTACTTCCTAAATATAACACCAGTAGCACAGACACTGAGAGCAACAATTAATAAATGGGACCTCCTGAAACTAAGAAGCTTCTATAAGGCAAAGGACACAGTAAATAGGAAAAACGACAGCCTACAGAATGTGAAAAGATCTTCACCAACCCCACATTTGACAGATGGCTAATCTCCAAAATATATAAAGAATTCAAGAAACTAGACATCAAAATACCGAACAATCCAATTAAAAAATGGGCTACAGAGCTAAACGGAGAGTTCTCAGCAGAAGAATCTCAAATGGCTGAAAGACATTTAAGGAATTGCTCAACATGGTATATCTTAACTTAAGGGTATGCCATAAACTGAACTATTATATAACAATAGTAAATCAATCTATTAATTAAATTTATTAATTATTTCATTTAAGCAGGGTCTCATGCAGTCCAATATGGCCTCAGACTCTCTATTTAACCACAAATGACATTGAACTTCTTATCCTTCTGCTTCTACCAAAGTGCTAAGCTTACCAGCATGAATCAAACCCAGGGCTTCCTGAATGCTAGGAAAATACATGATCAATTGAGCTATACCCCAGGCCCAACAACAGTGAATTTAAGCGGTTTATAAATGAATAAACAACTTGTTTGTATTTGGTTAGAGTTTTTTAATATCTAAACCAGTTTCATGGATCACATTTTTAAGCAACAGAAATGATATGGATGGTGGGGAGCTAGGTGATGGATGGTAGAATAAATACTCTGAAGATCAGTCTGGCACCAGTATGATGCTGTGCTTCGGGAGAGAAAGATCATTGTGCTGGTCATTGTCAGTTATTCCCCTTCCTACTGATTCCTCTCCCTTCTGCTCAGGGTCCGAAAAGGCTAGCCTTCACTGACTGCTAACACCAATTGCTGGTGAATGTTTTATTGTGTTTGACCAAGAGAAACAGAATTGAGAAAAAGAGGAGAGAGTGCATGAATATTTCTTCCCAGCTCCTGCCTTAGTCCAAACTAAGGCACACAGCTCCTATCAGGCAACTCTCCAAGGCCTTGGCTCTCACAGTCGTTCCTCCCTTGCTCTTTTATGCTCATGAGTCAGCAATGGTTTCTTATCAGTCTTAAGGTAGGCATCAGTAGAAAGACAATAGGAAACATGAATACATGTACACTTGGTAAATCATGCAGAGAAGAGAGAAAGCATTCTCCAGGATAAGGGAAGTCATGAGCCACTGGCAGCAACACTTACTACTACAGGGGTTAGGTACACTAACTGGACAAGGAGATCCAAGCAGAGTATCCACAGAGTCTATTTCACCACAGAGGTGGGTCTCTGAAAGCCTGTCATTTGGTTTCCTTGGCTCTAGACACCTCATTGTAAATGTTCTTTGCAATAAAAGCTCTTAAAACAGAGAGGGTTCTATTTCCTTATTAGAAGAGAACTACATTAAAGCAGTAGACCTGGGAAGAAAATCAAGTGTGATAGTGACAAGGAAATACTGAGGTGTCTTTGAGAACTACAGAATCCTTCTTGGGAAGCTGGGTCCCAGAAATGTGAAGGTCGTCAAAACTACCCAAGCTTTCAAGTTCTTGTGTTGCAACAATACAAACCATAAAATTCACAGACCACAGAGGGTGAGTTTTAATATTTTTTTTTATTATTTATTTGTGTATATACATGCACTCTGTGGATGTGCATGTGCCTGCAGAGGCTAGAGGCATGTCAGATTCCCTGGAGCTGGAGTTATAGGCAGTTGTGAGCTACCTGATGTAAGTTCTTAGAATCTAATTCCTGTCCTCTACAAGAGCAGTATGAATTCTTAACTGCTAAGCCATTTTTTTTCCATTCCAGAGTTTTAGAAAAACAGTTATTATAGTCATAAGGGGGAGCCTGTGAGAGAGGGAGGAGAGAGAAGAAGAGTGAGAGAAGGGGGGGGGAAGATATGCTGGTCTAGAGACTTTGTAAAGGACTTATGGCAAATTATGGCTTGAGGTATAGAAAGGAGGATGAGGTGTTCAACCAGTTGGCCCAACAAAGCACCTAGATGCCTCCTCTCAGGGTCAATCACAATCACATATAGCCTTTAGGCGGAGGTGCCCATTTAGGAGATAACAAAGATACAAGAACCAGAACCCTCTTCTAGCATTCTTAGCCTCCATCAAGGATGCTCTCAGAACTGCTGTTGGGGTCCTTGCCCTACCTGGCTAATTTTTGTCTCCTGTTCTCATCTTTATGGTAGAAGCTAAGATGTCCACACTCACATACTGCATCACCTTCTCTCCTTGAGTGTGGGTTGGACCTGTGGTTTGCTTTTCACCTTTAAAATACAGCAAGGTAATGGAACATCTGTTTAATGATTTTACTACACTAGTGACACTATCTCGGTAAGTAAGAGCATTGGTCCCTTGCTGGCTTTGATGAAGTGGCCATGTTAGGAAGGCAAAGAACCAAAAGTAGCCTTCGGCTGACAGCCAACAAGAAACTGAGTCCCATAGGCTCAAGGACATGAATTTTGCTAACAACCACATGAGCATGAAAGCATATCAATTCCAAGTCAAATTTCAGATGGGACAGTAGCCCTGGCTGATACCCAGGTTACAGTCTCACAAGACTCTGAAACACTGACTATAATTCACTCATGATCATAGCCTAGGCCACAGAGAGTAAGGGCAATTAACTGCTAGAACACGGATCTGCACCTTTAAGTCTGATTTTATAGTCTGAACCAGGCCATGCCACCCTGCAAACTCTCTCTGGGACAGAGTTAAAAAGCATTCTGTGCTGTGACTTGACAGCCTCAAGATATGATACTTCACTCCTCCATGCTCCCTGTCATGCATGCTATACTGAACTAAATCACATGGTATGAACTTTCATACTACTCTAAAAGGTTAGACATAGTCAGACCCATCCTTTGTTCTAAGGATTGGTCAAGACTCCTCAGACAGACTGCTTGAGGCTACTCAGGCCTTCCCAATCATGGCAGCTAGCTCCTTGTCCTTGTCTTCTTCTCACTCTTAGTAAAGCTCCTCACCAGTCACTGTCTTTAAGCTCTCCCATTCCACTAAACCTAATTAAAGAGAATTGTGTCAGCTTCCTTTTCAAACTGACTAGGGCTGTTATCTTATGTTTAGCAATAATCACTCTCTGTTTATGATAATATTGTTATGCAGCAACTAATATGAACAGACTAGTGAAGCCCTCTATGGTGTGTGTGCATGTATATACAGGTATACACAGTGTGCACACATGTCTTTGGAGTTGAGGAAAATATCCCTTGGAGCATCCCTAATAGTGCTCAACCCCACCTTCTTCCTGGGATACCAGGTACAAGATAGAAAGGTGGGGGAATTAATGACAAAGGTCCCAACTTTTTACTGTTCTACTCAGTCTCTGGTTTATCTCTGCTCAGGCTCAGATGAAAGCCTCGACTGGATATAATGGATCACATGAATATATAAGTACCCAAGCCTGCTCAGAGGGAACAGCAACCCTGACCTTGACTCTAGAGATGGGACATATACAGGGAAGTCAGATTGTTTGGCCTCGACCCAGCTGAAGCTCACAGCTGAAAGGTGATCACAAAGTGTAGCTCTGTCAACCACTGATCAGCTTCCCCTATGGCCCGGGATAAGTGGAATAAACAAGTAATTTCACACTCTGTTAGAGCCTGGGATTAATATGGCCAGATTATCAATACATTTTCCATGGCCTATTTAAATCCTCTTTGTTGCCTTTCATACAACACCCTGGTTTTACAGAGACTAATGTCTGCTGAGAATTATTTTGATGAAAGCTGACTTTTGGCCAATTTTAGAAGTAAATTATAATTGTCCTTTCACTCAGATAATTTAAGGTATAAAAAAACTACCACTTCAGCATATCCACACTCTCTTACAGGACAGACTGATCCTGAAACTTAATTAGTTTCTGAATGAGTTGCAAACAACACCAAGACAATAGAGAGCTCAAGAGGGAAGGAAATCAGCTGGAGTTCACAGGGGAGCCAATTGAGCAGAGCTTGTCCCAAGGCCATTAAGAGTAAGTGCATAATCACTGTTCTGCTTGCCATGGCATTATCCAGCCTTTTAAATATCTCAACAAATTCAAGGAAGGCAGGAGTGCTGGATGTCTCCACCCTGCAACCTTTCAATGCAAGAAATTTATGATGCATCTTCTAGGTACCTGGCGCCATGTTGGATGGTAGTGGAGGCCGTGAACATCTATGCAGTCACCCAGAGATCAGCCAAGTCAATAAGAGATCTATTCTGAATTGTAAGAAGAAGCACTTTGGAGAACACTGAGGAGGAAGTGGTGTGAGTAAATGAAGCAGTCCATCTGTCTGAAGGTTCCATGCTTCTTAGACTGATGGCTGGTGGGTAAAGGTGCTTGCCTCTATCTATTCCTATTGACTTTTGAGTTTGATCCCCAGTCCTACATGATGGAAGGAGAAAACAAAATTCCAAGTCCCAGAGTTCACACACACACACACACACACACACACACACACACATAAACACAAGTATACACATTCACACATACACTCCCCCACCTCTCTCTCTCTCTCTCTCTCTCTCTCTCTCTCTCTCTATATATATATATATATATATATATATATATATATATATATATATATATATATATATATATTTGAGGGTTTAGGCAATGGCTAAGTCAGTAAAGTACTAAGGCACTGGACACAAGAGGATCTTTAGAGTTTGCTGGCCAACCAGCGCAGTTATATCAGCAAGCTCCAGATTCATTGAGAGACCTTGTTTCAAAAAATAAGGGGGAAAGTGCCTGAGGAAGGCATTTGTCAATACCGAAACCACACACACACACACACACACACACACACACACACACACACACACCCCTGTCCCCTGTTTCTCTCCCTCTCTGTGTCTTTGTTTATGTCTCTGTCTCCCTTCTCCTCTCACTTTTCTCCTCTTTCCCCATCCTCCCCTCTCCACTCTTTCTCTTCCCTATCTCCAAACAATGCATCTATTCAGCTAAACAAACTGTTGCTTCTCTTCAGATGCAACACTCACACAAGAGGTACACACGGGCACAGGTGTGAGGACAGATCTAAGATTAGAGGGGGAGTGTTTGAATTCCTGCTCTACAGTCACTGACTGTGTGACCTTGAACTTGAAGCTGGGCTGTCGATTTACCATCTTTTAGATGAAGGTAGTAACAATTCCACTTTGTAGTCTTCAAGATTTAATAAATGAATTCACATAGAGTTCTCAGCAGAGCACCTGGGCTATAGGGAATATTTTAATATTTAATAGGATTACTGTTGATTCTAATCACACCACTAAGCCCATGTAACATTTATCAAGCCCTTACATATTTGCCAAGCATTCAGCAATTAAGTCATCAGGTCGTCAGGATAATGCTGTGGTGGTTTCTGTGTAGGAGGTCCATTTCTCAGGGAAAACAATACAGTTTAGAAAAGGATAAACCCTACACGCAGCTACCCGGACACAAAGCAATAAGATTAAACATCATTCCAGCAGCCGTTCAGGACCATAGTCTGGGTCTTCAACCCCTCTGTTCTATGGCCTCTCAGGGGCTTAGCTGTTGAGGATGCTTCAAGGAAGTGGAGACTTAAACCACACACGTCCCAGAATTCTCTTGACTCGCTTGGTGTCCTTAAATGTCATGTGTCATCTAACCCCTCTTCTCTTCTCAAACTTCCTGCACACTTCTATCTCTTGGTGCCAATAGTACCCTGGGAGTATGTGGGACTAATCTGTCCAAAGTAAACTCGGGCCACGGAAGTGATGGCTCCATGAAAGAGGGGGAGAAACAATGCTAATCAACCAGCCATCCCCACTGACCAACTGGCCTGTAACAACAGAAAGCAAGAAGCAAATACCCATTAGGTTTTGCTCTCTCCAAAGCTAAAAAACAACACTGAAAAAAAGGAAATTGCCAGAAATAATGAGTCTCTACTCTTGCCCAAATGACCACTTCAATGTAGACAATTTCTTAAAGTACAATTTTTCCTTTTGGTATTTTCTGGCTAGGGTGTGTGTGTGTGTGTTCATCCTCTTATCATAAATATATGTGTTCATATATATTATATATATATATGTATATATATAATTTTTCTTCTCTTTTATTTTAATAGTCAAACTCTTTTATCATATATATACATATATATATACATATATATATATATATATATATATATGTATATATAGAGTTTGTGGGTATGTGTCATTTTTTATGTGTATAGTATATTTACATGGGGCACTCACATGTGCTTGTATGCATGCATGTGGAAGCCAGAGAAAGGGATCAGTTGTCTTACTTTATTTTTCTCTACATGACTGCCTTAAGACAGGGTCTCCACTGGACCAGAAGCTTACCTGGTTAGCTACACTTGCTGCCTACTGAACTGTTAGGATCTGCCTATCTCTGGCCCCAATGCTGGGTGCTAGAGATTTGAACTCAGGTCCTCTGGTCCTCATTCTTGAAGAGAAAGTATTCTTACCCACAGAGCCACATCCCCAGGCGCACTTCTCACTCAATTTAAATTATGGCCTTCACATTCCAGTTTTTTTTCCTCTTTTCCGTTTCTAACAATCTAGGTTTTGTCTTGCATTATATTTCTTTCTTTCCTTATCATCTTATAAAACATTTTTTTTATTTTATACACCCTATGTCCCCATCCCTGTTGGAAAGAATAAACACTTTAAGTAGCTTTTAAATAACCCTCTCAGGCTATATATTGTTTAAACTAGGGGAGAAGCCATAAAAGGGGAACCCCATGTACTCCACTATTCACAACACATCTGCTTGCTCTAGGAAAGGTATCCCAGTCCTGTAACACTGATGGAGCCTCAGATCATGAGATGCACCATGTCAAAATACACTGATCACCAACAAAAAAGAAAAAGCAAGAATACTCAACATCTAACTGGCGATGTGCTTACACTTAAGAACGGTCTTATTTCCTAGGATCACTGTCAAGGAAAGGCTACCCCCTAAATAAGTTCTCTCACAAAAGCATAATCAATACTGAACCCGAAAGATGTGAAAATCTCACCATAGAACCACAGCAAACATGATCAACAGGTCAACATTTATGACTCCTCTCAAAAGTCATAATTCTCCAGCAACTGATGCCAAAGATTAGAAGTGATGAAATGGTATATAAAGAATTCAAATAAAAATATTTTAAAAAAAAATCAACAAATTCCAAGAAAATACAGAAAAATGATTGAAAAAATTAATGACACCAATGCAGGATATGAATAGATAGATCAATAAAGAGATAAAGACTTTGAAAAAAAGAGTTAAATGGAAATCTAGGGAATGAAAAACTCATAACTTTTGAAAAATGAAATAGATAAATACACATACACCAGATATAACCAAAGATAATTCTGGGAATTGAAGACAATGTTGATAAATTAGAAAATTCATACATTAATAAAGAAAATAAAATGTGAATATCATGCAAAGACCTCTGGAATATTATTAAAAGATCAGTTTACATACCGGGGGTACTGGAAAAGGCATTAAGCCACAGAAAAAAAGGCATAGGGCTTCAATGAATAGAATGATGAGGTTCAAATTACTGTATCCAGCTAAATTATCCTTCAAATCTGAGGAAAAATTAAAGATCTTCAAAGATAAGGATAAACTAGAGGAATTCTTGACAACTAAATCAACATTGCAGGAGTAATACACATACAGGTGGAAGGTAAACACAACCACAGGAGAGCAAGAAATAAAAGATCCTAGAAGAATCCTGGATGAACAAAGGATAATTTAGAAAAGAATCAAACATCAAAAATAAATGACAGAAATTATAGCACACCTTTCTCTTGTAGCCTTGAATATAGATAGACTCAAATCTCCAAATTAAATATACAGAAGAGCTAACTAGAACAGAGACAATATCTACTGGTTGCTTTCTGGAAGAAATCCAGACAATTCAGATAGATATACACAGACAAAAAGATAAAGGACAGAAAATGATACCATAGCAAACAGAATACTGAAACAAGCAGGAATGTAAGTGTAGTTATATTTTACAAAGTAAACTTGTTAAAAAACAAAATTAGCCTGAAGAGATAAATAAGGTTGCTACATATTGGTAAGTAAATCAAGGACCTAAAGCAACTACAAATGTAACTGTACTGAATATTACTGTACCCAATTTCATAAAACAGGTAATACTGAATATAAATAATCACTGGTCCCAAGTAGCATAGTATTGAATGAGTTTAATACCCTACTCTCAAAAAAAATAGGTAAGTTATCAAGACCAACATCAATCAACAAAAAATCAAAAAGTTAAATTACTATACACATTAAATGGACTTACTAGAAATACATCCATTATTCAAACCAACAACTTTAGACTATTCATGCTTACTAGTAATTCATGGAACACTCTTAAAAATAAATAAGTTTAGGACGCAAAGCCAATCTAAGCAAGACCAGAAAAAATTTAAATAATCCATGTGGTTTCTACCAGATCACGATGGAATGAAACTTGAAATCAGTGTTATCAAGAAAAATTTTAGAAACACATGGAGACTAAAGATAGTTTGAGTGACCAGGGGAATCATCAAAGAAAGGGAGGAAATTTTTACATTCTTAGAAAAATAACACATCAAAGATCTGTGAGATGCTGCAAAGGACGTTCCAAGCGGAAATATATAGCTGTGGATACTTAATTTAAAAAATCAGAAATTTGGGGCTGAGGAGATGGCTCAGCAATTAAGAGCACTTGCTGATTTTCCAGAGAACCCAGGTTTGATTCCCAGCACTCTCGTGTGGCAGCTCACAATCATCTGTAACTCCAGTTCCAGAGGATCCAACCCGCTCTTCTGGCTTCTTCAGACACTGTACTCACATGATACATGCAGGCAAAAATGCTCACATACATAAGATTAAAATAAATAAATCTTTTAAAACATTTAAAAATCAGAGACTGGAAAGACAGTTACTCAAGGTGTTATAAAAACAATGATGATCCAAATATAAAAATACAAAAGGAGAGAGATAATAAATATCCAGGCTGAAATTAATGAAATAGCAATAAAAGACACACAATGGATCGATGAAACAGTTGATGCTTTGAAGACTGACCAACAGAACTAAGCAAAGGAAAGAGAAGCCCTAAAGTTGCAGAGGGGAAGGTGACAAGGGGAAGGTGACAAGGGGAAGGTGACAACAGATACTCTAAAATCAGGGGGATAATTAGGAATTATTTTGAAAACTTTCACCCTACAACAAATAAATTCTAGGCATACATTACCTTTTGAATTCAAGAGATCGATAACAAGTAGTAAGACTTCTATAGGAATAAAAGATCTTCCTAAAAGAAGAGCTAAGGATCTATCAGTTCATTGACGAACTTTACCAGATTCTTAAAAGGCAAGCTAACATTGCTGTTCCTCAAATAAGCCCATTCAAAACAAAAGGCAAGGAGCATGTCCAGGCTCAGTCTACGAAATCAGTATTACTCTGATACCAAGACTACATAAGGACACACCACAAAGAAATATAGATGTACCATCATCAACTTAGCTTCATTCTAGAAAGGTAAGTGTGGTTCAAAATATACAAATAAAAAGCATGATATACCATGTAAATAGAACCAACAACAGAAAAAGCACAGGATCATCTAACAGATTAAGAAAACAGCTTTTGACACAAATCAACAACACTCCCTGATACAATTTCTGAGGAAATTAATTATAAAAGAATCATACTTTATCATAGTAAAAACTATAGATGCCAGACTCATGGTCAATATTATACTCAATGGGGAAAATCTTAAAACATCTCCTATATAATCAGCAGAGTGTTTATTCTGTTCACATTTATTCTTTGTTGTGCTTGATAAAACACTATAGCCAGAGTGATAAGGCAAAAAGAAAAGAAGAAGAAATAAACAAACAAAAAGGATATAGACAAAGAAGGAAGAAGTCCAATTATTTCTATTTGCACATCATATGATCTTATAGTTAAAATCCCCAAAGACTTCTAGAGAGTTTTAGATTTGATTTGCTAAATATTTTCAGCAAAATAGCAAGACACAGTCAATATATGAAAACCAGGAGCTTTTTTATTTACCAATAATGAACCTGCTGAGAAAGAAATCAGGAACTAAATCACATCCAAAAAGGCCCCCAAAAGAATTAGATGTCAAGGAACAAACCTACCCAAGGTCATAGGTGGCCACATGGTGAAAATAAAAACATGAAGTAAAGAAATTGCAGGCTTCTCTAGTTGTCAGAAACACTTCCCATGCTCACAGATTGCAGAGTTACTATTGCTAAAATGGCCATATTGCCAAAGTGATATACAGAGTCAGTCAAATTCCCATCAAAACATCAAGAGCATTCCTCACAAAAAAGGTCTTAAAATTTATATGGAAGCAGAAAAGATCTCAAATAGTCAAAATAATTCTGAGCAAAAAAGAGTGAAGCTAGAGCCATCACAATATCCAATTCTAACTATATTGGTAATTTAAAAGCAGACATAAGTTAAAAGGTAAATAGAAATGAATCAAGGAATAAACCTAAGAAACTACAAACATTTAATTCTTGACAGAAATACCAAATGTATATGTTGGAGAAAGCAGAGCCTCCTTTGACAAATGATGCTGAGAACAGTAGACATCAACACTCAGAAGGCTGCAATGAGACCCTTATTCTTACCTTATACAGAAATCAACACAAAAGTGGACCAAAGGTGTCTTAAGACTGAAACTTACAGATGACTAAAGGAAATTACTTCAGGATTCAGAAGTGGGCAATGACTTCCTGAAGAACTCTAGGAGCAAGCCACTGAAAGAGTTGACAGATGGAGTGGCATCCAACTAAGATACTCTGTGTAGAAAGGAACAACACTGAAGAAAAAGCCAACAGAATGGGAAAAACACAGTATCTGACAGGGTATTCATGTTCAAAATCTGTAAAGAACATTTTTAAAGTGTCAAAGCAAACAATCTGGGGATGAGGATCAGGGTTAAGAGTACTGGCTGCTTTCCTGGAGGACCCAGGTTCAATTCCCAGTAGGCACATGACAGCTCACAATCATCTGTAAATCTAGTTCCAACAGATGCAACATCCTCTTCTATGGTGATATATTGTGTACTCTAATAAAATTTGCCTGAAGATCAGAGGACAGAGCCAGCCACTAGATTAAACATAGAGGCCAGGCAATGGTGGCACACACACCTTTAATCCTAGCACTTGGGAGACAGAAATCCCATCTGGATCTCTATGAGTTCAAAGCCATCCTGGACTACATGAGATTGACTCAGTCTAGGAGAGAAAGAGAGCCAGGCAGTGGTGGCACACACCTTTAATCCCAATACTTGGGAGTCACATGCCTTTAATCTTAGTACTTGGGAGTCACACACTTTTAATCCCAGAACTTGAGATCGCATGCCTTTGCTACAAGTATTTGGGAAGCACACATGCTATTGATCCAAGGACTAGAAAGAAAGTGATACAGCTTGGTAGAGAAAGGTATATAAGGCATGAGGAGACAGGAACTAAAGCCCTTTTCAGCTGGATCCCTTTTGGCTGAGGACCCAGAGGATTCATGGAGTTGGCGAGGTAAGAAGTAGCTGTGGCTTGTTCCTTTGTCTCTCTGATCTTTCAGCATTTAACTCAATATCTGGCTCTGGATTTTTTATTACAAGACCATTTAAGATTCAAGCAACACTCTTCTGGCCTCTGTCAGCACCAGACATGCATGTGGTGCACAGAAACAAGCAATACAATTAACACATGGAAAATGAATTGAACAAATACCTCTTAAAACAAGAACAAATAGCCAATACATACATGAAAAAAATTCAACACATTAAGCCATCATGGAAATGCAAAGCAGAAATACATGAGTATTCTGGTTCACCACAGTCAAATGGCTATGATGGAGGAGAAAGCAGGGGAAGAAGGCTTATACACTGTTGGTGTGAATGTAAATTAGTACAAACACTATGGAAATTAATATGAAGATTTATAAAGAAAGAAGGAAAGGAAGGAAGGAAAGAAAGAAGGAAGGGAATGAGGGAGGGAGGGAGGGAGGAAGGAAGGAAGGAAAAAAGAAAGGAAGGAAGGAAGGAAGGAAGGAAGGAAGGAAGGAAGGAAGGAAGGAAGGAAGCTAAAATTAGAGCCACAAGATGTCCCAGCTATATCACCTGTGGCTGGAGTTTTCTCTCCGGGTCCCGCTAAGCCCCAGCAGTCTGACAGCCCACTTATAAAATAAACACACAGACACTTATATTATTTACAATCTGTATGGCCGTGGCAGGCTTCTTGTTAACTGTTCTTATATCTTAAATTAACCCATTTCTATAAATCTATACCTTGCCACGTGGCTCGTGGCTTACCACCATCTTTACGTGCTGCTTGTCATGGTGGCGGCTGGCAGTGTCTCTCTCTCAGCCTTCCACTTCCCAGAATTCTCCTCTCTCCTTGTTCCACCTATACTTCCTGCCTGGCCACTGGCTAATCAGTGTTTTATTTATACAGAATGATATCCACAGCCATCACCCTTGGTACAAACTCAAAGTCTGCATACTGTTGTAGGAACATTATTTTAAGGTGTGTTACTTTTATTTATGTTGCATTTGTTTAACTTTGTGAAGCTGTGTTATTGTGCCTGTCTAAAACACCTGACAGTCTAATAAAGACCTGAATGGCCAATAGTGAGGCAGGAGAGAGAAATAGGTGGGGCTGGGAGGCATAGAGAATAAATAGAAGGAGAAATATGGGAGAAGAGAAAGAGGAATGAGAAAAGAAAGAGGGGGACATTAGAGGCCAGTCACTCAGCTACACAGCAAACATGGAGTAAGAAATGATGAAATGCACAGAAATAGAAAAAGGTAAAAGCCCAGAGGCAAAAGGTAGATGGGCTAATTGAGGTAAAGAAAAGCTGGCAATAAACAAGCCAAGCTAATTCCAGGCATTTATAATTAAGAATAAGCCTCTCTGTGTGTGATTTATTTGGGAGCTGGGTGTCAGGCCCCCCAAAAGATCAAAAACAACCAACAACAGCATATCATAGAGATATCTGTACATTCAAGTTTATTGGGACAACTACTCCCCATAACCAAGCTATGAGACCAACCCAGATGTTTATCAAGAGACAAAAGAAGAAGAAGTGGATTATACACACAATTGAGTATTATTTAGGCACAAAGAACTAGGCATCATCATATTAAATTAAATAAGCTAGACTCAAAAAGAGTCTGAAAGAAAACAATGGTATTTTCTCTCATAGGTAGAATCTAAAGGCACAGGTAAAGTAGAATTGAGACAATTGAGAAGGAGGAAGGGATCAAGGGAGACCGTAAGAGATGATGACAAGGGAGATAAATCAGAGGACTATGTAAATATGTATGAAACATTACAATGAAACCCAGAATTTTGTACAAATGAAAGAGAAAAACTTCTTGCTTTTCTAGCCACTAGTATTAACTATATAAATCATAAATGATAAATATACTATGCTAATAATAAATGATAAAAAATAATAAACCACATAAGCATCATCTCATTTTTTGATTGACACATTCCTTTGAGATAGATGCTGTCAAACTTATTTTACAGATGTGAACAATGGGGCACAAATGGTTGGTTCACTTCCAGTCCATCACCATAGTTGGTACTTGCCAAAGCCAAAAATTAAGCTCATTCCTAGGGACCCTGAAACACATAGTTTTTTTTAAAAAAAAATAATTTTATATAAAATGACTAGGTCATAAAAGGCAACCTTCAGTGCTGTTCACATATTAACAAATACTTAGGGTGTTACATGTATATTACTGACTTTGTGCTCTAGAAGTCCTTAAAAATGTATTTTTCTGAGGTTGGAGAAATGATTCAGAGGTTAAAAACATTTTCATGCTGCTCTTGTAGAGGACCTGCGTTTGATTCCCAGCAAGCATGTGGCAGCCAACAAACGTCTGTAACTCCAGTTCCAGAGGATCCAATTCCCCTTCTAGCCTCTGCTGGCACTGAATGCACACAATACACAAATATACATGCAGACAAACCACCCATATGCATAAAAATAAAAATAAGTTTAAAATTTTAAATTCTTTTTTCTTCTATCCATTTAGTCCCAAAGTAACTCAAGTCATCCCTCAACCCCACTTACAGTGTAGCTCCAACAAATCGAGGGCTTTGCAAATCTAGAGTTCCTACTACAATTATCCCAAATACTAAGCACTTGATAGATCATAGGTGGAAAAGCTGCAGTACAGGAAAGTACAAGCCACATGAGTCACATAGGGATATGATTTTAATAAATATGATGACAGCATGCGTACACAAATTGACGATATGAAAATTGTTCTGGACATTCAAAACTGACAGTATGCATATATGTTTTTTTTTTTTTCTGAAAAAGCCTATACCCATATGATTCAAGTAGAGAATTTTTTTTCATCCATTTCCTGAACTTTCTAGTGGGACACAATAGAGACCAAAGAAAAAGGCAGATTCTACTTCCTGGAAATATAAAGGAGGAATCTGATGTATTGATGCTCTCAGGAAACTATGGACTTATAATTTTGACTCTAGCAGTGAGTCATACAGATGAGATTTTTCTAGAAAGCAATTATGTCCATTGCACCACATTCATATTAATTTTGTAGCTCTTAAATGTCAGCCATTCTTGGGAGAACTAACTGCATGTATAAATTTAACCAGATAATTATAAAGGCTGACAGAAACTTTTAAAAGTAAAATTTCAACTAAACACCAAGGGAAATAATATGAATGAATGCCTCCTCCCTGCCACAGCCCCTCCTTTTCATATTATGTCAGAAGCAACTCTAGTTCCGGAATGAGACGGAAAAAGCAAATCCCAATGATGTTTCATTATTGTGGTTCTAAAATCATTTCCTCCTGTTTCTCAGGCAACTAAATTTACCCAGTAGGAAGATCAAACCCTAGCCTTCTTTTGTTCTGTTTTTTTTTTCTTTTTAATATAATCATATGCTGGGTCCTTCGGCAAATGCCATGTTAACAGGAAGCTGGGGGCTCAAAAGACAGATTTGAAGCTTCTAGTCTCAGACATGAGATACACTCAAAAGAGAAAAAGAGCAAGATTATTTTTTTTTTGTTCAACAAGAGATGTTACAGACAGCAGATGAAACCAGAAGCCAATTTCCTTGAGAGACTGAAACGTATGGGTCATGTTTAGCTCCTACTCTTTCTCATTTAGGGCCTGCTTCATCCACTTTTAATTATATCCTAGCATTAACAAGCTTTTGCTTTGGAGGCAGAGCACAACATGGAGTGTTTAGGGAAAAAGAAGAGACCGAGTAGATTTTTTAATACAGAAAGAAATGCCTTTTCAGTATATGGAACACAGTCTCTGGGTTGGTGCTGCCCAGCAAAAATGCATGCAGGTGAATGCAACAGTGGCTGTTGGGCAGCTCGTGCAGCTGAGAAAATAGATTCATAATTTATGTCATCAGGTTTAAATTGCCACCTGTGACTAATGACTACTGTGCAAAATGTGTTCTGTGCCTAGCATTTGGGACAACTGTTGGTGGTATTTTTTTTCTATTGTAAACAAGACTCATGAGAGACACCATTATTCCATTATTTGGTGTAAATCAGATTTAGATTCAGATTCTAAAGGACATAGTCAAAGCTTGGTTCCTGCCATTCCCTTGTCTACCCTTGACTGCCGAATGTCCTGTGTGGAGATAGATCGATGGGAAAACCTCACCTGATTAACTTACAGTGATTGGAACAAAGATGGAGCGTCTCACACAGAAAGAACTAGGAACAATATTGAAATGACTCTCCTTGGATCTTAATCTCCAATGGGCAGTGATATTTCTGTCAAGAGTTTCAAAACTGGTCTAGGGAGATGGTTTGGTCAGTAAAATGCTTGCTACAGAAGCACAAGGGCCTGAGTCTGGATCTGTAGCACTGTGTACGAGCCAGGGAATGTACTAAAAACCCGAGCACTGGGTGGGTCATGGGAGTTTGCTGGAATGAGCTTTAGATTGAGTGAGAGACCATGCCTCAAAAAGTAAGACAGAGAAGTGTGGTGATATTTTATTTGTGCTCTAACAAATAAAGCTTGCCTGGGGATCAAAGGAAAAAGCCAGCCACTGTATTAAACATAGAGGTCAGGCACTAGTTAACCACAGAGGTCTGAAGGTCTATACAAACAAGAAGTGATAGAGGTGGGTGGAAAGAGGAAGTGATGTAGCTGGGCAGAGAGAGGAAGTAAGAGGGCAGGGCACAGAAAAGTATATAGGTGTGAGTATACAGGAAGTAGCTCTCTCTTGGGCTGAGGACTTCCTAGCCGTAAGCACTTATGGCTGGCTTGTTCTATCCCTCTGATATTTCAGCTTTCACTCCAATATCTGGCTCTGGGTTTTTTTTTTTTTAATTTAATTTTATTTTACTTTACAATACAATTCAGTTCTACATATCAGCCACGGATTCCCTTGTTCTCCCCCCGCCCGCCCCCTCCCCTTCCCCCCAGACCAACCCTTCCCACCTCCTCCAGGGCAAAGCCTCCCCTGTGGACTAAGATCAACCTGGTAGACTTAGTCCAGGCAGGTCCAGTCCCTTCCTCCCAGGCCGAGCCAAGCGATCCTGCATAGGCCCCAGGTTACAAACAGCCAATTCATGCAATGAGCGCAGGACCGGTCCCACGGCCTGGAGGCCTCCCAAACAGATCAAGCCAATCGACTATCTCACCCATTCAGAGGGCCTGATCCAGTTGGGGGCCCCTCAGCCATTAGTTCATAGTTCATGTGTTTCCATTCATTTGGCTATTTGTCCCTGTGCTTTATCCAACCTTGGCCTCAACAATTCTTGCTCATATAAACCCTCCTCTTTCTCGCTAATTGGACTCCCAGAGCTCCACCCGGGGCCTACTGGCTCTGGGTTTTTAATTAATAAGAACTTTTAAGATTCATGTTATGGAGAAGTGATTGAGGAAGAGTTCTCTATGTAAATTTTTGGCCACCAAACTCAAACATATGAGTGAGTATACCAGCATGCATATTATGTATACAAACCATACACACACACACACACACACACACACACACACACACACACACATCACTCTCAAAGGAGTTCAAAACAGCAGAACGTAAGGTTCATATCAAATGGACTTCCTAGAGCATTTATGTATTAAAACAGGGACTTCTGCTGGGTGGTGGTAATGGACGCTTTTAATCCCAGCACTAGGGAGGTAGAGGCAGGTGAATCTCTGTCAGTTCAAGGGCAGCCTGAGCAATGTAGAGAAATCCTGTCTTGAAAATCAAAAACAACAACAAAAACAGGCTTCTGGAGTAGAAGAGAAAGTGGGTTTAAAGGAAGAACATGTTAGAGGCCAGCATCATGGCCATCTCAGAGATTCATCAAGGACCAAGTCTCATGAACAAATGGGCAATGTTTAGAAATGAGGAGAACCACAGAAGATGAAGGGAGGGATACCTGGATATCTGTGAGCACACGTGGACACGTGACTTCCTGAGTACAAGAGTGTCCACCTGGTGAGGTGCATCCCTTTGGAACAATGTGAGAAGTATACAGTTACTGGAGAAGTTTAGCAGAAATTAACAGAAAAGGAAAAAGATTTCCTACTACCATGGAGAAATTTTAGGAGCCTGTGACAGAAGGAACAAGTGTGGGCTGAGTTGATTAAGTCCATGTACCTGAACACAATTTAGTGTGAGACATCAAAGGAGGAAGAAATTTAGACAATGTCAGGAGCTGGGTAGCTGGAAGTTCTATGCCTTTCTAATCCTCATCAACCATGAAGAGGATTCAAGAATGTACATGAAATCCCATGGTCTCCAGTGTGGGCACAAACAGACTAGAGGAACAAATGGCAACTATATACTACGATGGGCAACAGTACACCAAAACTGTACTGTTCCAGGAGGCTTGCATGCCCAGCCTTTGGGTACTATCACATTTAATTCTGAGAGTCACAGCAGTAAACTGATGATAGTTCTACTGTACAAATGATAACAAATGAGAACTCAGAAAGTCTACCAAAAAATATTCAATCTCAGGTCAAAAAATAGAGGAGGTAGGTGGGACTCAGTCGCATTTTAAAACCCAACATCAGGACACTGTTACCCTTCCTTTCCTTAGATTTCACATCTAAGTTTGATGCTAGTTCTGTTTGAGACTGTCACTGCTAGAAGTCTTGGAATGTTAGAGCTCATTCATTCATTCATAAAATATTTATTGAACACTTCAAGTTGTGTGCTGAGAACCATGCTGAGTGCTGGGAGACACAGGATGAAAAGGCGGGGCTGCCACCTTCCTGGTGCCAACAGGCTGGGGGGGAAAAATGACAGGAGAACAAATATTTACAATAGATCAGTTTTGCTTGCTCCACTCTCTGCCGCATTCTCATTAAAACAGACACCGAGAGACTTAGAAATCAGCTATAATACTGACAAGGAAAAAAGTATGCATGCGGGATTCCCCCCCCCCCATTTTCCACACAGCAGCCACAAAACCGATGCTGGAAGAGGCACCAGTGTATTCGCAAAAGGAAATTGCAGAGTTTATAGCTTAAAGGAGGTTTGTTCAGAGCAGGATATTTCTGTAATCAATGTGTGAGCCTCTAAAAACAGCAGTGTGGTATAGAAAATTCCACAAATTATTTAATCATAAGAAAAATCCACCAGATACATTATAACATAAATAATAACACAGAAAAAATACTTTGAAAAAAATAGCAGAGATTGGAGGGTAATGAGTGGAGACATACATTGTATTTGAAAATGCTTCTCACATTTTTGAATATTTATTTTTAAAAATGTAATATTCTTGTTAATTCATTGAGAATTTCACACATGAATACAATGTCGTCTGGTCATATTTACTTCCCACTCTTTCCCCTAACTCCTCCGAGATCTACCCTCTACCCCACCGCACCCCACCCCACCCCCATGGTGGTGCTTTGAATTAGAATGGTCCTCATAGGCTCATATATTTAAATGCCTGATTTCCAGTTAGTGAAACTGTTTGGGAAAGATTAGGAGGTGTGGCCTTATCAGAGGAAGCATGTTTCTAGGTGCTGCAAGCTGCAAAAATATATGAAGTAGGATTTCATCTGATTATGACAGGGTATACCTGGAAGAAGTCAAGGGCCTTCCAGAGGTCAAGCTGAGGCTCAAGGAGCCATGGTGATATTTGACTTTTGATTATTAGCCATTTCCTGCTATGAATTTCTCATGTGCTATTGTAGCTTTTCCATCATTCATTGGGCACAATTTCTCCTCTACTAATGGAATGTTTAGATAACCTTCCGTGCTAACAACTATATACAGCCAGAACCCCAGTTCAAGCCTCCTTGTAATTATTGTCATTGGCAGCATCTGGCCAGGACTATCCCTGGATGGACAAAAGTATCTTATCAGAGAGATCTCTGTACTTTCTAAGAACAGACTTAAGCATCCACACTATCTGTTTGAGAAGGCCTGGTGGATGTGCTAATTAAGCTTAACTTTCTCCCTTCCAAAGTCTTATCTGTAGTTTTAGATCTACCTTTAACTATTAGCTTAAAACTAAAGGGTTCCAACTTACAGATACATCTAGCTGTGACAGAAGTTACCTAGCCAAGTTGCCTAGTGACTGAGCACACTTGCCAGAAATGGCAGGAACACAGATAGCTTAGAGAGGTAAGGGTCAAAGGGATAAAAAGGCAGTTTTATTTTTGGAGAGGGGACTAAGCAGAGAAGAGAAAAGAGAATGGGAGAACTAGATGGGTAAGAACTGGAGAGGAATGAAGTGAGATGGGGAAGAACTAGATTGAAGGGCTAGAAGAGAGTACTGGAGGAACAAGGTGGAAGATGAGGAAGAGCCAGATGGGAAAGAACAAAATGGGAAAGAAGGAGATGGGAGAGGAGCTAAGATAGGAGAGGAGCTAAGATGGGAAAGAACTAGATGGATGAGAACCTAGATAGGGCAGAACTAAGATGAGAGAATTAAGATAGAACTTAGAGGGAAGAGCAGATAAATGTATAGAGAAATCAGGTAAGAAAGGAGCTAGCCATGAGAGCATAATAGAAGCAGTGTAGAGAAAAAAAAATGACTCAGAATAATAAAGTATACGGACTAAAGAGTTTTGCATATGTAGATTCATTTCATATCATCAAAGATTAAACTATCAGCTAGTTGTAGATTCTTCCCAGACCCAGGAAGGGGACTATCGAGGGGCTGGACCCCCATAGTCATCATTAACTAGGGGTGTGCATGGAGGTTTCAAAAGCTCATGCCATCCTGAGTTAGCTTTCTCTCTCTCCATTCTGTGTCTGTAAATCAGGATATAAGCTAATCTCGCAGCTACTACTCCAGAGCCATAGCTGCCTGCCTGATACCATGCATCCTACCATAATGACCATGGACTCTAACCCTCTGGAATCATGAGTCTCAATAAACTCTCTTTTTTTAAGTTGTCTCTTCACACCAATAGAAAAGTAAGACACCCCAAAAACTCTCCATCCCCTTATTCATTTATTTTCAAAATAACACATAGAGTCCATTTTGAGCCACCCTTATTCTCAGGGATCTACTGGAGCATGGCAGACCTGCCAAAGGTCACATCCTTAAAGAAAACTGGCTCTCCCTCTCCCACTAACCATCAACCATCCATAGCTCCTTGACTGGCAGTAGAGGTCACAAGTCCCTCTCCCATGCTGGAATGTTGATTGGATTGCTCGTGTGCAGGTCTTGTGTAGATGATTGCTGCTGCTGTGAGTTCATAAGTGCAGCAGTCCTGTCATGTTCAGAAGATCCTGTTTCATTCTGGTCTTCTTCAACCTCTAGCTCTTCTGTTTTTATTTTTGTTTTTTGAGACAAGGCCTTTTATGTAGCCCTGGCTGTCCTGGAATTCACAATGTAGACCAGGCTAGCCTCAAACACATAGAGCTCTACCTACCTCTGCCTTGCAAGTTTGGGGATTAAAGATTGTGGATGTGACACCCGTGTGTCACAATGCCTGACAACCTCTGGCTCTTACAATCTTTCTGTCCCTCTTCTGAGATGCTTTCTAAGTCATGCATGGAAAGGGTGTGATATAGATACCCCATTTGTGGATGAGCACTTCACAGAACTTATTCTCTATACATTGACAAGCTGTGAGTTTCTATATTAAGCACCATCCACTACACAAAGAAACTTCAAGTATTTCTTACCCCTGTCATGAGTGTTCATTGCGTTGTATTAAGATTTTTATTTATATGAAAAGTTCTTGCTTATTCATACTTCATGCCCCAATATTAATCTTGTGACAAAATCTTCTTATTCTTGGTGGATACTGATTAATGTGTGTTCCCATGGTCCTTGTTCAGAGTCCTCTCAAACAAGTTATCACATACCTGATCTATTGGCCTCCATGTCCATAAAAGTCCTGGTGGTTAAATATCAAAGACTATCCAGTGATTCAAAGTATAACAGACTAGAATTGGAGTTTCTGAACCCATACAGTGAAAGACCTTCTGGTTGCAAAGAACTGTAAAAACCAGTAACTCCAGCTATTAATAAAGAAGGGATTTCTAGAGGCAGAAAGAAGACTGGGATAGCCAGCCAGAACCTTATAATATCAAATGAACATGAAGTATAGATGTGATTTATAAATCACATAGACTATCATGATTGGGATGAAACTCTATCCAGGAAGGTGCTTGGCTTCTATGTCCCCCTCTCTTCCCTGAATTAGGTGTCTCACTGATACTGACTCAAGAGCAGATTATCCTGGTAAGTATACAAAGTCAAAGAAGAGAGAGGAACTGGGTAACTGGGTAACCAGGAGCTAAGAAGAAGAAAGGCTCACTGTTCACACTTGATAGGTTGACATCATCGTCATCATACCTTGACATCAGTGGACTATACCAAAGGATGAGGACTTCAACAGTGAAATCTTAATCTCTACATCTCAGAGATACAACTCCCCAATAAGAAATGATGCTACTTCTAGGTAGACATCACTAATTCATTCCTAGTGTTACCAACAATTGGATTAGAAGACTTGGACATATACCTTAACTCTTAGGTCTTTCACATTCTGGACTTGGTGTTTGCCTTTGTAAGGCTAAAAGCCCCAAGAAGTATACAGAAAAAATCTTTATGCTGTTGTCATTTGTTGTTGTTGTTGTTTTTGAGACAAGATCTCACATAACCCAGACGGGCCTTAAACTCAGCTCAGGATAACCTTAAACGACTGAGCCTCCTGTATCTACCTCCAGATCTGGGATTGCAGATGTGTGCTGGGAATTGAACCTACAGCTTCATGTGTGGCAGGCAAGCATTCTACAAACTGAACTATACCCCTAATTCCCTTAGAAAAAATCTTGTAGTGATAAAATAAATGAAAAGAAATGCTTATAGACAGAGATATTCTTTTAGCTTTATTTTTTTTCCAGAGCTGAGTCTTTTACCTTTAAAACCTCCAACATTTAACTCACAAAATGTTTATTGAACATGTGTCTACTACACGCCTAATACTCTATTATATGCCCATAAGAGTGCTGAAGTAACATGTGGTCATTGTCTTCAAAGAAATTTTCAGTGTGGCTATTAGGATAAAAATATTTATTTGGGGAAGGCACTAGAGAGAGCTATTAAAATATATAGGACTTTGAATCTTAAAGCCTGTTTTTATATGCTGGATCCACAATTTATTAATCATAACTACATGCAAAATGTACTTTGGCTTCCTCTCGTGAAAATGAAACTAATAACAAAATCTACTTAATCACTATGATGAAGGCCCAGTGAGTAATGATGCACATACTAAGCACACAGTGAACACTAATAATTATGATGGATCTAGTGCTGATGTGAATGAGCTACAAAGTGGATACGTGATACATTGCCAGTGTAACCAGCAAAGACTATACAGTGTCCATAAAGCCCCAAGGAAGCAAGCATAGTGTCCAAGTTTGGTTTCTGTCCTACTTTGGCTGCTATGATGAACCACTCTGACCAAGAGCAACTTGGAGAAGGAAGGGTTTATCTGGCTTACACATTAGAGACCATCATCAGGAAAATCCAAGGCAGGAACCTGGTGGCAGGAACTGAAGCACAGACCATGAAAGAACATTGCTTACTGGCTTGCTTCTCCTGGCTTGCTCAGCTATCTTTCTTATACGAACCAGGACTGTCTGGCACCATCTACAGTGAGATGGCCTCTTCTGACATCGATCATTAATCAAGAAAATGCCCCTGTAGACATTCCTGGCCAATCTGACAGAAGAAATTATTCAGTTTAGACTTCTTCTTCCCAAGTGACTCTAATTTGTTTCAAGTTGATAAAGACTAGTCAGCACATATACTGCGATCCAAAGTATGGTGAATAGAGAAAAAAAGTAATAACTATCCAGCAGTCCTTCTTATTCGGGGAGTGACAGCAGGTGCTTTCAATGGAGTCATTGCTGCCTCACTTGGAAAACAGAAGAAGGGTTTCTTGAGCTAATTCCAAGAGCTTAGCCTGACTTTGAAGAAGCTAAGAGGATAGAAGATGACAATGCATATGATAGGCACCCCACAAATGCCCCAAACAGTATGCTGTATCTAAATCAATAGCTGTCTACTCATTGCCCATTGCATGGTAAAGTGTGAGAGAGCAGAAGGACATTCTAGAACCACAGACTCTAATTTGTGCCTGGGATTTCCCAGTGGTGATACAACTTTCCTTAGTCTGAGTTTTCTCACTCTAAAAACAGCATCAATAATACCTACTTCTTGGGCTACTGTGGGGATTAGAGGAGATAATAGAGCAATTACAAAACCAAGCATAATAATCAACACAGTATACTGTCTAAAAATATTATTTCTATTTTCATCTCTCCTGTACTGTGGTACAGATCACAGCAAATATCAAATTATGTCTGTAATTTTCAAATCACGAAAGAGCTATGATTTAAGGATAAATCACTGTGATAAACTAAGACTCTAAATTTAAAATCCATTAATGTTAAAAGTTGTTAATGTATTTTTATTTGAACCAAACATTTTGGAACAAACAGTCTCAATTATAAGTTAAAGTGTTTCATTGGACATGTATAACTATAAGAATTTTTCTTTGAAAATTATAAAAGACTAGTCAGCTTCATTCTTACTTGAGGGTCATAATTTAATTCAATTAAAAAGCCTGCTATGATTGCTCTAATTATTATTGTTTTACACATACACACTATACATACACACACACACACACACACACACACACACACACTTTAGTATGTATATACTTCCATATGAAATTCTCAAAAATATATCAAATGAACAAATAAAGCCCATTATAAGAATATCCCTTAATAGGATGAAGAAAGTAAAGGTCAAAGTACAACAGACAGGTGGATGGGGGGGTCTGTCTGTGTAAAACCCTTTTAACAAACATCTCATCTGCTCACTTAGCACAAACCCAGTGAAGCACAGCCATGAGTCTCCTTCTGCTAAACAATGTGCTTCTAGGGGAAGGGTGGAAAAGGCAGTGTGTGACCTCTAGCTGCCCTTCCCCATGCCAGTTGGACCAAGGAAGCAGTTGAGACAGTGAAGCAACAGTACCACAGCAGCTGTAGTCAGCGAGGTACTGCTGAGAACACTATCTCCGGAGAATGATCAGGGTTTATCAAAGGCTCTATGAGGGCCGGCAAGACTGCTCAGGGGGTAACAGTGCCCGCCGTCAAGCTGACAGCTCAAGTGTGATCTCCAGAACCCACACAGTAGAAGGAAAGAACCAGCTCCTGGAAGTTTCCTCTGACCTGCATACGTTCACACACACACACACACACACACACACACACACACACACACACACACACACTTCAAATAAGATGTAATGAAACCTTTTTAAAGGTGTATCAGTCTGTGGAGATTTAGGCTTGTATGCTACAACAGCAGGGTTTAACTTTTCCTTAATGATAACATCACTCTTTTTAAAAATCAAACAAAATGTACCTGGGCAGGAGATGTGTGAGAGAAAAAGTCTAGCTATGTGCACAATCAAAGAAAAGCATCGATGCAAGAATGATTCTGTGACATGCTGGCTTCTGTTGCTTAACCATGCCAGGTGAAGGTCTTCTGGGGTCTATTATCCGTACTGACAACCAAGTGCTCATGAGTGGCCAGTCTTAGAATGGCTTTGAAGTAGAAGGGTGCCTCAAAATCCAATTCTTACTTTTCATTAATCCACACCTTAAATCCCTCTGATCTCTTTTATGGCTTTTCTGCAACCAGTGGCTAAGCACCTGTCACTTAGCATCAAAGACATATCTGTCCTTGGACGTTACCTCAAGTGCCATTCACAGAAAGTCAACTATTCCTGTAAATGCAACTTATACTTTACAATATTCATCATAAATAAAAAAAATCAAGATTATAGTTGAAAAATAGAAACTATTAAGAAAGGATAGAGGAAATGGAATTATTATTTTACTATTTAAATAAAAAACAGTCATTACTTTGGTATATTTTATTATGGTCTTTTTATGTTTCTACATTTTAAAAGGAGTTGAGATCTGTATGTAGTTTTCCCACTGCTTTTTAACCTAATTATGTATTAAAGAGCACAGTTTATAAACATGAATATGAATAACTAATATTCTTTAATACAAACAATATTTATTCAACTAATCCATTTTCCTTATACATTTATTTTGCTTTCAATGTGTTGCTACTTAAATATACTGTAATGGCATGCATATTATTTATGTTTATCAGTGCCCCAAAGATAAATTCAGCATCAGCTTTGAAATACCACACAGTGGCAATTGCTTAAAGCAATATGATACTTTTTCTTTGTGGTTATCAATGGAGATCAGGAGCCATCTGTCCCAAAGACTCCAGGGGACCAGTGCTTAAAATCAAACAGGACCAAAGAAATTTGGGAGGGAAATGATGTCTCAATGGGTGAGCAGCTCATGCTCTCTGAGCCTCATGTCCTAAATTTTTCTTTCTAGTCATCTTTTCTTAACCAGAGAAAGGCCAAAATGAAGACAAAGGGACCAAAGACCCAGTTGACTATCTCTATTCATCTCTCAACTCAAAAGACCAAAGAGACCTTACCAACTCTTATGATCCAGGGCAATTCAATGGAGGAGGAGCTCTGAGAAGCATCTGGGTCAATGGTAGGCCTTGGGAAAGTGCTTACCAAGAGCATCTTTCCTTGGTGTCCTACCAAGGACACAGGTAGCCACTTATCTACATGAGGAATGTGTCTTCCTCAGAGCTCTAAATCCTCATTTTTCTTTTCTTTGGACATCTCTTTCCCTCCTTCCTCTACCCCAACCTCCAGCTTCTTAGATAGGACAGTGAAGCATGAGAGGGATGAGACAAGAAGATAGACCCTTGAGTTATACCACATAATTTAGGAATGAAATTAACTCACATACTTTCCTAAAAATCATAATCATCACCTCAAAATCCTCCATGTGGTTGAGATGTTAAAAAAAAATCTAGAATACAAAGGAAAGACCTTTTTTGTCAAATATCTAGATAAGTGATTCCCAGACTTTTCTGTAGTTAGGAAACCTTTGGCAGTCTTTACAGAAATATTGACACTTGTGCTTTACTTTAGGTATTCAGAGTTCATTGGAGAGATTAGAGTACTGGATTTCATAAATTAATGTAGGTGACTCCAGTGTGTATAGAGATCAGTGTTATAGGATGATGTGTCTAGACCAGTACTGGACTTTAAGTTTTTAGAAAGGATGCTGCAGAGAGAATGATGTCAGAACCTATACTTTGGGTGTATAAAGGAGACCAAACACCAGAACAAACAATGAATGTACATAGAGTATTCTTGATCAGTAACATTGAATATCGTACAGAGTTACACATCCCTGGGGCTCAAAGAGCAGGGTCATAGCAACCTCTGCTCTGCTCACCTCAGTAGCTTCATGAAGTCCCCCTTCTTTGGCTCTCTAAATGGCACTGGGAGCTTGTTAGTATCAATTCCACAGCATAGCTCAAGCCAGCAAGAACCCTGACTCAGTCAGTGAGGGCCCAATCAGTGTTTACTGAATGGGAAAAATGAATGAATCAGTCCATCAAACTGATAATCTTCCTCTAAGGCAATTTATTTTCTTTATTTCAGTGATGGTAATTTAATCATGTGCATCAGCCAAGCTTCTCTAATGAAGCAGAACATGTAAGAATTATCTATGTGTTTATATATGTACATATATAGGAAAATATTTAATATGGGGAGTAGATTCACATTATTGAGGAGGCTAGGAAGTCCCAGATGGATACCCAGAAGAATCAGTGGGGCAGTCCCAGTCTATGCCTGAAGACCTAGACAAGGGTAAACTGTGATTGGAATCTGAAGGCTCTAGAATTGGGAGCATGGCAACAGAGCAGAAGATGGATGCCCATGCTCAATCAGAGGAAACAACATCATCCTTCTTCGGCCATATGTCCTATGCTAGTGGTCACCTATGTGAAACAGCCTTCCCAACCAGAAGGTGGGGCAGTTGTCCCTTCCCAGCTTTAACCCGTTTCATTTGCGTTGATTCTCTCCTCCTACTCTTGCATCTTGGTCTATCTTTGTAGCAAGAGGCAGAGTGGCCATGTAGTCTCAAGAGAAGAGGCATTCAAGAATAACAATGCATAAAGACAAGAAAACATTTTATGTCTTTTTTTATGTGTGCTCTTGGTGTCATAAGCTTTATGCATGAACACTGTTAAACACTTGATAAAAGTCCAAGAGAAAAGTTATTACAGTGTTAATTTGTCTTAGACTCATGGCTATAGGTGATATTAATTTTATTGTTATGCATTTTGGCATTTTCTAAATTATAGGCAATCGGCACATATATGTTTTATGTTTCATCACAAAAATCAATAATAATGTTTTAAACCCTGATAAACATGGCTTCTTTGATATTATTGGATGATCAAGTTTAGAGTGAGCATCTATTCATTATTTAATATAGTATAACAGTGATCTAAAAGATGGACTTAAAAATTTAACAGTCAGCTTTTCTTGAAAAACCCACAGGCATAACTGAGGATTATACTTAACACAAAAGCATCATAATTTATTCTTCAAATCTGATTGGCCATGGAGTCTTAGAAATTCAGCATGATGGCAGAGCAAATCCATTCAAAGGAGCAAGCCTTTCAAGTCAGCAGCTCTCAGTGCAAGTTTTTCTTATTATTTGACAATACAAGTGCCCTGTCTATCATAGAATAAAGTCTGAATGGACAATGACTTGAATCTGGACAGCCCATGAAATGATTTTCCCCAACCCGAAGCTATGTTCCAATGAGTGTGCCTAGGGGAAAAAAAAACCTGAATTCTGACTACATTGTTCTTGACCATACTCATCAATACAAATGTCCCGGAGTGGCCACTCTGCTGTCCACTCTCAGACAAGACTGGCCTGGAACGGACAGAGGAATTTAAAGTTTTGAGGCATCAGCCAGGGGAAGCTGTCAATAGAAGCTATTGTTTCCTTGACATGTCTGTCAAGATCCAGGAAAACGGAAAGTGTTGACTGTAAGTTGGCTGCTGCAGTGCTGAAGCCTAGCTTCTGGTACTGACAGTGAATAACGAGGCTCTGGACATGGTCCAGAAGAGAGGGCCAATCCTACGATTGTTGAGGGAAACCAGGGAGTTTTCTAACAGCAACTGCAAAGAACTTCCCTGTGGTCTCTAGTATTTCTGCCAAAAAGGCCTTGAACACGGCTCACGCAGCTCCTGGAGTGGTTAAGTTTCCTCAAGCTGGCCAGATTCAGATTTTATCTATCTTGCCATCTTCTGCTCTCTTCAAAATGGCCGGCCCCCAAGTTGTCCTCATGTACACACAAAGATTTGCTGTGTTCTGGAAGACTTCATTGAGATCAGTAATGCCTGGTACTCTCTCATTCCTGACAAATGAAATAAATGATAAACCCACTATGACCAGAGATCTCAAGTAAAGACCATGATTAATATGATCATCATACCATCGAGGTATCTAAACTCCTTCACATTGCCATTCTACCAAGTCAGAGATGTTTACCAAGAAATGAGCAGAAAAGATATTGTCTGTGCCCCCATGGAGCAGCAATTAGTCTGATGCCTAGTAGGGAGGAAATGGCCACTGAACATTCAGTAATCAAAGTAACTATAACCTTCACTTGGTAGTTCAATACACTATTTTCTTCAAGTCAAGGATAGGGAACATCAGCAAGAAGCCCACCTTGACACTCAAAGCCAAGTTAAACTTCCCCTCTTTTTCCTCCTTAACACACCAACTCTGCCCTCCCTGTAGCACACATCATCCTGTGCTTGAACCACATTCCGAGGCTTGGCTCCTCCATCTCAGAGAAGATGCCTGAGAGAGTGGCTTTGCACCTTCTCACAGATCCATCATCTCTTCTAGTGCTTAGCGTGCTGCAAACCCTCAAGGAATATCTATTAACCGGGTGAGTAACAAAGAACACCTGCAAGATGGTTCTGAACTACACAGCAAGACCCACCCGAACAAACCCAAGATCCAGCAAGGCCCTCCTCGTACCAGCCCACCAACTGTTAACAGTGTTTTTTTCTTTTCTTATTGCATTCATAGTCATAACTCTATTATTACTCTAGAGGGGACCTTTAATATGAGCTAGGAATTATGCCAAACTCTGAATAACATTCTCTAGTCTCATAGAAAATCTGTGATGTATGTATGTATGTATGTATGTATGTATGTATGTATGCATGTATGTATGTATGCATGTATGTATGTGTTACACAATCCTAATCATAAAGAGCTCAGTCTCAACAGGTTCTGAAAACTTAGGCAACACAGATGTTAACCAAGCAGCCAAGTTTGATATCAAGGCTTGTTCCTAGCTATCGGCCCCACCTCACTGAACACGGCCTTTTTACTTCATTCCTCTGTTAATCTTAATTCACCCATAGAAAGTAGACAGGGGCGGCACAGAAACAAGCTCCAACAGCTCCTACGAGAATCCCTACAATAACTCGGAATCTAATTTACAGAAAGCCTTCTTAAACTGTTTCTATTCGTGCCCTTGTTTTGCCTGAGAAACTTTTATGTAACCTTGGCTATAAATGTAGAGAAGATAGGTATACAAATAAAATATTTACTGATAACATGTTATAAAGAAATTTATTTCAAAACAATACTTTGATAGGCATATAATTTTACCATTTCTGAAAGCAAATTTTCATGCTAATGAGATAAATGTTCATGTTAGTCTAACACAATTCAATCCACAGACATACTAATTTGGTACTTCTAGGCTGAGGAATAATAATAGAAAAATATTGTGTTTTTTTTCCTGTAATTAAACTATTATGTTTCTATAAGAGTGGTACTTTTTGTGCAATAAAAACACCGTAATTAATAACAAAAGTAGCATGGAATCCTAGCTGCAGTGTCTCAGGTAGCACTTGGTAATGATCATATCGTGTGCTGGCATGCACAACACAGTGTGTGTGTTATGTATTCAGAACCACAGATACAAGGACACTGTACAACGCAAAACAGGAGAACATTGCCACAAACACCCTTTGTGTTTAATTTTGAATTAATTCATGGCTGTTCTACATTCAGACATCCTCTTACTGTGAGCCCAAGACTTCAGAATCCCCACCTTCAGTTATGTGACTCTATCTGAGGTCAAAATGGATATACGTCCCTAAAAAGCATTCCAATCCTTCCTATTCTCAGAAGCTTTTTCATGGAAATTTTCTCTGGTGTGTGGACTAATTCTTGATAATCTACCTACTTTGAACTTCTCTGGGATATATAACCAGAATTAAAGTGGCTCTTCATCATCATGTGTACAGATTGTGCCCTGATCTTTGCCAGAGAGCTATAGAGGCTTCCAAAGCCAACCAGGTAGTGGGCAATTTCAGTTTTGTCCCATGTCTCATGTCTGCCTGTTGTCCATGTCTGTGGGTCCTGGTCTGCATGTTTTCCTCTCCTTGTCAACACTGGTCCTGCCTGCATGTCTCTCTCTCCTGGCCAGCTGTCTTTTTGGAAAGTTCAGCAACTAATTAGCTCTTCTGTCAAGAATACCTATTCCTGACAAGCGGTTTTGTCATATACAAAAACACTCCTGGATTTACAAAGCCTTCCTGCTTTTGACCGGATCTGCATTAATGTCATTGGCTGCCCAGTGAGATTCTGGTTGCTGGGAGACACTTTGCAAAGGAAGTATTTGTCTACTGTGTCTCAGTGTGTGACCCCTCGAACATCACCTATGAGATGCACATGCTTACCAGCTACTGTAGACATGCTGTGGAGAATTTGTGAGTAGACACCTACCATGCTCACGTAGGAGGTTATTGCTATCAATTTCATTCAGCTCCACAAATCATGTTAAAGTATCAGCCTTTTTCAGTGAGTGTTAACAGGAGGCAAGCGTCTTCACTTTCTAGTCAGAAAGACTTCATCTTGAGAATACAGCTTGTTGAGTCAGGAAACAGATGACACATGAGTATAATTGTGATGCAGGAGAGTTAAGAGGGATGTTTCAGCAACCCTTGGGTCCAAAGAGCTAATAGAGGGGTGTGTGTGTGTGTGTGTGTGTGTGTGTGTGTGTGTGTGTGTGTGTGGTTGTTTTGAGATCAAAGCACATCCAGTCAGAAAAAAAAAAAACAAAACAGGGAAACACAAACCCCAATCCCACCCTTTCTTTAGATGCCCTGATTTTCTAATTTTAAAACAATGGGAGCCAAAAGACTTGCTGATTGGTGGAATATTTCTAAGGCAGTTGTATAGCTGTGGAAATAAAGGTAAGACTACCTCAGTGCACCACTCTAAATTGTACGTCTTACACAGACTGCAGTTTGAGTGATATTCCCCAGAGTCCTACAACAGGGCAAGCCTGCCAAGTGCTAGCCTTATACTTGGCAAACGCTGCACGAATACAAACTCCCTCTCCGCTTCTAACTAGGACAGGCTCAATTGGCGGTACCCAGGTATCTCTGGGCATGCGGGCCTTCCGGCCTCTCACACATGGAAACTTAAAGATAAACTACTCTTTGAGTGATCTCATCGCCTTAAGTAGCAAAGATCTTTGGTAATGGATTCTCCAGCCTGACTATTCGCAGAATTTTCACAAACAGGTGCTCTCAAAAAGATTGTTTCCTCCTGAAAGCTTTGCCATCTCCCAAGGTGAGATGAGGCAGATGAACTGATGGGAAGTGAGAAAGAATGAGCTCACACACAGGATGCTAAGGGTGTTGATTAGAAATATTTCCAATCAGCACAAGAGCCAGTGCTTCGTACAGGAAATATCACTACCTGATATTTTAGCAAAGGAAGCTTACACTTACTCACTCCAATGCATTGCAGGCAGGTTCCAGTCCTGGTGAGAAGGACAGCCAGTGATGTGTGCCCTGATGATCAGGTGGGAAAGATCTTTCTCAATATGCTCCTGAAATGGAACCACCACTGGATAAAATCCAGCCTCAGAATAAGGGCAGCATGAGATGTCTCAGGAAAGGCAACTTAGGCGAAAACAAAAAGTGGACCCACTTCCTTCAAACAGTCAAGATGGCGCTAGGGTGTCCCCAGATAGGAGAAGTGCTAACTGAACTTGATTTTCCCAGCAACACCCTTTCAGAACAGACTATATGTGTAAGAGATCAACCTTCACCCCTATTTATCTCAGCTAAGCAGCTCCTCCACGGGTCTGGAGATGGCCTGTGTTTATGGTTGATGTGACTTGTACAGACTCATTCAGTTCTGAGGGATGAGGAATCTGGGTCTTTCCTTGTGATCACAGAGAACACTAATGTCTCCAGCACCATTTAGTTCTTGTCTTCATTCCCTCTAGCCTTTGTGCAGCTCAGAAAAAAATTCTAGAAAAGCAGTCTCAAAGCAACAGGGGGGCCGGGCGGTGGTGGCGCACGCCTTTAATCCCAGCACTCGGGAGGCAGAGCCAGGCGGATCTCTGTGAGTTCGAGGCCAGCCTGGACTACCAAGTGAGTTCCAGGAAAGGCGCAAAGCTACACAGAGAAACCCTGTCTCGAAAAACCAAAAAAAAAAAAAAAAAAAAAAAAAAAAAAAAAAAAAAAAGCAACAGGGATATTTTTGTCCTTAAGACAAGTGCATAATGTGGCTGACAAAGAGGTCACAAATTGTGTAATCTTAGAGAAACTGTTCCATTTCTCTGGGCTTACAATTTTATAAATTTTCTGTGGGAGTTTGGATTATGATTGTAAGGTATGTACTAGTTCTGATAGTCCATGAGTCTAAGAAAAACGAAAGGATTCCCCTTGTTTCTTATATGGCAAGACCTATTGGCTTTGGAAATTCTGCACTTTTCTACTACAATTTTACAATTATGGCATAAATAAACACTGGAAGGACATGGCTGGAGCTACAGTAGCAACATGTCAGGGGCACACAGCCATCAGAGGGCAGGGCATATTGAAAGACTTGATGAGTAACACTACTGTACATATCAGAGATATCTTACATGTTAGATCATGTATTTGGACAGGATATCGAGGTCTACAAGACAAAGACTGGTGGTGGAAACAGGTGTACATACATACAGACGATTTGAAAGGCCTCATTACATGAAATCAATGGATTTGGTTATGAGGTCACCAAATACAACCCTGAAAGAACTCTGATACTTGGGTATATGACTGATAAGCTTTGTGAAAAGCTAGATAAACAAGATGGCATAGGTCTACACACCTGAAATCCCAACGCCTAGGAGACTGAGGCAGGAGGATTGCATAGCCAAGGCAGACTGGGCTACATACTGAGTTAGAAATCATACTGGGCTATAGAGCAAGACTCTATCTCAACAAAAGTGAATTCGTGAACAGAACACAAAAGAGCTGATAAAACCATGTCTATATGCATGCCGTGAGTAATTAGGTATATGTAAATATGTTCTGAAAGATAAGACACTAGGAAGAAAGAAATAGACATCAAAGATGGAAATCAAGAGTTTCTGTTTCCATAAAGTATGTTAAATGCTGCTACGATGTACCTTGAGATGAAGATTTAAAAGTGGCCATTCAAAGTTAGATGGACCATTGGTGGCTTTAACAAGATCAGTGTACTTCCAATTATAGGCACAGAACTAAAGTAAAGAAGTTGTACAACATATATACAAAAGTTTCAAAGGAGGTCTGTTGCAAATATCATAAAGACATAAAATCAGGGGAAAATGTACTATGTCTAAAGATATAGAAAATGATGACGTGGTACAGGCCTCTGCGATGAATCCAATGGGACAGCAGAGACTCGGTTGCATAGGCTGGAAGGGAAGCCTACTAAAGCATAGGAAGGGATGATGCCAAAAGGTACCTGTGGAAACCTGGCTGATAAAAGAAGAGGCATACTGCCTTCATTGGGCATGTGAGAAGTACATATGATGCCGTAGGTATAACAACAAGAAGAGCATCCCTATGTTGGTGGTTTCTATTCCTTTGGCAAACTAAAAGACAGCATGTGATAAAGATAGAGAAGGACTTTAGTGACTTAGGAAATTAAAGGATATGTAAAATAAGTATATAATGATGAAGAAAAACTCATCAAAAATAAATATGGTATTTTTACTTTGTTGGGGACCTAGTTGATAGCTGGAGATTGTGAAATTCCCCTATATTCGATTTTCTCCTGAAACCTTGAGAAAGAACTTTGAGTGTGTATATGTAGGATCATTTGGGTCTGGATCATGCAGTTGATATTAATAGAGAGAAGAGCAAGTGTTGCATAGCTACTTCCTATAGATCAAAACACTCCCTTCTGAAGAGAGCAGAGGAGCTCCTTCCCCAATTTATATAAGCAGTAAAGAATTTCTGGTCAGTGGAGCAGCCCCCTGCAAGTGGCCCAGGGAACTCCAGGTATGCAGCTTTCATGAGTGGTTGCCCATGCTGGGGTGGGCTTTTCAGTTACTCAGCTGCCCAAGAGTCACCGATGCTCCTAGTAGTCATGCCAACAAAGAAACGTTTGTTTCTTTGGTCTGTTGTTGCCATCTCTAGCTAGAGTGATTAGGTGTTTTTAGCATCTCTTCAGTAAAAGTTACACAAGTTACAAATATTTGCAGAAGAAAACCATTGAAACAAAGGCTCACGGGATGAGATGTGGAGAGAAACAAAGGCTTACGGTATGAGATGTGGAGAGGAGTGAAATGAAACAAGAAAAATATGATAGAGCAAGTTGGAGAATTAGTAGCTTGGACATCTCCACAAGGTCACAGGATCATTGTATAGCCACCATCAAGCAAGTAAGCTGGAGAATGAGATGTATGCATTAGCAATATTAGAAATGAGGTACAGTGTGCTCATGACCAGACTCAAAAGCAGAAACAACAGAAGGGAATGAGACAGGAAGAAGGCAAGATGCCATTATAGAGAGAACGTATCAATTGAAGTGAGAAGATGGGCTTCCTTGAGGGATGTCTAAGGACATACTAGACTTTCATAGAGGACAGCTCAGAGTGAGGAGCTGAGGCTGACAGAAGAAGGCATTCAGTGACTGAAAAGGTGTGACAGGGAGCTCAGGGGAGATGCAGCTGTGGATGGACAGTGTAGCTTCAGGGAAGAACATGTGGAGCTAGGGAGATGCCTCCATGGGTAATGTGCTCACTGTGTAAGCCTGATGACCTGAGTTTGGATCCCCAGCACCCACATAAAAGCTAGACGCAGTGGTCCATGTACCTGTAATCCCAGTACTCCCAAGGAAGGGCTGGAGGTGGAGGCAGGGGACTATCTAGAAACTGTCAGCCAGCAAGTGGCAAATGACATGAGACTGTCGCAAACAAGGTGAAAGGTAAAGACTGCCACTTCGGGTTTTAGTCTGATTTCTATACTTGCTGCAGCATGCACACACAGATTTAAAAAATAAATCTCTAATTGAAGAGAATACAGGGCAAATGCTACTTAGGGTCCAGCCAGCTACTGTTCCGAGCAAGATGGAGGACCCAATATCTATAGGAACTACACATTTAAAGAAATTTCCTGTTTGGAGAACTCTTGAGAACAGCAAGTGGAAGTGAGGGGGTGTTTGTTTGGGATCTGAAAAGAAAACATGTGGATTGATTCAAGGGAAGAGATTGCCTTTTATACATTAAGAAAAGCCCAAGAATTGTGAAGGCTGGCAGCCAATGTGCTGCCCAAGACTATGGACCTCCTGCTTTGCTTTGTTCTGCTTTATTTGTTTTGTTTTATTTTGTTTTGACAGAAATAATGTGCAGGGCTCCTGATATGATCATAGCTCTGCATAAGTCAAATTTTTGCTTTTCTCCACATGAGAACCATATAAAAGTAACCAAGAGAATAAAGAAGAGAACTGTCAAATTCCATTTTTAGTGAGACCAGGGGGACATATTTAATCCTCAGAGCCTCAAAACATATAAAAGAGCTGCCAAGAGCAGCTGAGAGCAAGCAGGAGCTATTCTAAGAGAGGAAAGAGAATAAACAGTGACGAGAGAGTTCGGCATTGACAGATTTGGGAAAGGATGGCAAAATTTGCTTGAAAGTGAAGCCGTCACCTGGAGTGTAGAAGGTGTCTCTGATCTGTCAAAGTGGGTGTGGGTGGGCTGAGCAGGGGGTGCGGGGACGGGGGGGGGGGTGGTGCACCAAAGTCCTATCCAGAGAAAACGCAAGTGGGTTAGACAGAGCACTAGGGTGAGTGTCTGCTTAGTGGCAGAGAAGGAGAAAACTCTACTCAGAACCTTCTCCACATCAAAGGGACATTTTCTGCACATAACTAATTCAAGAATATCTGAGTTGTCAGTGACGAGGGGAAAAAAGTGCACCAGCACAGACACGCTACAAGAAAAATAACCTTTTAAATGTCGGAGAGAGCAGAAAACCATTACAAAGCATGGTTATTACAGAACATTCTAGGCCTGTAAAAACTGTGATCAAAATGCTTTACCACAAATTCTAAGCATGGAATGAATCATCCCATTAGCTAGGGAAGACTACAAAGACGAAATGAAAGACATGAGGAAAGAGCCGGGTGAACAGTGAGAAGGAGAGAATTGGTAGAACTCAGAAAACTAACAGAAGGAAAAAATTACAAAGAGGAAAGCAGAAAGAACGTTCAAAGAGGGGGTGTGCAGAGCGCGGTGAGGATGAGATGCTAGAAACGTGTAAAGTGGGGAAGAGCACACAAAGATGAGGGTGTGTGAGACAAAGAAAACTGTGAAAGAAAATGGTCCAATCTACTCATTCATGTCCAGTGAAAACAGCTAAATTAAAACAACAGATGAAACAGAGAACGTAACCAAAAGGCACCGTCGGGAAAACTCTAGTGATAGGAAAGCATTGCCTGTGCTTCCCGAAAGGGAACAGCAAACATCACAGAGACAGACAATTCAGAGGCATCTCCCAGGAAAGGTCACCACACATTACAGAATTGCTGGGCAACACACAAAACCATGGGCGATAAATGAGACCGACATATTTTTCCCACGGAGAAATTCCACAACAGAAAACAGTACAGCTGCACCAACAAGGTTTTCAAAAATTGAAACAGTGAGTCAAATTGCCCTCTGGGTACAGAGGCCATGGATTCATTGTATGAGTCTATATGAATGAAGGCTATGTTGCATTTAGGAGCCTGTCTTAAAGCAGTAGCAAAAGAATAGTACTGGACCCATTTGATACTCCAATTAGGATCGGATCCAATTAAATGTAAGTCTTAAGGAGCCAAGGAATAATGACTATGTTATTTTTTGGAGATACACACACACACACACACACACACACACACACACACACACACACGCACACACACACACACGCGCGCGCGCACACACACACACACACACACACACACACACACACACACACGTATATGCACACAAATGTGTGTGCCTGTGTATTTCCAACCAGAAACATTTAGACTTCTACCCTGAGGATGGATGATTCTCTAATGAGGGTGGTCTCTGCTAGTTCAGCTCTAAACTGAGCAAAATTAAAGACTCTCTGATACAGAGGAGTGGGTAGTGAACCAGACACCCAGGTTTTTCTAAGAGGAACAGATGTTTACAAAGAAGGATGGAGATGCCAATGCCTTTCTTCCTCTCATGCAGGCTGACCCTTCTCAGTGCCCCTCAGCATGTTGTCCAAAAAATCTCAAATTGCATCAAGCCAATGTGTCTTTGGACATTTTGGTAAGACTAGTGTTATCAAGAACCATGGGGAGAAGACAGAGCTGAATAAAACACAAGGGAAAAGGAGACAGGATGAGGATTTGTGGAAGACTTCAGACACTTCAAGGTACCTTTGGGTACTTTGAACCTTCATTGTGCCTGGTAAGTGGGAGATGAACTGGGCTGGGCTGGTCTATAATGCTATTACATGTCTGGGCACATGTCTGTATTGCCAGCATTGGAGACAAGAGTGCAGACTGGGTAGATTCTGAAGTTCATTGGCCAGGCAGTCTAGCTAAGCAGTGAGCCATGGGCTCAATGACAGACTATCTCAAAAAGTAAGGCTAAAAGGAACCAAAGAAGACACTTAAACTCAATCTATGGCCTCTACACACATGAACAAGTATGTGGGCCACATTAACACCCATTTCATTAAACAAATATATAAAGCCCCATATACATAAAATGAGGTCGTAATAAACTTTAAAAGACTGCCTTATTTTATCATATTATTTATGTTTTACTCTAAGTATTGCTTTATTTATACCAAACAAATCATTATAACTTGGAAATCCTTTAAAATATGTTTTAATGAAATAAAAGGAACAACTATAACTTTGAAAATAGAAAAATATTTCTGAAAACAGGAGATCATTCCAAGCAGTTATCAAAAAAAGAGAAAACAAAAACAAAAGCCTACTTTTAATCTTCCCAGTATCCACAAGCAAATGGAATTTAAAAACCCCAGGAGTCTATCCACTGAACAAGTCACCCATATTCCCATAGTGACTGAATATCTGTTAGTTATAGGGCATTTCTTGCTTTATTCCACCCTAGACTGTATCACTTAGAACAGAGGAATTAAAAAGCAGATTGCCTGACTGAAAAAGCAGCAGCAGATCACTGTGGAGAATACTGGCAAAGCTTTCAGAATCAAAACCCAAATCCCAGAGCTGGGGGGTGCCCCAAAGGCAGAGCAGCTGCCTAGCATTTGCGAGGTCTGGGTTTTATTTTCAGGACTACAGGAAAAAAAAATCACTGACACTCTCAACATCCCAAATCCACCCCTGCTTCAATCTGTATCTGTGTTATTTTATCTTGTTAGGTTAAAAAATGAAGAGGAGGATTTCCCCTAAGTTTCTGACACTGAGTCATTCCTGAATCTTCAATATGCACCAATGATCTACTAAGCTACATCCAACATGCCCCTCTTAGAAATCTTTCCCATGACTCCATGGTCTTTTTCTGTGTCCTAAAGGTCAATTTGGGTAAAGTTGGTAAAGGAATCATTTGTCTTGCCTAACAACCATTAGGTGCTGGGAATTCTCATCCCCAGAATCCAGTAAAAAAGAAACACCATTTGCCTCATCTGAAAAGTCATCTCTGCGGTCTATTTCTGCCAAGCTCTGCAGACTACAGGAGAAGGGCTGAGGACATAGGCTCTGCTGTCCCCAAACGATGGCTTCTTATTCTGTCTCTGCCACCTCTTGGTGGTTTGTCCCTGCATATACTTTTCTGTGCCTCTGTTTCCGCAGCTAGGCACGGGAACATGTAGACAAGCACTCATCTACCTGAAACTGGTGGGGGTAGATATGCTATGGAAGTGCTGATGCTTTAGAGTTCCCAAAGATAACAATGCCTCGTGAAAGACAACGTTGCCCCACAGACAGCAACAAAACATCTATCTCGGCATCACCATGCAAACACATAAATATTACGAAATCAAACTGCATGGAGACCCACGGTGGGTGACAAAGCTATGATTTGCCTCCTGTCGTTCCAGGTCATAACTTTCCAGTGGGTGAGTTCAAAAGTCTTGTCAAGTGTTAATGCAGATGAGTGTGGGAATCTTCAATTTGGGATTTTAGAAATTTTTAAATCATGGACAAGAGAGTGGAAATGTGTAAGAGCTCATAGGGCATCATGGGAGAAGAGAGCTTAGCTGTCACAGGCCTGGTGAAGACTCAAGCTCTAATGAATATCACTAAAGCGGCAGCAGCCACACTAACTACGGTCACACTTCCAGCACCGTTCCCCTTCCTGCTCTGGGGAGTTCTTATCCACAGCTCCTATCTCTTACACGTAGTCTTTTCTCTTCTGTGGAGCTGTTATTTACATCAATTCCAATCTCCATTTTGTCTTTCTTTTTGCTGTTTTGGGCTGTTTGTTTGTTTGAGGCAAGGTCTTGCTATGTCACCTTGGCTGGCCTGGGACTTTCTGCATAACGTACATTGGCTTTGACATCACAGCACCCCACCACCTCCTAAATGCTGAGATTATATCCAGTTCACTGTTTTTGAGACAGAGTTTGCAATGTCGCTTCCTCAGACTTGTGATGCCTTTACCTCCTGAGTGCTGGGATCACAAACATGAGCCATTCCCTCCAGCTGGATCGTCACTGTTTCTCCCTTGATCTCATCTATGAGCCCTCTACCCACCTCTCAACCTCCAGAGCACCAACCTCCCCTGTCAGCAGAGGATTCCTCTAAAGCAACCAGGAGAGCTGAGTCTACTGGAGTCCCCATCGTTTGCCACCATAGACTTCACGAAGTCTAACTTGTTAGGCACCCTCTCTCTGCAAAACCAGTTCTCATCTGACCCTTCTTCAACATCGGACACATCCCTCCACATACTTTAAGAAAATTCTATGTGACTCCAGAGGACAGAGGCATATAAAAGCAGATACATAAATCAAACATTCACTGACAAGGAGATTTATTTTAAAACAAATTTTTATACTCATATATTTTCCCACTTATTAAAGATGAAAGCCAGTTTGCATGCCAGTGAGATAGATTGCTTATTTGTCTAGCAAAATACTATCCAAAGATATGCTAATCTGGTAACTTACATGCTCAGAAAACTTTTTTTTTCCTGTCAGGAAACAATTTCATTTCTTCAAGAGCAAAATACTTTGCATGTACAGTAAAAACACTGCAATTCATAACATATAATCCTCTCACCTCTGAGCAGAGGAGTTACAGAGAGCAGGCATCAGCCACAGGACACGATAAGTGCAGTGCAAACTGCACATATGTGTTCAGAACCAAGGCTACAGTGAAGTCACATTATGAAACACAGGCAAGCATGGCCAGAAATACATCATGTTCATCACGTGTTCACATTGAGTTTATTTTAGGTCACTGTGCATTTAGAAAACTTTTGAAGCATTTATTCAAAAGGAAATATTTAACCCCTGAGCATTGTCAGTACTGAAAACATCTGCAAAATGGAATTCCAGGTCTAACATTGTGCCCTAAGGCTAACTGGATATCAGAGGTTTACATTGTCCCCAAGGCCAACTGAATGTCAGAGGTTTACATTGTCCCCAAGGCTAGGATGTCAGAGGTTTACATTGTGCCCCAAGGCAAACTGGATGTCAGAGGTTTAAATTGTACTCCAAGGCAAACTGGATGTCAGGGGTTTACTTCCTAAATGGCAAAGCTGGACCTCTTCCTCTTTCCATAACAGAAAAGAATCAGTTCAGGCAAAGCCCAGAGAAGACAGGTGGATGTCATCATCCCTTCCATAGTGGATGGTGACAAATGACCTCCTGGTGTGGGCACTTTGGGAAGGGGAGGAAATGGGTGGCTGAATTCAGGAAAGCAAGTGAGATAAATGGCTTAGTGTGGTGGTATTGTGTTCCCCAAAATATTGTGTACCCTAATAAACTTATCTGGGGTCAGAGAACAGAATAGCCACTAGATACAGAGGCTAGAAAATGTTGGCACTCACGCCTTTAGTCCTAGCATTCCAGAGGCAGAAATCCCTCTGGATCTCTGTGAGTTCAAGGCCACACTGGAAACAGCCAGGCATGGTGACACACGCCTTTAATCCCAAGAAGTGAGCCTTTAATCCCAGGAAGTGAGGGCAGAAAGCAAAAAGGTATATAAGGCGTGAAAACCAGGTACTAGGTTGTTTAAGCTTTTAGGCTTTGAGCAGCACAGTTCAGCTGAGAGCCATTTGGATGAAAACACAGAAGCTTCCAGTCTGAGGAAACAGGATCAGCTGAGGAACTGGCGAGGTGAGGTAGCTGTGGCTTGTTCTGCTTCTCTGATCTTCCAGCATTCACCCCAATAACTGGCCTCAGGTTTGATTTTATTAATAAGTATCTTTAAGATTCATGCTACAGCTTAGAGGCTGCAGGGTGCTTGGTGGCCATGGTGTCTTAGGTTGCACCTGGCTATTAGTAACATTAGTGTTTCACTTTCCACAAGAGCAGAAGTAGCCCTTGGGAGCCTGGAGTTCTCCTCGGTCCCTCGGCTGGCATCCTGTCCCAGACAGAAGCAGCTGGGGTTCCTTGCCTCCCTCCAGATGATGCAGGAGGGAAATAGCCATTTGCAGGCGAGCTCCATCAGCTTTGTGGGTCTGAGTGACGGAACTGGTGAGATTTAAGTGAAACCAATTTGCATCTTCGTTTTTCCCCTCCTAAGATAGTGTCTTTCCAAGATGAATATTTCAGTGCTGAAACTGTGACCATCCTTCCAAAAGCTCCAAATGCCAATTCTCATCTAATGGTAGGAGAAGTTGCTTGGCACTTCTCTGTGGTGTGAGGATTGGAAGTCAGAAATGAGGAAATTAAGTAAAAGCCACATATGTGCACACCCTGGGCTGGCAGATGTTCCTCGGTGGACAATTTTATAGAATATGGAGTGCTCATGCAGTCCACTGTTCCAAAAGGAATACGTTTTTATGTAAGAGTGTGAATGAGTGAAGCGTGTAGCATAAAGGACCAGGCTGGGCCTTACCTTTGCACTTGCCCATAACTAACCACGTGTCCTTCCCACACAATCCCAGGTCTTTCCTCCATCTTCTCCCAAGCAGTGGGCCTGCTCCAGTCTACAACTCTTCCACCTACAGCACTCTTTTCTCCCAGTATTCTTTGCAGTTACAGCAATGGTGATGCTGTGCACAGAACCTAACATCCTTCCAGAAGAGCAAGGATGAATACATGGTGCTCTATTCGTATATTCTTAGAGAGCTAGCAGGCTAATGAGTTTACAGTAAACAGAATAATTATATAAAGCATATCCTATGCTGTATATGAATAATTTTACCTTGAAAGATGATTTTTTGGAGGACTAAAATAGCATGCATATAGTGAATATGAATATTGAGTCAAGTTTCATGATGATGTGGAATGGAATGATGATAAATAGTACTTAAAAAGTAAAAGTTAAATCATTCATTCAATAAACATTAATATATTACTTACTATTTTCTAGATTGTGATTCAGGAAAAAAGAAAAAAATCTGTCATTATGGTTTAGTAAGTTCTAGATGTTATGAAATAAGAGGCCATCACATTCTGTATATTATTGCAAGAAGGCATATCATTCATGGCCTATCTATTTAAATTTTCAAAACAATTCCCTCCCAAGACTCACCATTATCTTTCTTCTAATTCTATCTATCATCTATTTATTCATCTGTCTGTCTGTCTGTCTATCTATCTTATAGACAAGGCCTTGCTATGGCACCCTGGCTTGCCAGAATTTACTATGTAGACTAAGCTGTCCTTGAACTCATGGATGATCCTACTGCCTCTCCCTCCCAAGCACTGGGATTACAGGCATGCACCATCACAGCTGTCTGTCTGTCAGTTTTATACATTTTAACACAGAATATTCTTCACAAGGTTATACCATTTATTGTACAGTCTTCCCCTAAAATACTAAAACAAAGAGGTCACTCTGCCGAATGAACATAGCATGTTTCCATCCAATTCTCCTCGTGAAGAATATCAAGACTGTGTGCACACTGTCACCATTACAATGTGCATCTCATCCGTGCCTCCTGAGTTTCTCAATGGCACACACAGATGACCTTCAATACACGTAGGACTTAATGTTCAGCTAACACAACCCCTGCTGCCAGGGGAGAGACAGATTCAAGTACTGGCAAATCCTCCCATTTTTAATTTTTAAAATCCTGTTGGAATTTTTTACTGGGACCACATTAAAATGATAGGTTAATCTGTGTAGAATTAACATCCTTAAAAGAATCAATTACTATCTTCTCTGTTGCTGCCTTTAAGAGCTGCTCTGCAATCTTCTCTGTAAGAACATAGCCCATGTGGGGATTGAATTTGTTCACAGGTGTTCTATAGTTTTGTGTGACTATAATTATAGGTTTAACCCTAGCTTTCCTAGTTGATTGTGGTTAGTATATGGTTCACTACTGAAGTTTTTAATATTTTATCTTGAAACACTCTGAGCTTTTCTTTTAATTACTGTTGATTCTGTTGGTTTTTAGCCCCACATAGATGTGGCAGAAACTGCTAATAGCCAAGCATACAGCTGCTACATTTTTGTTGTGAATGAGGACATTGCCCCTGCCCTGGCTACCCCTCACTGCACAGCCCCTCACTGTAACCCCCTCACTGTACAACCCTCTTGCACACCCCCTCACTGTACAGCCCCCTCACTGTAAATCCCTCACTGCACATACACTCTTGCACACCCCCTCACTGCACACACACTCTTGCACACCCCCTCACTGTACAGCCCCCTCACTGTAAATCCCTCACTGCACACACACTCTTGCACACCCCCTCACTGTACAACCCTCTTGCACACTCCTCTCATTGCCCAGTCCCTCACTATATCGCCTCCTCACTGTAACCCCCTCTTGCACACCCCCTCACTGCACAGCCCTTTTGCACACCCCCTCACTGAAAAGCCCTCAGTTCACACCTCTTTCACTGCACAGGCCTCTTGCACACTCCCTCACTGCAGGGTCCCCTCACTGCAAGTTCACAAATACCAGCTAGAAAAAGCATATTTCATATCTCTTGTAATTATCTGTTTATGCCCTAGATTTTTTTCCTCTACTGATTGACTTATTAAGTGTTGGGAATTGAACTAGGGTTTCACACATGCTGAACATACACTGTGCCACTGACTTACACTCTCAGGTCCTGTGTTCATTTTTTTTTTTTTCTGGAGCTGAGGACCGAACCCAGGGCCTTGTGCTTGCTAGGCAAGTGTTCTACCACTGAGCTAAATCCCTAACCCCCTGTGTTCATGTTTTAAGTGTCAAATCTTTGGTGGAATGGGTGTACATCCTTGTCTTACACTTGACTATATCTAAACTTATGTCAATATGAAACTTGCCATGGCTTCTCAATAGCTGTCTTGGCCATGTTATACAATCCACCTACTGAACACTATCACACACCAGATGTACAAAGCATGAGGTCTCTGTGTTATGAGATTCAGCCAATAAAAGAAGAGTTTTATTTTTTGTAAACATTTTCATTAGCTGAGGGAATATGATTGCATATTTGTAGCTGAGTGTCTTTGTAACATATTGAAGTGGAGGCCAGTACAGCAACATAATTATGTCATGTGTCTCTTTGCCTTGTATTTCCCATTTTCCTTACTCATTCCTAGGACAAGTACTTTTCAAAGGGTCAACTTTACAAGCTTTTTTTGGGCTCTGTGTTCCAAAAGACCAAGCATAGGATACTGAGAGGAAAGTTGATTATTCCTACTGAGACAATGTTGATAACATGTTTCATCCTTTCTGATAATATGCTGATATATATTGATATACAGATCTATCCTTTGCTCCTCCACTCCTGAAATAAACTCTTGTTTATACTATTTTTATTTTGTAGGTTTAGATACATTTCTTTTTATTTTATGTGTATGAATGTTTTGCTTGCATGTGTGTCTGTGTTCCATGTATGCTCCTGGTGATAACAGAGGTCAGAGGTGGGTGTCAGATCCCCTGAGTCTGGACTCAAAGACAGCTGTGAGCTGCCATGGTGGAAGTTGGAAATCAAACCAGGGTGTTCTGCAAGAACAAAGAGTGTTCTTAACCACTGAGCCATTTCTCCAGCCATTACTAACTTTTTAAATGCTTTAATGTGGTAATATATTGTGTCCCCCAATGTATTGTGCACCCTAATAAAGCTTATCTGAGGATCAGAGTAAAAAGCCAGCCACTATGGTAAACACAGAAGTCAGGCAATGGTAGCACACGCCTTTAATCCTAGCATTTGGGAGGCAGAGATCCATCCAGATCTCCGTGAGCTCAAGGACACACTGGGAACAAAACCAGGTGTGGTGGCACACGCCTTGAATTCCAACACTAGTTAACCATAAAGGTCTGGAGGTCTGTACAGACAGACAGGAAGTGACAGAGCTGGCCAGGAAGAGGAAGTAATATAGCTGGGTGGAGAGAGGAAGTGAGATGCAGGGACAGAAAGGCATATAGGCATGGGTATACAGGAAGTAGGTCTCTTTGGAGACTGAAGTGTCAGTGAGGTAAGGTTGGCTGTGGTTTGTCCTATTCCTCTGATCTTTCAGCATTCACCCCAATATCTGGCTCTGGGTTTTTTTTTATTAATAAGACCATTTATAAATTCATCTTGCACTTTTATTTAGGGATTATTCATTTGTGATCCTTAACTGAATTAGCATTATATATATTTTTTTTACTCTCACTATTCATTTCAGGATCAAAGTAATTCCTCTCTGTAAATTGAACTAATCTCTTTTCATCTGTGTTCTCTGAAATACATATAAGGCCTTTTGTACATTTAAGACCATTTCTTTTAAGAACCACATATTACTATAATTTTAGATGGGAGCATATGTTTTAGTACTAAGTCAATTTCAATGAATGTTGGTTCACTGAGGTTTCCTATGTCTCCATCAGTCAATCAAATCTTAATATCAGAATGATTTACATTGAAATGTAGCTTAAAATCTGTGTGACAGTCAAGTACACTCCTTCTATATGATCCAGAAAAAAAATTTACAGTCTTATGTGGTTCCTAACTGGCTAGTTTGTTTTCTATTGCTATGATACACATCTTGGCTAAAAAGACAACTTGAGAAAGAAATGGGTTATTTCATTTTACAGCTTTTAAATCCATCACCAAAGGAAGCCAGGGAAGGGACCCAAGGAAGCTTTGAGTGGGAAGAAGGAGACAGGAATTGAAGCAGAGGCCATGAAGGGGTGCTGCTTACTGGGCTTGCTCTCCATGGCTTGCTCAGTCTCCTTTCTTATACAAACCCAGGACCACTAGCCCAGGGGTGACACAGCCCACAGAGGGCTGGGACTTCCCATATTAATCATTAATCAAGACAATGAACCTATAGACTTGCCTACTGGCCAGTCTAATGGAAACAATTCTTCAATTGGAGGTTCCCTCCTCCAAAATAACTCTAGTTAGTGTCAAGTTGTCAAAAAAACTAGCCATCACACTAATTGAAATTATCATGGATGTGCATAAAATGTATACAGATGTATAGAAGTTCAACACATTTATTAAAATACCAATAAGTTGGCAAATATATCAATATCCAAAAGAACATTTAAGTATTTTAAATGAACCCAAATGAATACTACATGTCCAATACAAAAAAAATATTCTTCAAGTAAAGATTGAGAGAAAATTCTTATATTTAGCAAATAAAAACTATCGGATAATCTATTTCTTGATTCATTCACAAATGGAAAGACAACCAGGACCCCAAGTTCTAAGCTCATTACATTCTTCATCAGAATTTTAGTACCATGATGAGGAAGGACACCCTTGTCATCAGAAACCAAACATTCTCCAAGCATATTTAAAAGTCATGAATGTTTCAAAGATGTGTTTGAGCCACATTTTGCTACAACAGGGTGTTAGGTCAGCTTGCATCCAATGCATTCTCTCTCACAGCTCCATGCCATGTCCTACTTAGACTGAGCTGGGATGCAAAGTAACCGCACATAGAAAGTCACAGAGAAATTGCTGATGCCTGTAACTGCCTCAGAGCATGAACACTGGAGCCACAGTACTGTCACGTGCATCTAGGGCATCCTTCAGACTTTGGAAAAGCAGCCCCATCAAAGGAAAACAGCATCTCCATGCCTACCTGCTGGATCCCGAAACAGACATTATAGCTTCTCAAACTGAGCCAAAGGGATTTTTAAAAAGGAAATTCTCCACAGCATCCAGTAACATAGCAGCCCTTCATCCATTCCACACCAGGCTCCCAGGCATGAACCTTGTTATGGAGGCACCTTATGCCAGCTACCAGCATCGCCACCAAATGGTTGAATAAGTAATCTTTTTCAGCTGGGCAATGGTGGTGCGTGCCTTTAATTCCAGCACTTGGGAGGCAGAGGCAGGTAGATCTTGGAGTTTGAGGCCAGCCTGGTCTACAAAGCAAGTTCCAGGACAGCCAGGGCTACACAGAGAAACCCTGTCTCAGAAAAAAAAAGGAAAGAAAAAGAAAGAAAGAAAGAAAGAAAGAAAGAAAGAAAGAAAGAAAGAAAGAAAGAAAGAAAGAAAGAAAGAAACAAAGAAACAAAGAAACAAAGAAAGAAACAAAGAAATGAAGAAACAAAGAAAGAAAAAATCATTTTCCCATGGGAGTATACCAATAGAAACAGAAAAGGCATATAGTAAATTTAAATGTATAATTCTAACACAGGGCATTCTCCAAGGGAAAAAAATCCTCTAACAAGAAGTAATTCACCCCAGGTGGCATGGCTCTTCTGACCACAAGCTGTCCAGCTCCCTCATGTATGCATTCACTTTACTAGGTATCGATTAGACTCCTGCTAACAGAAGGCGTCTGGGCCACAGAGGAGCTGAGATTTCCTGCACATAGCCCAATCCTTAAGGAGTTTGTTCTAGATGGGGAGCCCTGATGAGTCCACTACATCTTCTGAACCACACAGTAGATATGCATGAGGACAATGGACTTTCAGTGGAGTGAGCACAACTGCAAAGCTAGAGAGAGGCCTGGGCTTTATCTTCTATGGAGAAGTAGAGGACTTGAAAGAGTTCACTTTTGGTTGGGAGAAGAAAAATGTGAACTAGGAGCAGTGTGCTGAAGAAGGGAGAAATGAATACCTGGGAGACTGATAAAAATTGATGTGGGTGAGATAAAACAAAAATAATGAGGCTTCAGAAATGGAACATATGAGGTCTTAGAGCACAGAAAAAGGTGAACAGAGGCTGGAAAGAATAATTTTGTAAGAAAGATAACAACTGGGAAATTTACAGTGACTTTTAGACTCCAAGACTTCCTGAAGCCTCATTCCACCTCAATCTACTGAAACTCTAACATGCAGGCTGTGGGGATTTGAATAGGAATGATCCTCATAGACTTGTGTATTTGAATATTTGGCCCATAGGGAGTGGCACTATTTGGAGGTGTGGCATTGTTGAAGGAAGTGTGTCATTGTGGGGACAGGCTTTGAGGTCTCATATGTGTAACACGAATCTTAAAAGGTATCATTAATAAAAACAAACCTGGAGCCAGATATTGGGGTGAACGCTGAAAGATCAGAGAAACAGAACAAGCCACATCCAACCTTACCTCACCAATTCCTCAGCTGATCTTGTTTCCTCAAACTGGAAGCCTCTGTGTCTTCATCCAAATGGACTTCAGCTGAACTGCTGCTAAAAGCCTAAAAGCTTAACAAACTTAGTTCCTGGTCCTCATGCCTTATATACCTTTCTGCTTCCTGCCATCACTTCCTGGGATTAAAGGTGTGTGTTACCATGCCTGGTTGTTTCCAGTGTGGCTTTGAACTCACTGCCGAGGATCTCTGCCTCCGGAATGCTAGGATTAAAGGTGTGTGAGTCACCATTTTCTGGCCTCTATGTCTGCCTAGTGGCTGTTCTGTTCTCTGACCCCAAATAAGTTTATTAGGGTGCACAATATATTGAGTGACACAATATCACCACACATATGCTCAAGCTACATCCAGTGTGGTACCTAGTCTCCTGCTGCTGCCTGTAGATCATAACATAGAACTCTCAGCTCCTTCTCCAGCACCATGTCTGCCTGCATACAGCCATGCTTCCCACCATGATTGATAATGGACTAAACCTCTGAACTGTAAGCCAGTCCCAACTAAATGTTTCCTTTATAAGAGTTGCCATGGTTGTGTATTCTCTTTGTGGCAATAGAAACCCTAAGACACGGGTGTACTGAGTAATAAGTAGTTCAGAGATAAGGAAGGTTTTACCCAGCTCTTTCCCTGAGTAAGTAGTGAAACCAGTATTCAGATCCCAGCAGCCTGTCTAGAAACCCATTTCTCTACACCACACTGGGATCATGGTGTGGTCCTCAGACAAGCTGCATCAACATCACATGAAAGTCTGCCCATAATGTCCATTTCCAGGCACTACCCCAGAACTGCTGATTCAGAGGCACTATGGGATGATGCTTGAAGCTGCTTCAGCAAGTCTTCCAAGTGACTTGGGTACAGTCAATGTTTGAGAAACACTGCAATTTCCCAGCCTCTGAAATAAGAGCTCTGGGTGCTGCTCCATCCTTTGTGCATGCCAGCTGTGCAAGCCTGATCATTTCTGCTCTCATCTAAAACATCAATTCGGCTCCAGAGGGAATGGAGTTCATAGCAAGGGCCTGCTCTAGTTTCATCTCTGTATAAAATGCTCTGAAAAGGGCTAGGAGGGGTGCATGACTTTAATCCCAGTGCTCAGGAGGAAGCAGAGGCAGGTGGATCTCAGTGAGTTCAAAGCCAACCTGCTCTACATAACCATTTCCAGGACAGCCAGGGTTAGAGTTAGATGTGAGATCTTGCCCCACCCCACCCCCCAAAAAAGAAAGAAAGAAAGGACAAAAACAACTTTCAAGAGAAAAGGTTTTAGTGTACAGTTCCATATTACAGTAGATCACTGCAGGGAAGTAAGGCAGGAACTTGAAGTAGCTAGTCACATCCACAGTCAAGAACGTAAAAAGAATGAATGCATGCATGCACACCTGTGCACCTCTCCCTCTACACTTATACAAAATCCAGGATCCAAACCCATGGAATGCCACTATCCATGATGGGCAGGTTTGCAGGTCTCACTCAATGAAATCAATACAATCATGGACATTCCCACAGGTTGAATGATGGTTGGCCTAATTTCTCCTTGAGAATCTTTTTCCAGGTGATATGAATGGCAAGCAAATATATATATATATATATATATATATATATATATATATATATATATATATATATATATATATATATATATATATATATATAAAATTTGGATATTATAACCCTATCATGAATTCAAGTAGTAACTCATATTATTGAGTTCTTCTAAAATTTAGGTCATTAAAATGGCCCAAAAATGGCATTAAAAGAATTATGAGCCCTACAACACTCTGTGTTAAGCATATGAGAGGAAGGGAGGGATTGATTTATGCTAATCAGCACAAAATGGATATATAACCACATTCAGAAATCCTTATTGCTTCAAAAATGCTGATAATGCCTTCTGACAATATATATTTTTGTGATGAATTTGACTTATTTTTCAATCCACAGAGTTGATTGCAACTAGGTCAGCCTGGCTGCCACAATTTACAGCAAAAGAAGGTGGTATGTGATTTCTTACACTCTGAACCCTATAGATAGATAAGACAAACCCACATGGATGTCACAGAAAACAGATCCTGATCTCCCCAAAGCACAGTCCTATCCCCTCACTATTGTCTAGTCCTCGTGTTCAAGATACAAACCTTGAAGATAAATGGCAGGACACCTAGACTAAATGAGCCCCATGATCCTTCACTACATTCCTAAAAGCCTGGTCCTGAAGAAAGATCATCAGATGAAAGAGTAGGGAACCACAGAGGGGGTGTCACCAAGTTGCACTAAATATCTCAGAGAAATTGCCTATGTTTCCCTCTCCCATCTCTTTTCCTTAACTCAGACCCAGGTTTGGACACCTATCACCAAATCTTCCCCCACCCTACGTCCAAAATGTTAATCAGTGCATTACCTTGTCTCCATCCCAACTGGCCAAACTAGATTCCATCACTTACTAGTCATTCACCCAATTATCCTGCTAACACATTTTGGTAGATACCAATGTCTGGGGTAGTTCATTTAAAAATATCCTTGGCTCTCAATGAGATGTTTATGTTAGCAATGATATAACGGGTCTCTGGTGCTATTCCCATGCACTGGGATCTATCCTTTATCAAAGGCTTTATTATCTTCTAACACAAACAGTAAAAAGTAGTGTCCTCTCTCCAGGTCTCAGAATCCCATGCATATGCACACGACCTGCCTATGCAGTCTCTCTATGACTACATTCCTCTTCTAACCCTGAAAAGTCCTATTTAGTCTTCAATTGCCCTGTCTTCTACAACCCCGAAGAAAGCTGCTTGTCTTTTCACTGTGGCTAATTTAAATTTGTTTTTTGACAATTTTATATGTTGTATTCATAACACATTGTATGAATGTACCTACTTGACATTAAGCTAAATGGATATGTAGCCAAACTGTCTTCAAGATACTTATATATATGCCCTTTGGCTAACACTGCCATCTACCTTGACCAGCAAAGCTTCTGTGTCTAGTGAATGATGATTAATACAGTGACTCATAACTGGTCAAACTGCTAAGAATAAATGATGAGTACTTAGCTCTGAATGGGACAACTAAATCACCCCCACAAAGACCCAAGTAAAAAGAGGGTAGAAATACTTTAAGAACTAGAAGAAGGAAAGAAACCCTGGGGAACACTGTCTTCTGGATACGAGATGGGTGATTTCTGTTTCTTCATGCCCACCAAGTGTCTGGGGATCCATCAAGACTAAATGATCAGACAACTTTCCCCTACCTCTAAAGTGGTTGCATGTGTCAACCACTGCTCTAGGGGTCAAATCTGTCATCTATAATCAGTCCACTACTTCATTTTCATTCAGTATTTGATCTTCTCTCAGTTCCTCTGGGCTCAGTTTACATCTGATGAACAGTAACATTAAACAAATTGTACTGATACCCTAGAGCAAAACAAAACCCACTTTTGTGTGTGACAGCCACGAAGATCACAGGATTTATATATCTCAAATGTTTCCTTTTTCCATTCATTCACTCAACTGTGTTTGAGAGATGCTGTTACAATGTTAAGTACTTTTATAATTGAATATTTACCTAAACCACAAAATCTTAAGCAAATAGATGGGCTTGTGGTAGGGAATGCATCTATCCTAAAACTATAAGAAAAATACTTCCTAGCATGTAAATACATTTTTCTGAGAATACGAATAACTTTTTGGCAGCTTCCCAGAGTCCCTGTTTCAAAGAGAAAAAACATAAAAATTGTCATTCTAAATAGTTCCAAATCCTTCTTGGGATAGCATATATTTATATCTGAACAAGTGCCAAGATTTTTCTACTGGCTATATAAAAGAAAAAAATTTGGAGAAAAAAAACACCTTGTTCAAGTGTCAAGAAATGCACTGTGTATTAATTTATAAGTATACCCTTCAAGTGCCTATAAGCCTTTCCTTAAAATATTTATCTCTTCTTTCTTCCAGTACACTAAACTGTACAAGGACACTGTAAGCTATTTCCTGATCTGAACACAGTGGGGACTCTGCAACTCACTAATCATCCCAGTGCACTTCAGAGCACATGTCTAAAGAGAAGCAAAATGCCTTATTAAGATGAAAGTGACCCCTGAATGTAAATATAATTATTAAATTCCCTTCACTTCACTTGACCTTGCTAATTCCTAAAAGGCATAGGTATCTTAATAAGCATCACGTCAAAACAAGTGGCACACACTTTGATATTGGATCTAAGAACTTGGGTTGCAGGTTCCTTTCTTTAGTTGTTGTGTGATCATGGGAGGATGTTTGGCCTCTATAGGCCTGTTTTCTACCTGTAAGATGGATTGTTTGTTTGTTTGACGCTGGGGACCTGTCTTAATGGTTGAGCACTTGCCTTCTATCCCCAGCATCAGGAAATATATGGGTAGATTTTTGTTAGACTCCATGTTTACCAAAGTGCCTGTGTTATAACAGGTGTAGAGAATTTTATCTGCTGCTGTCCTGTAGGATTTTCAAGGTCCTCTATTCCCAGGCAAACTTCTCCTCTCTCTTCAAACTGAAGTGGGGCCACATGACTCACTTTGCCCAGGGAATGGAACAGAGTTCATCTATTTGATTTTGAATGACATATATTTAGGGAGTATATGCACATGTGAATACAGGTGTCTACAGAGTCCAAAAGAGGGTATTGGATATCCTGGAGCTGAAGTTACAGGTGGTTGTGAGCCATCCTATATAGGTACTAAGAATAGGATTCAGGTCCTCTATAAGAAAGATACATGCTCATAACTGCTAACTCATCTCTCCAGCCCCCCCCCCCCCCAGTATTTTTGTCTTGATGAAGCATTTGGGTACGGAGCATAGAATGTCTTCAAGTTTCTTTAATTAACTTTTTTATTTCAAGACAACTTGATAGGATACAGAATTGTATTGTCCCTATGCTTTACTTTCTAGATACATCAAGGTTTTGTAGCATTCTAACTCTACCATTTTTTCTACTTCCACAAACCAAAATGACCCTGGAGTTCAACAGCTCTGCATTAGAATCAACGATCTGGACAGAACATTTTTCACAGAATCAGAAAGTTAAAGATATATGTGTGAGTATATATGTATGACTGGGTTAATAGTAGTTGGTGTTACTTCCCGCTAAAAATGGGGATATAGGGTGGGTGGAAATCATCAATTTGAAGGAGTTAGAACATATTACAATTGAATAATGCTGCTTAAAAAAACTTCCCCAAAAACAGGATGGAATAAAACAACAGCTATTATATTGTATATTGAATTTTTTGGAGGTCAAGAACTCGAGAAGGGCTCTGCAGATGGTCCTGCTACCCAATGTGGCAGCTAGGCTGGTCGAGAGATTTACTCCTACATTTGGCCACTTGCTAGGATACCAGAAATATGAGACTCAGCCTTGTCTGTAAATTTGAGTGTCAAGATGCTAGTCTTCAGATAGATGAATTTCTTATATAGAGTAGATCAAGTTTCCCAAGAAAATCTTTTCTAAGACATAATCCGCAAGATCTCTTTAAATGTAGACTTGGAAGTGCTAGAATTTCACATCTGTTAAGGTTTTTTTTTTCTTTTCTTTTCTTTTGAAGCCAAAACAGACCAAATGGATTATATCCAGGTCATATGAAAGGAAAAATAATTCCATGTCTCCATAGAAGGAATGGAAAAGCATTTGCAATAATCTTTCTTATACCATGGAACCATGACTTATTGACTATCCCTCTGATTGTCTACTGCATCACTAGATCCAAAGCCCTCAGCCTCTGCATTAAGCTTTGAGGAGAAAACAAAAATCCCTTTACTTACAAACATAAATGTCTTCCTTTCAGCCATGGTAGGTTATTGGGATTCATTTATAAAACCCCAATGTTTTGAGTATTTTCCATGCCTTTTCCAGTGACTCTCCAGTTTTTTCTATAGTCCCTGGATATGTGACCCACCCATCTAGGCCACCTCAGTGACACCTTTACCCTTGGGTTTCCAGTTAGGTACAGTCAACCAGAGGTCCTGGCAGGGGTATAACCACCAGGAGGATCATGTACAAAGCCATCTTCCCCCATACCCAACTTCTCAATCACTGTGGCTGGTCATGTTCACTTAGCTAAACTCTTATCAAAGTTCCTGATAGGCAGACCTCTCTAGAATGAGTTATTTTCTCTAGCCCAACAATCTCTGTTGTTTCTTGTTCCTCCAAGCTTAGGTGTGATTTGCTTATGTTCACTTTGTATTTAGCTCTGGCTTAGCAGTTGGGACAAGTGTAGTGAATGGTTTTATAGGAACACTTGGATGAGAGGGTAGCCAAAGAGAGGTGACATTTAAGAGAGGAGAAAGTCCATGACAACCAAGGACAAGGCCAGGATTAAAGAAACTTCTGATCTTCCCACTCCAGGGTTTAAAACAAAGAAAAATGCCAAGCCTCTCAGAGCATGGTCAAGTCTGTTCACTTGGGAACTTTGAAGCTGGTGAGAACGCTGAGAGTCGTACATCCAAGTCTCATTGCTTGAAATAAAAGCCACCAAGACAGGAAAGTATACAGCTTTGTTTCTGATGAATCCCCCAACACAGCCAACTTGGAGGCTCATTCTCACATGAAAAACAGACATTTCTTGGACATAGAGGAAATGCACAGAGCTGGGACACACAGCAATCCTCAGTGATCACTTATTCCCCTTAAAATAAATAAATGGAATTATTGGAAGCATAGAGCCCTGATTTCTCATGTTAGAGTTCCAAATGGCAATCATTGGGTATTACATGTAGCTGCCTCTAGTAATTTTTATGTCTAAGAATAGTTCTCTATCAGTGTCAGGAATCAGGTGAGACCAAGGCCTTGTAGCATATTTTCAAAGGGCAGAGGGCAAGTGGTACATAGGATTCTGGTCTTAATAGCTTTGCTACTGTAGGCAACTACAGGCCAGGCCAGAAGTGACTGAAGTGTCTTACATTTAATTCTCTCTGTTGCCCTTGAGTAAGCCATTCATATTTCCTAGAGTTCTCTGTATTGACTGTCTTCTTTCTGTGACCAGTTACCTGATATAGGCAACTTAAAGAAATCTTTAGGCTCACAGTTAAAGGGTACAGTCAACCATGGACAGAAGTCATGGCAGCACAGGGTGTGACAGCTAGTCACATTGTCCCAACTGACAAGAATCAGTGTGAGATGATTGCTGGTGTTCGACTTGCTTTCTCCTGTTTATTCAGTCTGGGACTCCAGCCTGTGCAATGATGCCACCCATAGTGAGTTAACCTCAGCTAATTCAAACTAGAAACTTTCTCATTGCCGCACCCAGAGATTTATCTCCCAGGAGATTCTCAATCCTATCTAGGTGACAACCAGTGTTAACCAGAACATGCTTCTTCCTCCATATGTGGGAAGGTTGGTCCAGATGTTCCCAAGGGGCTCACCAATATAGTATTCTGAAATCCCAGGTGTCAAAGAAAGCCTTCTCACAAAGCACACATACGTGGACTCTGGCTTGTAATGTAATCCTACCTGAGCTCCTAGCTTTCTCCTATGCCTTAGAAAGTGATGTGAGCATGGAAGCCATCTGATTTCCTTTGAGTGGAGTTTTTTTAAAGAACCCATTTCTAAGGTGCTGTATATGTTTCCAAACGTTTGAGTCATAATAAAGATCTACACCATCGGGTCAGCTTCAGTTCACTTCCCATCAATGTATTCATATTTCTCAACTCACTGATGTCTCCAAAATTCCCAGTAGTAACAGCAGAGGGTGGTTCAGCACAGACTCATAGTGCTTCTGATAGCTAAGAGAAAAGCAAGTCCATATGACTGCTTAGTGGTATCACTGCCACCTCCAAAGCTAACTCCTGAATTCAGGTGAGAAAAGAAAAGCTGGAGACTCTCAGAAGACTTTCAGGTACCTCAAAAATGGATCTGTCATTTCAAAGTTCTATTCGCCCTGTGTTCTGTGGACTAAATTGCTCTTATTCTCCAAGAGTCTATTTAAGAGTAGTGGGAAATGGGGAGGATATTAATTTTTACCCAGTGAGAATCAGTGTGATAATATCAATAGAAATAGTGACAATGAGATCTGTCCTGTTTGCAGCCACTAGAATGGACAAGGCATGGTTCTGAGCACTATATATATATATACCAATTTACTCTTCCGTAGAGCTCTAAATCATAGATGCTAAAATATCAGCACTCTCAAGATGAGACAAAAAGCTGAGAATCAAGAAGGTTAAGTAATTTTCTTAAAGCCTCCCAGTGAAGCTGGTGGAAAAGCTGGCGTTCCTCCTCATGCAGTTTGACTCCAGCATTTGTGCTATAGGTCCAGTATGCCAACCAGCTTCTCCCACAATGGGTAACCAATCGACTGCAAAGGAATCTGGATGGAGTATTTTGACAAGCTTTAAGAAGTGATGAGTAGGCATGAAGTTGTGTCTCTAAGGTCAATTTTCTTTCATCTCTATATCTATTGAGCAATTACCTGAGAAAAGTAGAGATGCTAGAAACATTTCCTGAGGCCTATGAGAAAGCTCATTGGATAGAGTACCTGCCGGTGCTCACCAGAATTCAGATTCCCAGAACCTATGGAAAGGCAGGCAGGCATAGTGGCCACCTGTAACCTCAGCACCAGCAAGGAAGGGACAGAGGGTCGGTCTACAGGACAAGCTGACTAGCCTGACCAGTCAAATCAGCAAGCCGTGGGTTCAGGGAGAGATTCTCCATCAATAAATAAAGTAGAAAGAGACCAAGGAAGATTTCTGGCATACCCCACACATGTCCATATTTCTCTACACACATATATAATCACGTATATACTGATATATATATATATATATATATATATATATATATATATATATATATATATATATATATATATATATATATATATATATCATACATATAAAAAGATTTCTTGTTAAAAAAAATAGTTCACCAAGTATAACACTGATCTTTTTTACTCTAAAAATTGAGCATTGATCAGTAAGACACCAAATCATGAAATCAACACTCCCAGGTACCTTACCTTGACTATTCAAAGCATGTTATCCAAAATTGAAGAACTGGACCAGTTGATCTCTAATCACCATAGCAACCAGCTTCATTGGAGATGTCCCCATGTAAACATACAGTGGAAGGGCTGTCATTAAAATCCATTATGGAAGAAAGGGGATATTTAGAAGGAAATCATCCCACTGAACACTTAGCATTTTAGGATGAGAAACATACTTGCTTTTGCCAGAACTTTCTATCTTCAGGTCTTCATAAAGTTCTCTGTTTCTCTAGACAGGAGGTTTATAAAAGTCCTCAACTTCTGCTTTCTTTCACAATTATACATTGTAAAACCTATTGTGTGCACACCTGTGTGTACACACATGTGTGTATCTGTTTATGCACATACTTGCATGTATATAAACACAGGTGAATATATGTATATACACATAAGCAGTAAGTGTATACATATGTAGATAAGTCACACAAGCACATACCTAACATATAGACAAGCCAACTTCCCAATCTCTCCTTATTAGAGGACTCCCAGATTAAATGACTCTGACTGATGAGCTGCTCATCTAGGAGCAGATTTAGCTGAGACAGAACACCAAGGCAACATCATTCTTCCCTTCTTCTAATGAGAAAAGGGCCAACTCAGAGTGATCTGATTCATTACGGTCACCACTGTCAGGGAAAGGTGTCTGCCTGCTCCCCACTCCTCCGTGCTATGCTAATAGGGCCAGGTCAGTCTTCCTGTAATCATCTCTGACTGTACAAAAGAGATACAGAGGAGAAATACAGAAGTGGCATCCTTCAAAAGGAAAGTTACATCACTATTTTTTAGCAGTGGCTTTGAAACCATCAACAATTGAAGTGGGAGCCTAGGAGGAGGCAGCAAAGTCTCTCCTGCAAGAAGAAACTGCTAGTCAAATTTTCTTGAGGCTCTTGGGGTTGGATGAGATGGCTTATACATGTCTCTTTCAACTCTAAGTCTACAAGTCAAGAAAACCCGGCCAATTCAAGTGGAGAAATGATGAGCAGGGAGACCCCCTGCAGGAGACTCAGAGATGAAAGCACAGGATTTTACAGTGTAGTTGCCAAAGCCCTGAATGATAAGTGAGGGGTCCCTGCCTCCCACTTGATGGAGGACAATAGTCCTCACCTCAAAAGTCTCCAAACACCTCATATGTTAAAGGCTTAGGCCCCAGGTTAGCATTACTAGGGTGACAGAAAGCTTGAGTGGCAGGTCCTTAAAAGAAGTCTTTCACTCACTGGAGCAGGCTCATGAAGGGACAGCTGGTCCCTGGCCCCTCCTTTTTCTTTTGGTGGCTTGGGCATGAAGAGAATGGATGATGTAACACTACTCTTTCTTGTCAGGATGGGTTTGCTACCCATAAGCTCAAGAGTTATGGGGCCAGATGACCATGGGCTGAACTTCCAAAACTATGGGCCAAAATAGACCATTCCTTTTTCACTGATTGACTGTATGATTCACTGACTCACCCATTCACTGACATCTAGGCTTCAGATTTATGACCCCTAGACAGCCAGTCCATCACTCTGAGGATGAGGGATTGCATGAGTTACCCACAGGCATCTCTTGTTCCTACCAGTCTCAACTTCTGGGTAAAACCACAAGAAACCTCTGTGTGGCTGGCTCCAAGCTCCCCGGCCCAGTTCGTCTTATATCCAGAGAAAACTATGTTTGCTGCTTTTCCAGGGCATGAATGCCTACACTGCAGGCACACACCTATAAAAAGGAAATGAAAGGTGACCCCTCCCCAAATATTGAGGGTGTTTTATACCTGTAACTATCCTAGGGGGTTGTAAAGAGAAAGGAAATTAAGGAACAGACCTCACATTCTAATACTGGAGTATACAGGGGGTTTTCAAGGTGTTTGTCTACACACAGACATGCTAGTCTATGTATATAGAACTCATGTAACACAGAAGCCAGGTTATGAGGAAATGGCACTCAGTAAGAAGTATCACAGCCTGGCTCATAACCACAAAGTACAGAAATTAAGTCACCGAAGCATCCGCTGATTGGGCAGAACACACGGGTAAAAGAGATGCTAACGCTTCCACGGGATACAGCTGTGGCAGAGGATGGCTTAGACTGGAAAGTGGAATACAATCTGCCAGTTTCAGTATTAAAAAAAAAAAGTCTGCAATAACCTTCCACCATTCCTTTTCCTGTGAAACTGTAATGTTCTACCCTTTAAGCCTCTCTCAAGCTTCTCAATTAACTGGCCTGGATGTTAACACTCCAGGAAATAGTCTGAAGTTGGAGGAAAACTTACTGTCATAGATTTTCAAGTTCTTAACTATATGCCCACGGTTGATTTTTAAATTCTTTCTCAATGTTTGGTTTGCAGAGAAACAAACAAATGATGAAAACCCAACAATAACACCAGGAAACTATGTTAGAATGTCCCTACCCCACTTTCCCTCCAAGGTTCACACTGTGGAGACTGGGTCTTGAGACCACAAGAGAAGAAAACATTAGGAGTTTTGTTTTCTCAAGACAGTGAAGGTGGCGGGGGGGTGGGGGGGGGAGAGAAGATGGGAAGAAAGAATCTCAAGTGTCCTCCAGAGCCCTCTCTGAGGTGACTGTCAGAAAATTCTGTCTGTACTGAGCCTCATCATGCCCAAGAGGAAACATAAAGTGAGGCAAGCTCAGAGGGACACACTGATGCTGGAAAGAACTACATATCAAACACAAAAAAATCAGATGCTGAAATAGTAAATGAAAACATTATTCCTACTAAGCTCACTTTAGGTGAAACTTCCCTCATAATTTTCTCTAATAATCTTGGCAGAAGGGCAAGTCAGATGCAAATGGATTTTTCTAAGCAGTAACATTGAAATATTTTGGAATCAGAAGAGGAGAGTGAAGGAGACTGTAAGAGGAATAGGAAAATCAGAGTCTCCTTCCTGAAAAAATCTGGCCCCAGCGACAATAGGTGAAAAGCACACATCTCCCCAAAGTCACCTTACATTGTAGAGTGTATCCCTGGGAGAAGATCCTTAGTGCACAGGCTAAATCTTCATCTAAGCAAGACCCAGTTTCCCCTTTACAGTAACAGATGAAATACAGTATTAATTAGCTTCCCCCAACACCTTCAGGGGTGTGAAAAGCAGCACAAGGTAAGAGAATCTCACACTTCAACTAGAACTTGGAACTTAAGTGGTATTCCAGGCTGAAAATCTATTAATGTATATATCACCTTCCCCTGATGATACATACACCCTCCTACCACCAACAGAAAGCAGCCGTGCTGTTGTGTCTCAGCTATCTCCTCTAGACAGTTCTTTCAATGAACTTAAAAAAAAAAAAAAAGAAAGAAAGAAAGAAAAAAGCACATTGCCTTCACAAGACCCACACAAGATCGAGCCAGTTAAAAATGCCACCATGGATGGGGGAAGAGCTACCCAAGCCCTACCCCTGGCTGAGAGAGCTACTGTCAGTTAATGACTTGGGGAAGGCAGAGTCATTCTTCTTTTTCAGAGGTGGTGGTTTTTTAGGGGTGGTTTCAGGTGCTTCAGTGGATGACACTCATAGGCATATGGGCAACATTAGTTAGACTTAGTGAGTTAATACAAATAAGTAAATAGGAAGCAAGGGAGGGAGGGAGGGGGGAAGGAGGGAGGGAAGTTGGAAGAAAGATGTATTAGGAAATTTTGTGGGGAGTTAGAGGCAACCAGTAGGCATGAGTATAACCAAGATACATATGTTAGAAATTTTCAAAGAATCAGTAAAAAATGTTGTAAGAAAATAGTTGTGAATGTGTTCATCACAAAGGAAATATTTGAGGAAAGAACTGTGTCAGTCTTGTCTATCCATATGTGTCAAAATGCTACATGCTACGCTGTAACTACAAGTATGTGCAATCTTTATCAGTTGAAACTGTTTCAAAGTAGCCTTTGTGTGACTGCTGGAAGCTCTGGATGTGTCCTGCATTTGCCTCACTTGGTTTCATTTCCCAACCTAGCTTACAAGATAAATTGTCTTACCACTAAAAATGTGTCCATTCAGAGTTCTTATCAAAGGAGCAATTTAGGCTAGCCAAGGGTCTTGCACATACAATATAACTCATAAAAGCACTTACAAACGTAAGAATAAGTTTGTCCTGAGAGATAAGTTAATGAAAATACCAGAATTCCTAAGAGTCTAGTCAGTCTGCAGCTATTCACTGTGTACTTCTTAAACACAGATACAAACATAGGCAGGTCCTTTAACTTGAGAAAATGAAATGCTACAAGTAGAAAATGAAATATCATAAAAGGGACAATTGGTTTTCCAAGTACAATTGTTACTTGTTCGCTTATTATACCCAATCTACTTTCCTCTCTTTACCTTCACTGTGATTTAGTTTACGGCTAACACAAGGTCATGACTTCATTATTTGGGGGCTTTATTGCTGGTATCATTGATAGTACACTATTTCTATTTGCTTATATGAATGTGTTTAGGTCATACATAAATACATATTGCTTTTTTAAAAGACCAAAATTTACCTTGTTATACATGTTTATAATATTCAATGACCTTGAATTGACTCACAGTAAAACTATTTCATATGTAATATATATAGATATGTATACACACTATTTAGAAATATTCTAGCCACATTATGTTTGTGGATATCCTGAAATTTTATGGTTTTGTTAAAGTGCTACCTGATACTGCATTGAGCAAACAGAACCTTCAAATAGAAGGAAAAGATAAATTGATTATTTCCTGTTTTTAATTTTCTTGCCACTTTTATTTTCTAAGCCACTTTATCAACCTCTTTCTAAAAATTATAACTAGGAAATACTAAAAGCATACAAAAATTAAATGATATTGGTTAATCTCAGATTTCTTAACCTACAAATATCTTAATTCTTAAGCAGCTAAGTTTAGAATGTTAAGAGTGAATTCTGGTCAACTGTGGATTTTTCTAAATTTATGAAGAAAAAAAGGAGACATAGAGCTGCGTGATGGTGGCGCATGCCTTTAATCCCAGCACTCAGGAGGCAAAGGCAGGTGGATCTCTGAGTTTGAGGCCAGCCTGGTCTACAGAACAAGTTCCAAGACAGCCAGGGCTACACAGAGAAGCCCTGTCTCAGGGAAAAAAAAAGAAAGCAAAAAGAGAGGGGGGATGTAGCTATTTATCTCTATAAGTAGGATGATCCTAAAATGTACAAAAATTGTATGCTGCAATTTAAAACACAAAACCTGGCAAGACTAATTTACATTTACATCATTCTGAGAGTGTTCAGTTGCTAGAATGCCACATTGCATCTTGAAATACACACACTATAAATTATTTGCTTTGATGGGAAGCCATAGGATTTATGTTGGGTAACCTAATTTGTCAGAGACCTCTTTAAATTTCAAAACTCAGATTTATTCATTGTGAGTGTTTTGCCTGCATGACTATCTGTTTGCCATGAATGTACTTGGTGTCTGAGGAGGTCAGAGAAGCCATCAGATTCCCTGAAACTGGAGTTCATATGGTTATGAGCCACCATGCAGGTGCTGGGAGTTGAACCTGGGTTTCTGTAACAGCAACACGTGCTCTTAACCACTGAGCCATCTCACCAGCCCTGAAGAAGAGCTCTTTATGGTTCACAAAGTCCACTCATTTTTTGAAGCTCCAAAGTCTTCTACTAAAATGTCTATCCACCTGTAAATTAGCTCAGTATCTCAAGACCAGGGACTTATATGTGTGTAGAATGCAATTCAGAATACAGTAGGCAAATTGAAGCAAAAATATCACCCCCTCTGCTAATTTAAATGACTTCCTCTTAGATTTGGAGACAAGGAAGCATGATGAGGTTTGGTCAGATTTTGTCCCTATGACAAGATACCTTAGCAAAACAACTTAAGAGAAGAAAAACTTACTTTGGCTCCTGGATTTGTTGGTTTCAGCCTTTTGTGGCAGGAGGGTGCAGAGGACCAAGAGACACAGTGCACACTGTACTTGATGGGAAGGAGAAGGAAGGGCAGAGGGAAGAAAAGCCTATGCTAATAGCCTTTCTTCGTTTTCCACCAGCTCAAGGGATGGTGTCACCCACATTCAGTGAGACTCTTTTCCTCTTTGCTGATTTTCTGTGGAAACACCCTCCTAGAGATAAGCTTTACAAATCTACTAGGCCCCTCTCAATCGAGCTAACAGTCTGTCTGTGAGCAGCAGAAATAACCCATGAGAATGGTACTGAGGGAAACAAATCAGGCAGTGACTACCATACTTGTTGAAGACCAATGCTGCACTGAAGCCTCAGAACCGCTGATTAACATCAATGTGTCTAAAATATCCCATGAGAGTCAAGGGGTCTTCACACCCCAAGTTACTGCAGTGCTGAGAAGACAAGAAAGGCCCGAGAGAACACCAAGCCTTGCAGTGAACTCCAGATCCATTGTAAAGCAACCAACAACCCCTTGCTCTGTTTGCTGATAGAAGTTCAGTGGCTTGCGCGTAGACTTGAGCTTCTGTGACAATCCCTTGGCAGAACACCATGCTTCACCCCTCACAACATGACTCAGGGAGACTACGTTCTTTTCAATGACCACACAGATGGCAATGAGCAGAGTGACCGGGCTAAGTCCCCACAGAGATCTACTAACCACTCATTTCCCAGGGCCTTTGCACTGAGTCGATGCTTCTAAATGAGCCTATCCTTTATCTCAGAAGCGTTAAAAGGTTTACCACAGCAACAGAAAGCTAACTAGAATAAGCACCAAGTATTCAAAAGGTATTGCACCCTTTCCCAAAGTAAAAGAGAAGACTGCACAGAGTTTCTTATATTTTAATCCCTTCCCAGATTAAAGCAGCAATGTTTGCTTGTCTAGAAAAAGCATGCCATAAAATGTTAGGGAATATTAGAGCTGGAATGAACCTTTGGAGATAAACTAATAATCCTTTAACTCAATCATCCTGCCTCTCTCCCAGTGATTGATGAACTGGTTTCTGTGATGGGAAACTCTCCATGTGTAGCTACTAGTAATTTATTGAGTACCATAGATGCCAGTGCTTGCCTAGATCCCTTTGGTCCCCAGCAGCCTTTTAACAGCCACCATCTATCCACAGCTCTTTACCAAGTATTCCCCCCGGCCATTGGTTCCTCCTCTGCTCATACCTATTGACACTTGCAGGAGTAGCTCATTAATAATCAGTGACTAGAATCCAACATGTAGCCTAGTAGTTGAGTCCTTACCAGCTATCTACAAAGCCCTGATCTTATCCCTTTCACCATGAAAATACATGCATACCAATGAACAGCAAGAGTTGATGAATTATATTTCTGTGACTAGCAGTGAAATGTCCTCCATAGGCTCATGCTTTTGAATACTTGGTGCTGCTTATTTTAGTTAGCTTTCTGTTGCTGTGGTAAACCACTATGACCAAAAGCAACTTGGGGGATAAAAGAATTTATTTGGTTTTACACTTCCACATCACAGTCCATCGCCCAGGAAAGCCAAGGCAGGAACTTAAAGCAGGAACCTGGAAATGGGTACTAAAGCAGAGACCCTGGAGGAGTGCTGCTTACTGACTTGTTCTCTTAGACAACCCAGTACTAACTATCCAGAGCTAGCAATGCTCAAAGTGGGCTGAGCCATCCACATCAATAATTAACCAATAAAATGTCTAAAGGCCAATCTGATTGTGGCGTTTTCTCACGTGAGGTCCTCTCTTCCAAGTGACTGTAATTTGTGTCAAATTGACACCGTGTTCAGCTAATAGAGCTCTTTGTGGAATCCCCAGCATCTTTAGGAAGTGGAGCCTAGATAGAGGAACCAGAACACCGTGGGTGGATCTTACGGGTTATAGTACTACCTGATTCTAGCCAAATTCCTTTCTTGACATGATTCCTAGTTGTCTAATATGTGAGCAAGCCCCTCCCACCTGCCCTGACACAGCCTAGAACCATTCACACTGCCGTCTTCCCCACCGTTATGGATTGTACTCTCTACCTGTGAGCCAAAACAAACAAACAAACAAAAGGCACCTCCCTCAAGCTGCTTCTTGTCAAATATTTTGTCAGAGCAACAAGATGAAGAACACATGCATTTCTTCACCTTTTCAATCCTCTCCCTGAGCCCAGTACTCACTGGGATAGCCTCTGTCTTAGCCCAAAGGCTGCTGTAGGCAACCACCCCACACCAGGTGGCTTATAAGCAACTGTTAACTGTTTCTTATAATTCCAGAGCTGGAGGTTTGAGGACAGAATGCCAGCAGTCTGGGTTCCAGTAAGGCCCTCTTCCAAGTGACAGATTTCTAACTTCTCATTAAATCCTTATATGACCAAAAGAGAGCTAGAGATCTCCATAGGTTGTGTTTGCTAAACACTAAACTCATTCATCTAGCCTCATGAGCTTCCTATCTTTATCTCCTAACCACAATACAGTGAAGATTAAGGTTTAAACATGAGCTGGAGAGATGGCTGAGCAGTTAAGAGCACTGGCTGCTCTTCCAGAGGACTCGAGTTCAATTCCCAGCACCTACATGGCAGCTCACACCTGTCTGTAACTCCACTTCCGGGGCTTCTCACACCCTCATACAGACATACATGCAGGCAAAATGCCAACTGATAATAAAATTTAAAAAAAGATTTGAACATGAATTGGGAGGAAGCGCAAACCTTAAGTCTATAATAATTCCTCAAAACAACTTGTACCCAAATCCTGGGACTGAGCCTAAAATACTGTTTTACTACGTCAGGTTGATACTTAGTCCCTTTGTCATTTTATCTTAACAACCATCACACACACAGAAATATTTTAACACTTGTTTTTTAGATAAGAATCGTGAGATTTAAAAAGCATTGTAATTGGCACATGATGGCTGAAGGAGCAGAAAAGCAGGAATTCAGAAGTAGATCTGATTCCAGAGTCTCCTCTAAGTGCCGAGAACTACTAGCCCTGGAAAACTGCCGCCTTGCAGGTTTACATAGACAATGTCCTTTGAAAGCCTTGAATTTGTACTCATGGAACTCAATAATCAATAGAAATTAAATAAATCATATATATATGCCAGGCAACCCAAGAGGGTACTCGATTCAGTAATAAGCTTGAGGAAGACGCAATAATGAAAGCCATCACTGGTGTCTACTCCCTTCCCAAGAACTAGGCACAGCCCTGTGCAGAACACTTTAAACAAAACCAGGCAATAGTAACTATTGGAAACAGGCTTCTAGGGGTTTCTAACCAAGCTGGATGAAAGAAACACAATAATCTCATTCATCTTCTTAGAACCCACAGATGACTGTAAGCATTGCCAGAATTACATGCACATTACGTCATTGCCTGGCAAATGGTGAATTAAAGACTAGCACAAGTGAAAACCTAGGGAGTTCAAGCTCTCCTCCTCAACAGTGTTTACCTATAGAAATCCAGCTCCTTGGGAAGAGGTGGAAGATGGAATAAAACCTGACTGGTGGTATTTATAGATTTCTAAGGTGTAAATACTCCCACTATAGCCAAATTCAAGTTGCCAAAATGATACGCTGAATGCATAGCTGGGGTGGGGGGTGCGGATGATGCGGATGATGATATCATTTCCCATCACAAGCCAGTGTGAGCCAGCTCTAGCACATCATTGCTCCTTCAGACTGATGATAACAGTTACCAAATAGCTTAAGTGCATCTCCTCCGAGCTCTAGAGAAGTTGAGAGATGAGAAAAAACAGTGAACAAAAAGGCTGGCAAACCCACAATGGGAAAGTCCTGCTTCCCTCGGAGAGGAGGAAAAGCTGTACTTTGCCAGCATGGAGCAGGGAGATAGGCGAAGCTATGCAATGTAGCACTCGGGAGATATGGGGAGGGCAGTGTTTTCCAATTTAGGCTGCAAATTAGAATTTCCTGAGAATTTTTCTTAATCCGAATGTTTAAGCCTCACAGAGGCTAATTAAGTCAGATTCACTGGGAGTGCTCCCCAGGTGTCAGTTGATATCAGTGTCCAGGGTGAACACATCACAGTGGTACTTCTCAATGTGATGCATACACACGTGACCTGGGCATTTGGGAAACATGTAGAATTTTGAAATATTAAGCAAGTGTAGTGACGCCTTCTAGGTTCAAGTACATGAAACACTGGCAAAGTAATGAACAGTGATGGAAATAAGCTGGTGGCTGCCTCTAGGGGATTATTGCCTAGGAGGAGGAAGAATAAACCATCTTGTGAAGTAGAAATGTTTGACCATTGACATAGGAGGTAAAACATTAAATTGTATACTTCAGCAGGCATGGTGGCTTGTGTCTACAATCCCAGCACTTGGGAGGTGGATGCTGAAAGATCAGAAGTGCAAGGTCAGCCTCACCAACATAGCATGTTTGGGGCTAGCCTAGGCTACTTGAGACCCTATCTTAGATAGAAGATAGATAGATAGATAGATAGATAGATAGATAGATAGATAGATAGATAGATAACAAAAAAGATATACTTAAGTATATAACACTGTATTTTTTACACACTCACTCTATGTCTGTAATGTAAATGGTAGTACTGTTGGGAGTAGATTTGGAACTCTTGAAATTTGGAGCTTCTGGATTCTGGGATTCTAGATCCCTAAACAAGCTCCTGGGAATGCTTATGCCATTGGTCTGATTCCACTGTGAGTCACAGGCTCCAAACCACTGTCAGGAGTAACATACATGTCAAAGTACTATACATGGTTACCTAGGACTCTACATGGTTACCTAGGGCCTATAATGTACCAGACATTGGTTTGAGACCTGTAAATAATGTAGGATAGAAAGGTGGAAAATTCAAGGAGACGTAAGAAGAGAGAGGATAAACACACACACACACACACACACACACACACACACACACACACACACACACACCTGAAGCTGGTTGAATCCTCTGACCAGCTGACATTCAGGAACTCCAGTGATGTTAGCATTTGTTGTGCAGACTGCCTACATAGAGACAATGTTCTTTATACATACTGATTTTCAAAGGATGTTAACTTAGCAATGAACAGACGACTATACAGTAACACATGACCTTTGAGTACGGCCTTCTTCCATTCCTAGCTATAAACCTACAATTTTCTGGGGAGCTCAACAATTAAGACTATAGGTTTTTGTTTATAGCAGAAATGCCTTAACTTTCCTTGCAGCCCTTTCCACTAAACTTTACCTCATCAGCTCTAACCCTGGAATGCACACCTGGAATGATCGTATGTTCTCATTTATCCAGAAAGAAAATGTCCCTTAGGAACCTATTGAACCTATTCAGATCTCTCTCTCTCTGTCTCTGTCTCTGTCTCTGTCTCTGTCTCTGTCTCTGTCTCTCTCTCTCTCTCTCTCACACACACACATACACACACACACACACACACACACACACACACACACAGAGTTATTGAGCATAACTTTGAGGGTGACTGTCCTTTAAGAATCCCACACCCAGACTTGAATGTGTTTTATCCTTTCTCTGAGGGCTTCTCTATTACTCCTCATGCTTAAAAATTATGCTTAAATTCCATCCCGGCTTCAAACTGATGTCTCCTAAAGCTCTTTTTGCTGAAAAGCCAAGAATCCCAGCTTCCCCTGAGTGGGGGGGGGGGTGTCTCTGAAAAGAACTCCTGGGGCTTCTGTAGATGGCAGGGTGGAACTGTGTTTCTAGTCCAGTCCCAATGCCACTACTTCACATGCTCAACATGAGGGCCATAAATAATCATCGTGTTGTATGCTCTCTTTCAGCAAGACACACTACTGAAGTCAAATGAGTAATATAATGACTACATTCGTGGGTTCTAAATCCTGCAATAGGTCTCTGCCATATGTTACAAGCAGGTAAAAATGGACATGAAGTCAGGGAAGCCTCCTGCTACCTTTTTGCCTCAGGTATTTGGGCTACAAAGCACATAAATATTTATTCATCCAAACTGACCTATGCCATATAAGAGAAGGGAGAGCTTTGCTATTGAATGAAGACAGGTATGGTTGGGTAGTGGAATGACGGTAGGCAGTAAACAATGAGGTGGCTGATCCAAGCAAGGGCAGAGACAGTCAGGTCTGGGAAGCCATAGTAAGGACTCTGGGCTTATCTTAAGAGCAACGGGGAGCCTTTGAAAGGTTTTAAGCAGGGGGTGATGGCATAATCAGATTTACATTTTTAAAAAGATCACTCTAACCACAGTGTGGAGAACTTACTGGATAGGGGCCAGAAAATAGACTAGGCAAGAAGTCCAGAGGGATGCTATTAGCTTGGACAAGAGTGACATCTGTAGAGACAGGGGTGAACCTAGTTTACAAATATTTGTGATGGAACCTGGGCATACTGACTGTAGGACTGGATGCTGCTTGTCTAGAAGCATGGGATTTTCACTTGAGACTTAAGGTGCTAACTAGATAACCAAGTACAGGATAGAGCTTAGCATTTCTGCCTCAATTTGGCATTTGTCTCCTTTACTTTGGGTTGGATTCCTACCCAATCTGCATACAGGGTGTTTATTGATTATGAGCTGTAATCTTCCCTCATCAAGGCTGAAGACAGGAAGATGAGAGGAGCCAAAGTATCCTCAAGTGGCATCTTTTACAAAGTCCTATCCAAGACCACTAGAATGCCACCTGAACATCTCCAGTCATTTCCCTAGACTTGCCAAGAACAAAGAGCCTTGTGGGCATTTCCCCTATATTAAGATGTCTCTCTAACCATCTCACAATGGGAATGAAACCACCACTCATGTAAAAGTTAACACTTCTTCGGTGCCTCACAAACCAGACCACAGCTTCACCAAGACTTCCTGACTATGCTCACTTTTTGCCTTTCCCTAATCTGTAATCTTAAATCTCATTTCCATATTCCCCCCAAAGAAGGTAAAGGTTGATCCACACATCTTCCTAATACAGTTACATTAAATGAATCACTTTCCTGCCCTTCACCATTATCTTCTCCATTGCATCTGATAGATAAGTTCAAACTGACCGTGGGGATATTAAAGAGGACCCTGAGCCTCTTCATGTGCACCACTGTAAAACTGGGTTACCATTCGCAAAAGTGGGGAGCATGGGGCTTATGGTTTTCACACTCTCTAGGCTTACCAGAATGATTTGAGTTTTATGTAAATATATTCTATGGCTTACATAGCTCACCAAATATAAGGATGTTCCTATAAGTAAACTCACAAATTTGTAGAATTTGTTTGATAGCAGTTGTAGCTAGCTCTTTTTGCATAGTTCCCCAAAGCCCTGGAAGAGATGAACTCTTCCAACCCATGGATCATTGTAGTGTTAAGCCTGTTGTGGATATAAAATCCCCACAGTTCAGAGGTTAAATCCAAATCATCCTTCCCTAGGTACTTTCCTTCAAACTAGTAGTTGACTGTTGTACATGGAGACACAAGCTTTGGGGATGGGTTGTAATTTTATGTGCCACTGTCTTTGCTTTCCAGAGTAATGTATTTTAAAATTGAACTTAGAGCACCCTGACTGACTATATTCAGGAGCCCCATAAAGAGAAGCATGTACAGAACATGACACCATAGAGTTAAGGCTGCATTATTGCACTTCTGGAGGAAACGAACCCTTTTAGTGGCTATTGAGATCAGCAGAGAAGGATAGCTGCTGGGCTACGGAGAATGCAGAGTGGGTTCTTGCACATTTGCAGTCAAAGCCTCTATTTCCCCCAAGTGAACTTAATGCTCTTGATCAATGCAGACTTTATACAAGCAAAGACACATTCAAATCTGCCTGTCTTGCTAGACATGGTGGCACATGCCTTTAATTCTATATCTCAAGAGGCAGAGACAGGTGGATTTCTGTGAGTTTGAGGACAACGTAATCTATATTATGAATTCTAGGCCAGCCAGGGTTACATAATAAGTCCCTGTGTTAAAAGATTGTATAACTTTATTAATCAACTTGCTTACCCTGTAAATCTCTCTATAGACTACTGTAAATTATGTGACAACATTCTGAAAAATAAAACATTATAATTTATTCAGATTTCTAAAACAGAACACAATCAGTAGTTCCAGTTTTGTGAAAGAGTAATCTCAGTCTCTAATAGCGATTTGTATTTGAAGGTTTTTTTTTTATTTTCCTTAACAATTTCTTTTTTAATGTGTGGGTCAGTCACCTGCCAGGCTACACACAGGCATATTAATCCTGAAAAGTGTCTGTCTATAAATTGGTAATACCTCACCTTATCCCTTCTCAAGACTGAAGGAGAGATAAAAGTAGCTGAGACATCTGTCAACTTTTATAATACCCTGTTCTAGATCCCACCTAGAAAACTTTCTGAAGGCTTCAGAAAGCCTGAGGAAATAAATACATAAATAAATAAATGTATTTATTTATTTATGTATTTATTTACTTAAGGTGTGAGTGCACGTGTGTGTGTGTGTGCGTGTGTGTGTGTGTGTGTGTGCGCGCGCGCGCGCGCGCGCGCGCGCGCGCGCGCGCTATTCACAGGTACATGTGGAAATCAGAGGACAACTTAGAGAAATTGGTTATCTCCTTCCAACCTGTGTCCTAGGGACTGAACTCAGGTCATCATGTTTCACAGCAAGCCCCTTCGCTTGCTGAGCCATCTCAAAAGCCCCTAAAATTTCTTTGCTTAGCACTGAATTGAGTTTTGAGTCCTATCCAGTTTTTTAGTGACTAAGTCCAAATAACTGTCATTAAGCAGAGATGGAATAAAAGCTGGTTAAGCTTAAAATAAATGCCTTATATTATTTTCATTCCTTCAAGACCTCCAAAGAAACAAATAACAAATGTATTGTACAAAGAATTTCAAGGGTATATTTAATGGTATATGTAAGAAACACATTACCTGAGCTTATACACACACTGCAAGTATGGTATAAAATGAATATCTAACTTGGAAATCCACTTTTTCAAAAACAGATTAGAACAGCCACTGATGTCCTTTTCTCTTCCTGTCCCAACGTAATTTATCCAGTGCATGTATGCTAAGCATGGCAGACACGGAGGCTGGGAAGAGTGGTGTAGGAGAAAGAAAGCTGGCCTGGAACAGGGCTCTTTGCAAGGGATCTTGAGGCTAAGAGCTGCCACACGTGGTCATAGGTCCACACACAAAAATGATCGTACTCACTTTCACCTCACTGATGTGAAAAGTGCACTCTAAAGAAGGTGGAACAAGTACTTAGCAGTATTTAGGCTGTAAGGAAGGTTGGGCAGGCACGTGATGAGGTTACTGAAAGCAGAACAAACCGTGACATCTCTGCCTTCCTTTGGACCTTTCTCCCTCGCTCTGGGTCAGACACCTGCCTCAGGCTGTACACAGGCATGCTAATCCTGCAAAGTGTCTGTCTACAAGTTAGTGATACCTCGCCTACCTCTGAGTAGATACCCTCTGAGACTGAAGCTGCATAAGAGTGATTGAGTTGTCTGTCAGCTTTTACAGTGTCATTTTCCCAGACCCCTCCCTCTCAGAAAGAAAGAAAGAAAGAAAGAAAGAAAGAAAGAAAGAAAGAAAGAAAGAAAGATGATAGATAGATAGATAGATAGATAGATAGATAGATAGATAGATAGATAGATAGATAGATAGATAGATGATAGATGGGTAGATAGATCTGAGATTCTAGGAACAGAGCCTTCAGACAGATCAACTCCAGCAGGAGCAATAATCTTATAGGAACTGACTTTTCCCCTTAATCAAGAGAATTTCCTGGGCCCCTATACAGAAGCAGGGCCACAACAATGACCAACTAGACAATACTTTAGCCAAGACTACTGAATTATGCACACCTCTTGTTCTGTGGTCCAGTTCTCCCTTTAGTTAAGCTTCTTCTCATGCCAGAGCCCAGAAGATGGCTGAAAAGTATGCTTTCCATCTTCACAACATTGCTATATTGAGCCTTTTGTGCCTTTCACACCAGCATTCCCATCTGTGTCCTTCAGGAGTGGAGAGAGCTGGCAGGTTGGTACCAGCCCCATCCCGCAGAGTGGAGCCTCTGGCCTAAGACTCTGCTTTCAAAACATACTAAATGTGTTCCTGTGAAGCCAGGCAGATCAATAACCACTAGCCTGGTTCAAGACCTTAAAGAAGGGCACAGGACACTCACAATTTGTATTTCATGATCAGCGTTTGTTTCTAAAAAGCAGATGGTCACAGAGAACTATTGCTAATATTTAAGCATGGGTTGCTGAAGCAAAAACAACAAAACCACCTGTTTTGAGGAAGAATGGTGGAGGAGAAGGCGTGGCTTCTGGCATTTCCAGTGTGATTCCAAGAAAGAAGGCAGATATCATTCAGTGTGGTGAAGGGCAGCAGAAGCAGAAACCAAGCTCAGGTTACAGCTGAACTCTGAAAGGACTTCTCACTTAGGGCAAACTATCCTTGTCAACCCAGCAAGAAGGAAAACCACAGCCCAAATGCGTGTGAATAGGCAACAAGCCCTGGCCCTAAGCCACAGCCCCCAGACTTCTGTAAAACTGCCTGTCAAATATCCCAAGAGTGAAAAGTGGTCAGGGCTCACAACTCCACTGCGTGCTCATCAAGTTTGCTAATGCAAAACTGCAAAGAAAAGCATCCAGATCGCAAGGGAAGAGATCAAGCTATTCCCCAACTGCAGAGAGCATGACAAAAATCCAAAAAATCTGCAAAGAAGCTACTGGAACTCATAATCAAGTAAATAACTAGACAACATGGTATAGGCTGGGCTCTGGGGCACACGCCTGGGACTCCATCCTAGTGTCAAGGAAGCTCAAGATTTTGAAGCTAGTCTGGCCAATACAGTGAGAGCCTGTCAAAAAAGTAAGTTAAAAACAGAACAAACAAAAGCACATACAAGGTAATATAAAATAACAGGAGTTTAGGGTGACGGCTCAGTCAGCACAGTGCCTGCCTCAAAAGTGTAAAGAACTGAGTGCATGCTGTAGCTCCAGCATCCAGGCCAGAAACAGTGGAAGTCTCAGCAACCCCTGTTCTCAGGGGTTGAGGTAAAGAGATAGGCCTGGTGCTCCCAGACCAGGCATCTAGCTGAATGGCTGAGTTCCATGACCAGTGAAACACTCTGTCTTAAAAAATAAAGTGGAGAGCAACTGAGGAAGACACTCAACTTCAGCCTTTGGCCTCCAGGTGTACATGTACAAACACCCATGTGTACACATGCAGCACACACACACACACACACACACACACACACACAGGAATATGTACATACACCACCCATGAATACACATACAGTCAGTATTTCTGTATGCGAAGCAGGAATAGAAAACTAAAATTTTTCAAAAGTGCTACTTATAGTCTATAGTAGATACAGATGAGATAAAAAATATAGATAAAAGTCAAAATGTAGCAATACATACTCAAGATTTGCATGCTGAAAACTGGAATATTTTAATAAGAAAAAAAGATCCATGTAACTGGAGGTACAGGTGTGTATTTTGCAGACCAGAGGATTAACATTTATATGGATTCAGTGTAGTCATAACCAAAAATACCGATGAGCTTGTGGTTAGATCTTTTTGTAACTTGTAACCTTACATAAAAGAATTAAAGATAACCCCAAATTCCAAGTGTAAAGGGATTACAGTTTGAAATGCCAACTCCTAAGTGGGGCTGGTGGGGCAGCAGTAGCAGCTGCCTCTCGCTTGCTAAGCCATGATATACTTCTTTTCCCTTTTTTTTTTTTGTTTTGTTTTTCAAGACAGGATTTCTCTGTGTAGTTTTAGATCTGCCTGCCTCAGCTCCTTCTAATTCCTCCCTATCTCCCCTCCCCTCTGGATCCATTCCCTTTCTGTCTCCCATTAGAAAAGAACATGTTTCTAAAAGATAATAATAAAATATAATACGATAAAATTATCACATCGAAGTTAAACAAGACAAACCAACAGAAGGAAAAGAGCCAAAGAAAAGGCACAGGAATCAGAGATCTGCTCATCCATACACTCAGCCTAGGAGTCAGTGAAAAGGCTTATCATGACACATGACACATGATATTCCTTTTAACCAGACTCCCAAGCATTCCATCCCCAACTTCCCAAAAGTTCTAGAAGAGCTGAGCTGGTTGTGATTTTTTTCCCCAACCCATCCTCAAAACAAATCGCTGTTAGGCAAAGACTTTCCCTTCCTTCAGGCCACCAAGTGCAGGCAGGCAAGGGAAATTAATTAAATCCCTTTGAAGGCTTATGTCTTTGAACGCCCCAGAACTAGACCCTAAAGTCATCTCCAAGTCTGATCAGGTTAAAACAAGTAATTAGCTTCATTAGCACAGACTCCTCCCCCGCAAGAACCTAAACTTATACAGTAACATATTTACTGGGAGCTAAGGGGGATATAATGAAATTGTCCTTTGTACATTAAAGCAGTTAATCAATGTTAAAAAGGACAAGATCAGGACTGTGTTAGCCAAATGCATAGGGTGCTCAATAATGTGGAAGAAAGATACATTGCCCTCTTTTCTGTTCAAAGATGCCATTTGTCCTTAAAGTTCACCTCACACTTTCCTCTAAGGTGGAACTTGCATTTTATTACATTTTTCTTGAAGCAGCCACACATACACATACTCTCATACACATACATGCTTGACCATTCATAGCTAGTTTACCAGTTGTCCTATTTGAGGACAGGGGACTTTGGACATTATATCAGCAAATTACCAATATTTCTTGAAGTTGATGTGCATGTTTGTTTACCAAAGAATCAAACTTCTATTCCCTCTTGTGTCTCTAATACTTTCCAATCAGTGGCTCTGGAGAGGCCTTTCTCATTCTAATATAAGGTTCTTTGAACTGCACCTGGGAGGAAAATGCTTCTCTATAGTTCTTCCAGCAAGTTCCTTCACAAAAGAGCAGAATGGACCATGACAGCACATCCTGACTCCTGCACTTTCTTGGCTCCAATCTAAGTAGGATGTGTCAGCACAAGAGAAGATACAAAACAATGCAGCTGTAGAAGGAAGCCAACCTGAGAATCAGAAAAAGGAGAGAGCTAGTATGGAGCACGCAGCCAGGTAACTGCTTGGCAGGTAGAAATCCTGGGACTCTCTCCCCCACCTACTCCATGGACCACCCATTCCTGAGATATTATCTATATGAAGTCTGCTGACCTAAGTATGGACTAGTCTCAAAAATTCATGATTGCCATATAGTCAGGGAAAGAAGAACTGCAGTTATCAAATTTCACAAACCAGGAACTAGTTCTCCCCTTCCACTATGTGGGTTCCAGGAATCGAACTCAGGCCATCAGGCTTGGCAGCAAACCCATTACCAGCTGAGCCATCTCGAGACCCTTCCACCTGGGTCTCTCACTGAATCTGGATATCACCATTTAAGCTAGGCTGACTGGCCAATGAACACCATGGACCTGCTGGTGTCTGCTCCATGGTGCTATGGTTACAAACACAGGCCACAGCATTGGCTTTTAAACATGAGTACTGGGGTTCTGAGCTTAGGTCCTTGTGTTTGTAGGGCAGGCATTTTCCAACTGAGCCATCTCCCCAGTTCCTAACTAGATTATTCCCAACAGATAAATTGTGTCCGGGGCATAGTAAGCAAGTATGCATGTGTAATTTGCAGTCTATCATTTTGGAAAAGAAACACGAAGAAACAGCACCATTGGTCAGGGAACTGCCACAATCACATGCGTCACAGTTGAGACTCTGTGGCTCATGCTGCTGAATTTGGAAGTGTCATCCCTGCCTAATATCTGACATTCATTAGCAAGCTCCTTTTTAATACGCTGCTGATGGAACCAAACCTCAACTTTCTTCCCTCTTGAAATAATTGGCTGTGACTCATTCATTTGCACAGCACACCATAAAACGCTCTCTGTGTTTTGAAGAAATCAAGTGCCTGATTTAATCCACGTGTCTTCCTTTGGAGTTTTAATTATTCATTTCTCCGTGAGAGCAAAAGGTTGAACGCCTTGGGTTATTTATAGCTGGGAGATTGTGGAAGAACACAGAGAGTAGGTGGAGAGCAGAGAGAACCAGAGGAGAACTTCCATTAAAAATAGGGTGAACTCAGGCAGGAAGGCAGAGAGGCTGGAGATGAAAAAGCCAACAAGTAGGAGGGAGAGGAGTCGGCACATGGTAAAAACAAAGAAAGATGCTGCCTAGAAGGAGAAGAAGCTTGTTAATGTCAAAGAGGAATTAACTAGAGAGGAAAAGGGGGAGAAGCCACAGACAGGTACCTAAAAGTATCCTTGGCTCACCACAGCTGGGGTAGCATATTGATGTGGGGTATTAATTTATACTGGCACTTTATTTGTTGCCCTTCAACCTGGCTATCACCTGCTTGCTTGCAGAGGTGGGATGAGCAGTCTGCCTGAGGGTTTACTACTGTGAGTAGCTTTCAGACAGTTTGGGCATAGTATGGAATCCCCAGACTCACGGGACTGTGTGTGACATCCTGCAAGGCAGGATCTGTGTGTGAGCTGGGAGAGGATCAGCGAGGAAATGGCTATATCACTTCAAGCGTCTTCCTATTTAGAAATGGAAAAGCCTAGAATTGTCATGCTAGAAAGTTTGCATCAGTATTTCTGAAACATTCTAGAATGTGCAAAGTATCTGCTTTAAAGCGTCAGCGACCTGCAAGGTTGGTGGCGAGGGTGATAGGCTACAAGAAGACAGAAGAACCTCTCTCCGTCATGATTTGATGCAAACCATTGTCTACAGAGAATTCTGGGTTCTAGCATCACTCTAACTTTGTAATTCATCTGCCCAAAAGTGTGTGTGTGTGTGTGTGTGTGTATGTCTCCCAGGATATTTGTTATGGTTCAAATGTGAAATGTTCCCCCATAGGCTCATGTGTTTGGATCCATAGGCTCCTAAGTTTTTAAACACTTTTTCCCAAATTGGTGGTGCTGTTTGGAAAGGCTGTGGAACCTTTAAGAAGTGGGGCTTCACTGGATGTGGGTCCCTGGGGTAGGCCTTTAGGCTTTATAGCCTGACCCCTTCCCCCATCAGTATCTGCTTCCTGAATGCAGATGCAATGTGAGCATCCACCCTCCTGCTACGGCCACCGCGTCTTGACTGTCTAGTCTCATATGTTCCATGCTCGGATGGACTGTGTCCCTCTAGAACTTTAAGCCAAACTAAACCCTTTCTCTGTTAAGTTGCTTTTGTCAGAGTATTTTATCATAGCAACCGGGAAGGAAACCGAGACAATATTAAAACCTGTTTTTATCCAACAGTGAAAAGGGCAGACCTCTGGGGAGTAAGACGTTCAGACATGGCAACAGTTACTGTTATCCCAAACACAGACATGCTCTGTAGATCAGCTTCCCCACTCCTCTGCCAAGGCATGGCTTGATCCTCACAGCTAAGGGTGCACAATGCTACAACCGCCTCGGACAAGGGAACCCCTGATAGGGAGCAGGATAGTCCGTCTAATATTTCTCTAATTTTTCCCTTAGTCCTCAATCAGCTACTAGGAAACTACGTAACATTGATCGAGTAGTTACATTTGCTTCATTTTTTTTTTGTTTATGTAAATAAAATCAAAGGATTATCCCAGAAAAAAAGAGAGGAAGGGAGGGAGAGGGGGGAGGAGGAAAAGGAGTGAGAGAGACTAATTCTATAGGTTAAAAAAACAAACGAAATAAAACAATAGCTTCTAGAACCAATGCACAGAATGAATGAGATAAACATCAAGTCTCATGTCTTTCATCTAAAGCAGGAAGCCAGAGATTTTTTTTTTTTAAATTGCATGCAATTTGGAGACTTTTTTTTTTAATGACAGGGGGATGGCATTGTTGATGGGATGCCTCACATGGTCACAGATATATATATTGATGGCAATAAAGTTGTCACATGTCACAGGGACTTGAAAGTTAAGCCACAGTGTAAACATCATCCTGCAAGTGATAGCAGAGGAAGGGATTTTTTTTTTCAGCCAAGTGGTATAATGAGAGTGCTGTGTGCTGAGCAATTGTCTTTCTGGAGGGACATAATATCCGGTGAGAGCATTAGGCAAACAGCCACTTTGAAAAGACGCTGTGAGTTTCATTTGCTGCCCTGCTATAGCTAAAAGGTGGGCATGCCCGACTTAGAGGAGCACTTCTGAGGAAATCCGAGATACTCCAATGTGAAGAGAAGCCCGCCCCCTCCACAGATCGCCTCACTGATCATGGAATAAATACCCTTTCTGAAGCAGGAGGACACCCTAGGCTTCTTCAGTTCTAAACAACAGAAATCCGCAGTGTTGCTCTCTCGGCAGAGAAATGTTCTGGGCGGATGAGGAATAGATCGTGGAAGTAGAGAACCTCGCTCATTTAGGTTGGAAGATCCATTCAGCTAAACACAAGCTCTGGGCTCCTCCCGTCCTGGCTTTTCCATTGTTTGTGAAGCATGGGCTAACTTCCTGCTTCTTTCTTCCCTGGTCTTTAAGAGGGAAGCGGGTGAATCAGACAAAACAGCAATCCGTTTAAGATGTGTGATTTTCACAGGTTTCTGCTTCCCAGGGTTGTTTTCCATGACCCTGGGGATAGCCAAGGAAATGGTGAGGAATGGGGACATTCAAAGCTTTCTTGGAGTTTGTGTGTTGTGTGGTTGGTTCTGTGAGGCAGGATTTAATGAAAACATCGATGGGGAGGTGTGCTTGTCTTCGGGGTTCTGTCTTTGTTACCAGTGGGCATTTCTAGAAGTCATGTGACCTCATACTAAGAACACTCTTTTCAGAAAGACTAGCAGGAGGCACAAAACTCCAAACTTCTCACAGATATTATTTATATCATGCTATCACTTCCGAAGTTGAAGGACAGAAATTTACATTCATTCTGATTCTCGATTCCCTCTCTTCCTCTCCCAGTCATTTTGATCATTTGGAAGGTTCTCGTGTCCTATCTGAGAGTTTTAGAACTCCAAGTATATTGTCCCCTTCTGGTTTTTCGGTTTTTTAATTTGAATATGACTTTTGAACAATAAATCTGAGTTCCTCACACTACAGAAATTTTCTTTTATTATTACCTTTAAAAAAACTGTCTTCCATCTGCCCCTCTGTGGACCTTCTAGAAAGCCTTTTAGGGTCCTGCGTCTGTGTTCCAATTCTGAGCATCCCTCACTGTTGTAACATTTGCATTCTCTCGCTTCTGCTTTAAATGTCCGTTTGTCTGTCTGTCTCCGAGGCCAGTCCTCTCCCCTTCATTGTCATTCTCCACAGTTGTACTAGCACATTTACAAAGAATGGCCACTACAGCCCCAGACGCTCTATGCTAGAAACATGTCCTACTAAACACTCTGTCCTTTCTTCCAGTGTGTGTGTGTGCGTGTGTGTGTGTGTGTGTATGTGTGGGTGTGTGGTATATACACGTTTTGTATGGATGTGAGCACACATGTGTAGGTGTGTGTGTGTGTGTGTGTGTGTGTGTGCGTGCATGTGTGGGTGTGTGGTATATACACGTTTTGTATGGATGTGAGCACACATGTGTAGGTGTGTGTGTGTGTGTGTGTGCATATGTGTGTGTGCATGTGTGGGTGGTGTGGTATATACGTGTTTTGTATGGATGTGAGCACACGTGTAGGTGTGTGTGTGTGTGTGTAGTGTATACATGTTTTGTATGGATGTGAGCACACATGTGTAGGTGTGTGTGTGTGTGTGTGTGTGTGTGTGGTATATACACGTTTTGTATGGATGTGAGCACACATGTGTAGGTGTGTGTGTGTGTGTGTGTGTGTGTGTGTGTGTGTTAGTGTATACATGTTTTGTATGGATGTGAACACACATGTGTGGGTATATATGCATGTGGAGGCCCAAGGCTGATGTTGACACTTATCCTTGATGGCTCATCTTTACTCGGTGAGATAGTTCTCTCAGTTGAACCCAGGGCACACCAATGGCCAGCTTGCTCTGGTGATCACCTGTCTATGCTTTCCGAGGCCGTAATTATAGGAGAGTTGCCGTGCACACCTGACATTGACATGGGTGCTAGCTGATCCCCGACTCTGTTCCTCACAGTTGCACGGAACCATTTCCCAAGAACTCTTATTGTCACTGGTCCTCTTTTACCTCTAGCATCAGTTTGACAAAGTGATGTCTGTGCTCAGCATTCTGTGTGACCCTCCTCCCCGTTCTCTCCGTATTCCTCTTACCTGCCCGCTCAGACATGAAAGCTCTCCTCGGTGGAAGGAAACTTTTAGGCAATGGAATCAGCAGCCATCACAGTGAACCTGAGGGGAACAGGCAGCCACTCCCCTGCCTTCTCAGTCTCCTAGAGTACCACCCCTCACACCCCCCACCCCGCCCCCAGCGCCAGCAGAGCTGCCAGAGGCACAGTGCACAGACCTGCAGACTCGGGACTGCTGTGGGATAATGCTCTTCTGCACTGTAAAGATTTGTTACTGGAACTGGTTTAATAAAACGCTGATTGGCCAGCAGCAGGGCAGGAAGTCACAGTGGGGTGACCAGACTAGGAGAATTCTAGGAAGAGGAAGCAAGATGAAAAATGCCACATTGAGAAAAAGTACAAAGCCACGTGGTTAAACACAGATAAGAATTATGGATTAATTTAAGTGTAAAAGCTAGTTAGCAATAAGCCTGAGCTACTGGTTAAGCACTTATAAGTAATGTTAAGCCTCAGAGTCAATTATTCAGGAAGCGGCTGCTGGGTATTTGGGAATAGGCAGGCGGGAGAGAAACTTCCGACAACATGGAACCTTGGAGTAACTCTGCCAACTACACAGGATAAGATCCACTGGTCCTCCACAGATCAGCCCTGGACTCTTCCTCCAGAAGGTTCTTTTGTTTCCCCACCTCCAGTTTCTTACTGCTGGTCTTTTCCTTCCTTCTTTCTTTCTTTCCTTCCTTCCTTCCTTCCTTCCTTCCTTCCTTCCTTCCTTCCTTTCTTCCTTCCTTCTTTCCTTCCTTTGTTTTAAGTCAGTTTTCACATAGCCAGCCTGGCCTCAAACTCACAAGCATAAAGACGACCTTATACTTCTGATCCCCCTGCCTCCACCTCCTGAATGCTGATTACAGGTGTGCAGCCCCACTCTCATTTTTGTGCAGTTCTGGGGACTGAACTTCATGCATGCTAGCCAAGCATTCTGCCAAGGGAGCCACATCCTTATCCCACCTTTATTATTGTTTTTGTGTGTTTGGGGTTTTATTGGGGGGGTCATTTTTGGGGGAGGGGCTTGGGGTTTTTTGTTTGTTCATTTGAGACAGGGTCTCACATAGCCTGCACTAGTCTTTTTTTTTTTTCTTGGTTTTTCAAGACAGGGTTTCTCTGTGTAGCTTTGTGCCTTTTCTGGAGCTCACTCTGTAGTCCAGGCTGGCCTCAAACTCACAGAGATCCACGTGCCTCTGCCTCCCGAGTGCTGGGATTAAAGGCATGTGCCACCATCACCCGGCTCGTCTGCACTAGTGTTAAACTTGATATTAGCAAAGGATAACTTTAACTCCTGATCCTCCTATGTCCACCTCCCAAGAACTAGGATTATAGGAGACACCACACCCAACTTCTCAACATCCACGACTGCTGTCTTCTTGGCATCTAGATTTCCCCCCACCACCACCCCTCCACCATGTTTCATGCATGTGTGTGTGTGTTTTTTGGTTTCGTTTGGATTTGGTTATTTGAGAAATAGGCCTTGAACTTTTGACCCGCCTGTCTCCACCTCCTAAGTACTAAAATGATAGGCATGAGCCAGCGTGCCAGGTTTCTGTGGTTTGGTGGATTGAAGCCAGGGCTGTGGGAACGTGAGGCAGGCATCCTATCTTTACTAAGCAAATTACATGCTTAGCTCAGTCTCTGAATTCCTTAGAAACTATCTGACACAAAGTCCTGCTGTTTTACAAAAAAAAAAAAAACCTAAAAAACAGATGGTGATGCCAGTGTCTTTCAGTGCATCAATCACTCTTGTCACGTGACTCTGCAGAAGCCATCAGATGGGAGTCAGGGGGTGATGCAGATTCTCTTCTAGACTGTCATCTTCCCAGAATGCTTTCACCTCAACAAGTCCTTGAAAGTTATAACTGAATAGGCCAAAGCCCAAGTTCCTAAAATATATACTGTATATTGTGGGTTATTCATATCCAGGACAAGCTCTGCTTTGCAAACTATGGCATTGCAGAGCAGCTAGACCTCCAGAGGATCACAGGAGTCTACCTTTAGAACTCTGGAGAGTGTGCTCTGCACAGTTATGCCTGCCAAGGACCAAGCCTACAGCATTCCCTCAACTCTCACCCCTCTGTCCCAGCTGTCTTGATGGTATTAATTTCTATTTTCCTCCCTCAAACCAAGGAATTGGCCGGATGTAGTTTTCCTCAACTTCTGCACTGCGTAAGGTCTTAATTAATATGAGCCTTACTCGCCATTAAGGGAGTCAGAGTAAGTGGGGTGTTGACAGGAAGGCACGATGGAGATGGCTCCTTGCATTTATTTCCAAACAACTCTCTTTCTCTCCTGTGCATGTGCTAGAAGATGAAGTATAAAGAGTGAACACTGATTCTGGATGGAAATAATTCAAATTGCAATTTTATTTTTTATGTTTTCTTAACACATGTTAATTTTACATAATAATGAGTTTCATATGGCATTGTTGTACATTTATATAACATATTTCAGTCACATTCATTCCCCATTGACATCTCTTGTCCCCCACTGCTCCTACTGATTTTCTTCCTCTTCCAATGGATTTTGGTTTGATTTGGCCTTTGTTTGCTTCTGTGACCCAGTCAGTGTCATTAGGGCTCTTTATAGGAGCATGGGCACCTTACCAGTTATGACACCACTGAAGAAAATGTCTCTCCCTCCCCAATAACCATCAACTACCTATGAGTCCTTTGGGATAGATGGAGCCTTGCAAACCCCTCCCTAGTCAGGGATATATGATACACGGGCTCAGTCTTGTACAGGTCGTATGCAGTGCTGACAACCACTGTGAGCTCATATCTTACTGAAGACAGTGTTCCACAAACCACAGTGCTCCTCTGGTTCAAACAGTCTTTCTGCCCTTGCCTCCATGGTGATGTTCCCTATACCTTGGAGCAGTTGCCTTTCATCATGCCTGTTTACAAGACCCAACCACATTTATATTTGTGGTCAGTACAAGGAGAAGCAGATTCTGGGAGGATTGTCTCCCAGTGGCCTCAATGGGGAGGCTGAGATGACCTTAACTCCCACTGCAGGCAGATCCTTTACACAGTACAGTCAGCCAGGTTGAAGAAGCAAAACATAGATATTGCCAGCCATCCTTTCTCTTGCCTTTCTCTGCCACATCAAGAGATATGAAGCAAAGAGATGCCAACTTTTCCTTTCCTTGAATGTCAAAGATGTTTTTGTAGCTGTGGTTACAGGTATCCTGGACACCAATCCATACTCAAGACACACACACACAAAGTCCCATCAAAAATCCCATCATGCACCCTAAATATCTGTGCAGTAAGTGCTCCCTTCTTCACTCTTTCCCCCAGTTAGAAGGATCCTGAGAAGCCAAGCATGGAGAAACACATTTGGCATGACCGAAAGACAAAGCAATGAAATTAAGGCATTCACATGCATTCCCAGGTGTTTTCTAGTTTGCCAATAGTATGTTCTTCCTGGATGCCTCTCACCCAGCAGTGACCCATTCAGTATCCAGGGATTGAAATCTATCAACGGCCAAGTGTAGAGACCAGATTAACTACCAAGGCAGGAAAGAAGACATTTTCCAGAACTGCATTTTCGTAAGAATTCTGACCCACCAAGCAGCTGTTGTCGTGTGTGCATCTCTCGGGCACACCATGTGCAGTTCATACGTGGTGGGGACTAAGGTGGATGTGGTCCTGTCCTGGTAATTCGGGATTTTGTTTATTCATTCCTGTATCTACTACTTTGTCAAAAGTTGACATCATGTCTACTACCCTACTACTTATCATGTTTTTTTTTTAAGTATAGAATACTTTGAAATATTTACAAGTAGACTATTATGGGGACCTTGGGAACACAGGATGGCATTAGGAAAGTAGATGAGCTCTATCCTTGGTTTATATTATAATGAAAGCAGACAGAATTATTAGATGGTTGGGGGAAAGAAAGATGTCATGCATATAATTAAAAGAGTGACATCTTACAGAGTGGCAGTGTGATTACTTTGATAGTCAGGGAAGACTGAGTTCTGAATAACATGAAAGAGGCAGGTGTGTGATGATAAATAAAAGGCAAAGCTTCACACACAGGTAACATCTTGAACCGGAAAAGAGGTAACACATGTAAATGCTATGAAACATGGAAAAGTTTACTATGTGGCAGGGACATCGCAGTCTCTGACCCAGGAGGCTCTCTAAGTATTTGTCTAAGATGTGAAAGGTAGCCCTCACACGGAAATATGCACCAGCAGCAGCTTTGCTCAGCATGTCCACCAAGTGGTGCAAAGATAAAGGAATTGTGGAGCTTCTGAACCAGGGAGCACTACTCTTACCTAGAGATAAAAGGAACAAGATCAAAATGACATGCATGGAGCCCAGAAACACAAAATGGAGAATGAACATTCTACATAAGAGACTACCCACCACACACTCTTAATTATATGAAGTTCTAGAAGAAAAAAAAAAAAAAGAATTCCATGCTAGAAAAGTATTGGAATGCCAACTACAATACTGAACTCTGATTCGATGCTAATATAATGAGGGGAAATATACAATGTCTGCAGTTTACTTCAAAATGCATCAAATACAAAATGGCTTAATACAGAAAAGGGTGGACAAGAGGAGAGATCTGTGATAAAGCAATTAAATTAAAATTGTAATGCTAGAACCTAATTGGTAAGTCCATGGGATTTAACCACAAAATCCTTTAGACTCTTCTGATATTTAAAGTTTTCTCTTTTTTCACTCTAAAATTCTGGACAAGAGAAGAAGGCCAGAGCAATTTGAACACCATAGTGTGATAGAGAGAGGCACAGCTCAAAGGATTTTCACAAGTAAATACACTTCACTCATGTGGGTATTGGTTCTAGATGGTATTTCCTTTCCTCCCCTCAACTGGCCCCAGGGTCTCTGGTTAGTAAGTGATAAACCAGATCACACGGCACATCCCCAGTGTAAACTGAGGCAGCTTCCACAGCCACTGAACACCCACTGCGCTCAGAGGAGCAGGCAGAAGAAAATGGGGGAATGAGCTGTTCATTCCTGCTAACAAGAAGCTTGCAAATAATAGTTGGGAAGATGGGATTTACTCATGTGAGATCATCAGGAAGCAAGATCGGAGAGCAGAAGGAATACTGCTATCATAAAATGGGATTTAAAGACGGAAGAAGGAGACTACCCATGGGGAATTTCTGAGTCAAGGCACAAAGTGTTTATCTGCTCAATTCAGCTATGGAGCTTGGGTAATAAGTGGAGAGAAGGCAATTGGAGATTACCCAGGCACAGGCTGATGCTTATTAGATGCTAAGATGCACTACACATAGTACATTAATCGAACAAATATTTATTGTATCCCCGGGCATTAGGAATAAAAACAGGGCACACAATTTCCTGACTTTATGACTTTCTAGGCGGGGGGAACATCAGCCAATAAGGAAGAGACCCCCAGTTTATTAGATGATGATAAGTAAATAATGGACCAGGAAGGAAAGGCACAATGTTAATGGAGATGGTAAAGTTTTTAAAAGTCAAATCTTCATTGAGCTGGAAATTCTTGAGTAAAATCTTAAATGGATGGGAGAAGAGGCAATTTGGGAGTCGTGGAAAAGCACTTCGAGTAGACAGAATAAAAGTGTGCAGAAGTCCTAAGGCAGTAGCCTCTCAGACACACAAAGAAAACAAACCATGAATAAAGCATCCCCACCTCCTTGAAAGCCTCCAAGATGAGTATTGTAACCACCACATTTTTCAGGCAGGGAAAACCAAAGCATAGGAATATGGAGATCCTTGCCTAGCTCCACCCAAAACAGACCCTCTGTATGGCCACTTCAAAGTAAAGTGGTTTTAGCCTATAATTCTAGCTTCTCTTCTCTTTACAGACAGACCTGTTAAGGCGAAGATAGAGCTGGGCTGGAGGGCAGTCTTCAAAGTATGACCTGAACACACAAGCAAAACAGATTCTGTTGGATTCTGACGGCCAAGTGATTCCATCTGCTGGCTGGGGGGCAGAAGGTCAAAAGTTCCCCCACCCCCACCCCTGGATTTGAAGGTTGAAACAGATGAGCAGCATGATTAATCTTAATTCAGAAGGGCAGAAATAAAACACTTTCACAGAAGGGGCAAAGGGGAAATCTGACCCAGCTATAATGAATGCATAGTGTCAGTACTGTGGTTATTTTAATCAATAGACCACAGATGAAATGATAAAGGTAATCTGGCTACAAACGAAAACCACAAAAGCATCACAAACATGAACAGAAACTGTTTCTGGCAATAAAAATAAATAAATAAAATCAAATGAAAAAATCAAAGCCTGAGAATGAGGGGGTGTCTCACTTGGTCAAGTGTCTGCCATACAAACATAAGGACCTGAGTTCGAATCTCTAGAATTCATGTAAAAAAAATCCAGTCTGTTTACAGTGTGCCTGTAACCTCAGTGCTGGGGGTGGGGTGGAGATAAGAGGCTCACTGGGGCTTGCTGTCTGCCAGACTAACCCCAGCTTCAGTGAGAGACCCTGCCTCAAGGGAATAAGGTAGAGTGTGGTAGAGCAGGCCAGGCGACATCTTCCTCTGGTTTCTACACATGTGCACAGTTCCAAGCATCTGCACAGAGGGACATACACCGCACACACATACATGACACCCACACTCACAGCCACAGAGAAATAAATAAAATTTCAGAAATAAAGTGAAGATCTTGAAGCACACTAACAAACAAGGTATGTGGGTCCCTCCTGAGGAACAATACCCACTCCTGTGGTGAATGACACTAGGGTTGTCTTCTCATCTCATGCGTCTGCACACATATGCACACATGCGTCCCCATGCACAATTTGTATGTTCACGTACACACAAAAGCAAAACAACAACAACAAATCATCCTAAACTGGGCTGAACTTTAGGAAATGAAAAAAAGAGGCAGGTCTGAGCTGTAATCCCACCTACTCAAGAGACTGAGACAGAGAGGTCACAAGTTCAAGGCTGGTCTTGGCTACAGGGTATGTCCAAAGGCAGCGTAAGTAATTTAGTAAGATACTTTCTCAAATTTAAAACAAACAAACCAGGAAAAAAGAGGGCTAGGATACAGCTCAGTGGTAGACCATTTGCTCAGGATGTGTCGGCCCTATTTTCAATACCCAGCACTACAAAAACCAATCCAAAGAAAAGTAGTGGGCCAGCATGATAGTTCAGTGGGTAAAAGCTTGTGGGAATCAGGGGTTCAAAGCAAGCCTAAGGACCTGAGTTCAAGCCTCAGAACCTGCCCCTGCAAGTTGTCTCTGACCTCCAATGTGCCCATGGTGTATGCATGACCACAAACATACACAGATGATAGATAGATAGATAGATAGATAGATAGATAGATAGATAGATAGATAGATAGATAGATAGAGAGATGATAGACAATAGATGATAAGTAGATAGATAGATAGATAGATAGATAGATAGATAGATAGATATGATAGACAGACAGACAGAGTGAGAGAGAAAGAGAAAGAGAGAGAGAGATAATAAAACAAAACAAAGATTCTCATCCATACTGAGTATAAGATTCCAAGCACTAAATCTTGAAAAATGTCTCAGTCTATGTGAAGTAGGGGGGGGGGGGGGGGGGGGGGCGGGGCTTATGCCTTTGTCCTCCCATCCACCCCACAAATGAGGAATTCCTGAAAGATTCAAAAGGCTGAATCCAAGCAAATGCTGTCCATGTGGCTGTAAAGGTTACTTAGGGCGCTCTCAAGTGATTCCTGCAATCATTCCACATGAACTCCAGTAGCCCAAATCCAACTGCACTCCCATTTCTAATTTCTCATGATCACCCACTGCTGAAGGAGAGAATCGCCGTCTCCCTATAGGCTTTTCTGAGTGCCTCGGCTCTCCTTCCCCAGGATGTGCTCTTCCCAGTGAGTTGCTTTAGGAAGGACGAGATTCATCACAACACGCCTCAACAGCAAACAGTCTGCCTGCCCCATGCCCACACCGCTGAGCGAGCACCTGTGTCTGCTCTCTTACTTCTCTTATTTGCCCATCTTGCCATCCCAGCAGCTCACTACAGCTTCAGGGGAGAGTCTCAGAGGCCAAAGACCAATTGCACTGGACTCGGGGGCTTTACTTCAAACCCACACCAAGGCGGAGAGCCTTGACCTTCGACCTCCACAGAGCCTCAGGGGAAGAAAAGAAGGCCACAGGGGCTGAGACTCTCATTAATGTGTTTCCAACTGTCACCACCATGAGGATCTTGAAAGGAACTGAATCCCAACTTAAGCAGGACTGCAAATCAAGGAAGTTGCAGAGGAATTTCTTCACATTTTCCTGCTACATCTTACTAAAACACGTTTTTTTCCCAAGTCATTCTAACAGATCACAAAAAAAAAAAAATGATAAAGCATGTTGAGAATGGCAAATCCTGATCCAGTCCTTGCCTGTCTTCTTCTAGAAGCTCACAGTCTATGGGGGAATGAAGAGTGATTGACAGGTGTAAGTGTACCTGCCCAGCCTTACAAAGTCAGTCAGTGACACTGGTTTGGACAAGTCCGTTCTGGGTTTGAAAACAAAACACAGCTTGCCTCAGCAGGTTAAAGCATTTTACTTACTGGAGGCCCAATGACCTGAGTTTGATCCTCTGATTCCCACGAGGTAGCAGGAGAGAACAGCTCAGTAGTTTAGTTTGTCCTTTGACCTCCACAGGTGCATTATGACACATGTCTCAGACCAACCAGCCAACTAAACCAACAGAGTTATTCACATATCAAAGTGTACATAAGAAACAATTATTCTTGTCAAAAAAAAAAGTATGAAGAAGACAATCTTCTCCAAAGTCCTTTTGAAAAGCTGATGATCTCTATGAAGGCAAGCTGTTGATTATATCATCTTTCTTACTCAAAGTGTGGTCCCTGGATCAGCAGCCTTCTATCACCTGGAACTTGTTAGAAATGCAGAGTCTTCAGACTCCAGCCATGCTGCCTTCGAATCTGCATAAGTGTCTCATGTGACTCTTAGGGTTGAAGAAGTACTGGGTTAATGAATGATATTGGGTTCTGGATGAAGCCTGTAGGTTTACTCATCCATAGCAGATGTACACATGAAGAGTTCTGTGTAGGATGACCATCTCTGAACATACACATCACCCTCAGAAGCACATGCATCAGCATAGCCAGTATAGAGGACATCATGGCTTCCACTGTAGGGAAGCTCTGAAGTTAGAGTCTTGGGTATCTGAGCCACTTATCACAGAGAACAACATTACAGCCTGTTAGGGGTAATACTCTCCTGTTGAGAAGTCTTGGGGTACTGGTCTCATTGGTCTTTTCACAAAGCCTACACGAGACTCACACTAATTCATTCCTCAGGAACAAGTGAGTGAGGTTCAGGTCTCCTTCCTCCCATGACTGGGACAGCTATCATGTGATGATCTTTCTATCCAAGGGCTCCTTCTCTGCTTTTCATCAACTGCTTCTGGGTACCAGTCCTTCTGCTTCCCCACAGCATCCCACTGCGGATGGCAGTGACCAGACCCCCAATAGGTGCATTATCCATCCCTCCATTAGCAAGCCATCCTAAGACCACTTCTTTAGTATATTTTCTAAGTGGCCAGATTAAATGAAAATTCAACTGAGGTCTTTCTCTTCTAGGCATTGTTACCTGAGACAGTTGAAAGTTGCTTGATGGAAGGGAGCAACACAGGTCCTGATTAAACAGGAGCAGCTGTTGACAGCTGGGGCTATGGAAGCTGAGAGACTAAAACACGCCAGCCCAGCATTTTAATTGCAAGACAGCAACCATCAGAAGATGCCTGGAACTACTTAATCTGGACAAGCACAAGAGGAGAGGGATGAGGGGCTGGCTGACCCTGATTAAATTGGATCTTGTGATATAAATGATGCCCCCTCACCTCTGAATGGCACCTCTCTGTCCTCCTGCTTTGTACACCTTTCCTTAAGAAGTTTCTACAAGTTCTTAGTGATTTTAAAAAAGAAACAGGGCAAACAGATAATATGTATGTGTGAAATGTATCTCTTTTATTGTGGCGTATTTAAGCAACAAAGGTGGTATTTTCCATATAAATTCTTTTTTAAAAATTTAGAAAAGTTACAGAGAAGAAAATAAAAATAAAAATTAAGCTTATGAATAATGGCTGTCAATATTCTGATGGTGTGTGTGTGTGTGTGTGTGTGTGTGTGTGTGTGTGTATGTGTGTGTATGTGTTTTACATAGAGGAGCAAGAAAGAGAGACAAATTGGATGCTGTAACATGTAGTCTTATATTTTGTAAAGTACACTCAGCATTTATTGTGAAGGAGTTTAACAGTCTAATGGGAAATATTTTTGCACTGACATTTTTAAAAAGCAAGTACTCAAGTCATCTTCTGAGACAGTATAAAGAAAATGCACAGTTCCCTGAACTAAAGCATTCCTGACAGTTTGGGGCAAACAGTTTCAATAGATGAGAAGTGGAAAAATAAAAGCAGGCATGGCTAGAGGTGTGACCAGCGCTGAGGAACTTTGAGTTGCCAAACTGAGCAGTGGTTGACCATGGGAGCAAACTGAACCCTGAAAGCCTAATCAAACTGCAAACCCATAGAATCCTTCTTAGGAAATCACAGGGTTGCCTCAAATTCTTTCTGGCTCCATGCTAGCCATAAAATTAGAGTCAACCCTGCTGGAATAGAGGCTTCTGGAGCCTTTGCATACAGTCTTCCTCCCTCCTCCCACAAAGAGAGTTTCTCTTCTCCTCCTCCTCTGTAGCCTACTAGGCCCAAGAGATGAAAAGAAGACTGTCTCTTCAATAGCTGGCACAAAACAGACCGGGCTCCCAGTTAAGTTGTGCTGATCATGAAGTAGGCCTTATGTTGACATGGCACGGTCAAGACCAAGGCAGTCTCCAGCTCACTGATAATGCTGTAACTGTACTGCAGAGCTGCTCCACAGTACCGAGCCATTGAGGTTATTTCTCAAGTTGGCATGACCCAATGATAACAAAGCCATTCGAAATGAATCAATGCAGAATTTGATCACATGTAAATTATTATGTAGTGCTATACTCAACACCAAGATAGCAATCTGCTAGCACACCTTTCTTCTCACTTGTCTGCCTGATGGATAGAAGATGGGAAGTGAAGCATTCCACAGAGGTCAATACCTGACTCAGTGACATCCACTGTGTTTAATAAGTACAGGACGTTAAAGAACTGCCTCAGTGGGGAGAAAAATGTTTTTTTAGGTAGTTTGAGGGATGGAGAAATTAATTAGAGGTAATTCATCATTACTTCTAGAAATATAAAATCTAGCAAAAAAAGAAAGATGTAATAGTATAAAGCTAGGGTGGGGATATATGGCTCAGTGGGTAAGAGGACTTGCTGTTAAAGCATTAGGACCTAAGTTCAAGTACCTAGCACCCATGTAAACACTCAGGCATGCCTCTGCATTCTTGAAACATTAATGCTGGGTGGAAAAGCAGGAGGTTCACTGGGACTTGATGGCTGCCAACCTAGCTCCAGGTTCAGCGAGAGACCTTCTCTTAAAGAAATAAGGCAGAGAGTGACAAAGCAAGATTCCTAAAGTCCCTTCTGGCTTCCACATGTATACCTGCAAATACATGTGCATACATCCCCACAACACACACACACACACACACACACACACACACACACACACACACACACACACACAAAAGATGGGGCACTTCTAACAACTGTGTGACTCATCTGTTAACTGGGGAGGAAATCAATACCTTCCTCCCTGAAGTACTCTGAGGACATCAAATCAAGCCCAACGCCTGACCGGTGTGATTGTTTGCTAAGTACAGGTCACCCTTACCTTTACCTATTTGCAGAGTGCGTGACCATCATCACCTTCCTTCTGTTAAGGAAATAGCCCCCTCAGTGGCCATGAGAATACACACTGTAAAAAGAGCACACGTTATACAGGAGTTCATGGAGACAGAAAATCCTGAATCAAACACTCTGGGACATGTGATTGCTGAAGGCCTCAGTCTCCTCATATGTAACACTTAGGTAATCATCTCTTCCTTGGGAGGATTCACGGGTCTAGCATGTATTAGTGACAGGTGTCTCTGCCTCTGTCTTTAGGAGTATCAGCAAAGAAGGTATCATGGGACCTTTTCACCACTGTAGGTAGATTATCTCTAAGGCTCTATAGGCTCTGAAATTCAAAGACATAGTCACAGCACATGGAGCCAGATGTGTCCATAAGGGGTGTACCACACCGTCTTGAAATCAGATAGCTCAAAAATCTCATTTCCTGAACCTTCAAAATCATCTCCATCGCTATCCATACTTTTTCCAGCATGACAAAAGCCTCACCTTTATGTTTTGTGGCCCTTGGGAACTGAGTGTCTATGTGTTTACTGAGAATTAATTAAATGGCCTTGGTGAGCAAGGAGCATCATTAGAGACTGGGTTTCCACAGTCTCACTGGGTGGGGCAACTCCAGACCTCAGAGAGTCAGTCTTCCTCTCAAGATCTTCAGGAAGGTTAAAGGAATCAAATGTGTGGCTCAGCAGTGTCCACCTTCCCCTCACCCTTCCATTTTCTTTAAGGAGGAAGAACAGGATAGGAAGTGTAAAGGCCTGCTCACAACCACAACCAACCAGAAGTAAGAAGAGAAGCAAAAGCTGGCGTTATATATTCCACATCTCGCTTACTGCTGACTCCAGGCAAGGGCAGCTATTCAGAGTGAGTTCTAGGAGAAACAGCATTTGGATCTCCCCAGTTCTACTGATACCCTTCAATTCCAACACTGCCTGTGGTGTGTCCAGAACCTTGGCCAGCTGGTGTTTTCTGGGATCTTTCTCAAGTCTTTTGAGAAAAAGGAGAGTTCAGTAGATGGTGTGTTTCCACAAGAGAAAACAGGACAAGGGGCTCATAAATTTATACCATGACGCCCAGGACCTAGAAACCACCATTTTCAGTGTCTTCCTCTTCAACCCCAAAGACCTAACTGCTTCCAAGACTCCCTCACAGTTCATTGTCAAGGGGCTGCTTTTCCTGGTCTCCAAGCAGGCACTCCGTGCTGGGTGCGTCTGTGTTCTGACTGAACGCCTCCCTGATATACTTCCTGAACCTAGAGAAGAATTGACCCTCCTGGCTGGAGATTCCACACCTGCCACTGTGTGGGGAGACACCACTGACACCACAAGGAGAGTGTAGGAAGGATTTAATGAGACTGTGGACAAGATGATGGGCAAAGCTCCTGTACCCAGCCTTGTACCCGGCTCCACAGTCTGAATGGGATAACCTGGGAGCTGCGCAGTGCAGTGCCCACGCAACCATACATGGCAGCCCTTTTCTTCATTCTACTGTTCATTCACACAAAGTCTTATGTAGTAGGTTCCAGGCACTCTGCCTTGACATCCCTTGGTAAGCCTTAATGAATTATTCATCCAAAAATGTATTTAAAAATTCTAGGATTGTCATGACACCTGTCATGAATTTGCATTTTCTGTCTCCAAATTAATTGCTCATGTACCAGTTATCCAGTCCACCCACCACTGAGGCTGGATTCCAGAGTCTCTGTTCTCAGTACACCCTTCTTCCCCCAGCACCCAGCTCTGACTGAGTAGGGCACAGTTTGTTCACAAACGCTCTGACCAATGCTCAACACCAGACTTCTTTCCTGGAGACAAGGCGGAACCACACTTGGCTCATAAACTCCTAGACAGTGACATGAAGAGAAGGCTCGGTGAGTGAAGTCATCACTCTGTGAGCATGAGGAACTGAGTTCAAATAGCCAGCACCTACGGAAAGGCAGGTATGGTGGCATAGTTCGAGCACTGGGGAGGAGGAGACAAGAGAACATGGAGTGGGAAGTTGCTGGCCGGTCAATTCAGTGGACTTCCATTTTCAATGAGAGACCTTGCCTCAAAAAAATAAATAAATAAATAAGATGGAGAGCACCTGGGAACATATCAGATGTTGACATCTGGCCTCTACATGAGCATGTCCAAGTTAGCACACATACATGTACACACATACCCCAACACACTAAAATAAAAAAATTTAAACACTTCTTTTAAAGAAAGGATGATCTGTGTCTGTTTTTACAGCTAAACCCAAAGCTCCTAGGTGACTGCCTGGCACACAGTAGGTGCTCAATAAATAGTTGTGGAATGAATGAAAAGCTGGAGCCCCTAGAGACTTAATGTGAAAATACTCAGGTGTCTGAAATATGGTCTTCTAAGTCTTACTGAAAGAAAGCATTTCAAGATGTAGAACATCCTCACCCAGTTTCAATGAGGTCAATATATTTCATATGTGTGTATTGTATATGTATTTGTACACATTTTTATATGTAATTATATATACAGTATGCATATATAATTATATATGCATATATAAATATGCACACAGTATATATAATTATATATATAAACCATTGAAGAATATACATCAAGACATGGTACCTATTTTAATCATCACTGATAAACTGTGTGACAGTGATACTTATCATCAAGAACCTTCTATGCTTTTCAGCTATTATTATCTATAACCACAAAGGACCAGGTCCAGAGATATTAAGTAACTCATTCACACACTACAAGCAGGAAGTGACTAAGCTGGAATTTAAACAGAGCCATCTGACCCATACAACCACACTGTGTATATGCCAAGGCACGGATGCCCTCAGACTCATGTACAGTGCCCATCTTCAGGCTCAGGGTATTCCCATCTATCCTTTCAAGAAGAACCCACTGAATTTGCCTTTGGAAGATTTTCCTAGGTAAAACTGTGTGTGTAGCTAAGGAGCTACGAAGTCCTGGGTCACATCATCAGCACTCTGTAAATAGAAAATGGAAGTGGGAAAATCAAGGAGTTCAAGGTTATCCTCGGCTATATAGGAAGTTCAAGGCCACCCTGGGCTATGTGAGACCATGTTTCAAAAAGAAAGGAAAAGGGGAAAACGTTTTCTGATGATTCTTACTTATTCCAAAAGATATATGCTCTTAAAATAAACCCCACGAATGTATCCATTGTAGGAGCAGTGAGATTGCCCAGTGGGTGGAAGTGCTTACGATGCAGGCTGATGACCTGCGTTTGATCCTCAAAACCCACATAAAGGTGAAAAGAAAGACAAGTTGTGTGTGTTCTGACCTCCACACAAACACCATGGTGCATATCTCCTGCCACCACACATATATACAAGAACAATAATGGTAAAATACATCTAATTCAAAAATACCCATTATCAACATGCCTTTGAGGATGGCACCCAGGAGGGACGTGGCTCACTCTTGGTATGATTGTGAAACTTCATAGTCAATATGCTTTTTGGATAAAATATGCCAGTGACCTTTTCTAGCCTTGTGTGTCCTGGGATTATTAAACTGGGACACTGGGCAACCTCCACAGCTGATCCCTGACCAATACTGCAGGCTAATTGTCTGCCTAGAATCGTCCGAGTGATGGATGTTGCCAGCAAGAGCCTGTGCACACAGAATGCAGTGGGTCACTGCTGAACTACTTACATCCTTTTGCCTAGTGGAAGGTGGACACCTGCCTGGATTCAGACACAAGGACTAGCGCTAAGCCACATGGCTATTCCAGGTCTCTCTGTGGCAGATGTCAGGGTCTGGAGCAAGCCTTACTAAAGGGACAATACATGAGAGCACCAAGGCACTAGTCCTGTTGCATCCAAAGCATGGACAATACAGAATCAAGCACCCCCAGGAAGCCCAACCCAGTCCTCCTAGGGAAGGGGAGGTCCTGTTCTGTCAACCTTCTGAGCATAGCACAACCTGTCTCCCTTTCCTCCACACTTGTTAACCTCCCAGCACGGTTTTCAGAGGCCGTGTTGATGCCATATGTTCATGCCACTGAAGTATTTTACTGCCTGAGCAGAGGCACTTAGCCTAGAGAAGAGCACACCGCTTTCATAGTTGGCTGGCTCTTAATACTTCCTTAGGAGGCTCCAGGCTTCAAAGAGAAAGTGTTTGAGAAATTTGGGAGGCTGCCAACAAGGCAAAGGCTTCCTAGTGATGCACGCCAGGATCTCAGCCAGCCAGGGAGAGGGGCCTAAGTCATTAGCAACAGAATTTTGGTATAAAGGAAAACAAAATGGAACACAGTAAAATACAATAACAATGTATACATCTTTCTTGGGATGGCAGATGTACACGTGGGCCACACAAATGACTCTCCTTTTGCCGAGACGAGGCAGGGACTTGGAAAAGTCTTCAGACTCTAGATGCTGCTGTCACTAAGAGATAGTGTTGGGGGAGAAGGGCCTGCTACCCGCACCAAATGAGTTAGAGGCCAGGGATGGTGCCATAGATATCCTGTGATGCTCAGGGAAGCCTCCAATAACACACAGTTCTGGGACCTGAAATGTCAGAGGGCTGACCCCTGAGCTACATTATCATGAAAAGCGGGGCACTGCTCTCCTAGCCTGCAGCTGCAACAGCAACACTCAGAAATGTGCGGTCAGGAGGCAAGAGCACTCTAGTCTGGGTTTTGAATTTTAGATGTAGAATGTTCCAACTCAACAGCCATAAGAGCCTGACTTCAGAGAGCTTGTTTGTCCCTTGGCCAAATGCAAACCTAACCTGATATGAAGTTCAGATTATGTGAAATGATAAAGTATTCAGCACCATGTCTATATATAGTTGGAATAACTGAGTATTGGGTACTAAGTACTTTTCTTCTCCATGCCAAAAGAAAAGAAAAAAAGCAAAAATAAAAAACAATCCCCACGCCAGGCGGTGGTGGCGCATGCCTTTAATCCCAGCACTCGGGAGGCAGAGCCAGGTGAATCTCTGTGAGTTCGGGGCCAGCCTGGACTACCAAGTGAGTTCCAGGAAAGGCATAAAGCTACACAGAGAAAACCTGTCTTGAAAAACCAAACAAACAAACGAACAAACAAAAAAACCCACACACTTTTCCCTAGAGAAATAGACTGTCTTCTTGGGTAATTGGAAGAAACTAATGGTTGAGTCTGCTCAGACCTGCTGCTCAGACTTGCTATCTCTCTTCATAGAGGGTCCTTTGGCCCCAGCAAGGGAGCCTCAACACTGTGTACTTACAGCCCTCGGTGACCTGTTTTAATGACTTTTGTCCCTTTCCTTGGTCTAAATACCCCACTCTTGGGTCCAAGTATGAAATCTGTAAAAGGCAAGTGTCCCAGACACTTGGCATTATCCCAGCGATGGCCTGAGCAAGGCAGAAAGGACTGTAAGATGTGCTGCATGGGCACTGTTCCAGCACGTGAATCTAGATCTGTGGTCTCTCTCCTCTGCTCCAAAGCTGGGCAAAATCAGTCCAGATTCAACCCCATCTGCCTGTGGTCTGGTACGGGTCTCATCCCCACACCCCCATCCCCACACCTCCAGCCTCCAGAGCCCTGTCCTTAGAGCAACCCAAGAGCTCCCTTCCCTCCAAGCCCCAGGGACTTCCTGGCCTACTGCTTTCCCTGCTGGCTTCAAAGGCACCCCAGGCCTAGAAGCACCACACAGCATAAAGAAGACTGCCCACACTGCCTCAGAAGGCCTATAAATCAAAGAGCCAGAAGATGCCTTGAAAACTATTCAGCTTGACTTCCCCCTCATGGCTAAACAGAAGCCCACAAAGAGGCAAGATCCTGAGGGTTGCTAGCCAGTAGAGCTCCTGTGTGCATGTCAGCAGTGCTCACCCGCCTGTACGGGGCACCCCCGAGCCAGGGCAATTACCTGCAGAGTCTGAAAGTGTCCCAGACACTTAGGACAGCAGACAGGATACCTGTGCTGTAAGAAAGTGTGTTAGTATTTTTCTTATCGCCGTGGCTAAAATAACTGGCGAAGGCAATGTAAGGAAGAACAGATTTATTTTGAGTCCTGAATTAAGAAGGGATACAGCCCATCATAGCTGGAAGGTGTGGTAGCGGGCACAAGAGGCAGCTGATCACCTTGTGTCCACAGTCAGGAATCGAGAGAGAGGACAAGACTTGGAGCTGGGCTACGAAATCTCGAGACCCACGACCAGTGACCCACTGCCTTGGGAGAGGCTCCACCTCCTGAAGTTTCTAACTGAGCACCACCACCTGAGCAAGTGCTCAGACAGAGAAGCGTACAGGAGACATTTCCCATTGAAACCACAACAGAGGTGTGCTCAAAATGACAACAATGACTTGGCATAGGGCTGGGTTCACACTAATAACATTTTAACGCAGACATTAGCCACGATTAGACAATAAATAGTGTCCAATGCTTTCTATCTTTGCAAAACAGGATTTGTGGGTCAAAAAGCCTGTGTTTCACCCTTCATTATTAACAGTCTCCACTGTGGCCTCTCTAATGATGGAGAGGGTGATACGAGAGAGCTTGCCATGGCTATGGGTACCTTGGGGACATTTTACACAGTGTTAGTTGCCCAAAAAACATAACACCTGCAAAGCAGCAAAAAGATTCTGGTTGCTGGGGCCGGGGAATCCAATCATCTAGTTCACGATCAATGCTTAAAAATGCAAGGTCAAATCCCACAAGAAGGTTTTGTTCTGAAACTGTGAAAAGCCAGCATGGCCCAGCTGTGGGAGAACAGAGCCTCATTTGAAAGAAATCTATTCAGCTCCCTGTCACTGGAGTATTTTATTTTATGTGGCTTTTGTGATGAAAAACTTTGGCATATTATTAGGGACAAATTCAACTAGGATTTGAGTAGCTTTCACTCCTAAGCTTAGGTGGCAGGAGCGCTTATCAGGAGTCTTGCAGGTAATGCCTCATCCATCCTGTTTTCTACAGACAACCTTGTTCTCTCTCTCTCTTTCTCTCTTTTTCTCTTTCTCTCTCTCTCTCTCTCTCTCTCTCTCTCTCTCTCTCTCTCTCTCTCTCTCTCTCTCTCTCTCTTCTCTCTCAACAGAGCTTCTCTATATAACAGCCCTATCTGTCCTGGAACTCTCCATAGACCAGGCTGGCCTCAAACTCACAGAGATCCACTTGCCTCTGCCTCCTAAGTGCTGGAATTAAAGGTGTGTGCCACCATGCCCGGCTGCCACCTTATATTCTCATCTCATCTTTTCAGATCCTATCTGTGGAACCTCACTGACTTCTGCCTCCAAACTGTCCTGGCAAGGACTTCCTCCTCTTCCTTCTAGGATCAACTTTCTAAGTATCAAGGCAAGTTAAGTATCAAGACAAGTTTTCTATAAAGGGCTAGATAATTTGTCCTGTGGCTTCCAGAGCAATATGGTCTCCATGAAAAGAGCAGCCCCAGATGATATAGAATTTGTGAGTGCAGTTGGATGCAGATAAGTGTGAGCAGGGGAATTCGTGTGCAGAGTGTAAGTGTCCCCAACTCCAGGCCACCAGACAGCCACCTTGCACTGTAGAAAGAGGTTCACTCAAAATGACATTGCTGGTGTCACACTGATAAACTCACAGTGCAGGCAGCATTAGCCACTCCTGAAAAACAAGTTGCCCCTGAACATCTGTCTTTTCAGAACAACATTTGCAGCTCGGGACGCCTGGGTGGGGGGAGGGGAAAGTCCTGTCTTCAGCCGCCGCATATTGAAGAGGTGAGAAGAGAAATGAAACATCCTCTCAGAGCCCTCCCCATGGGAGATCCGGTCCAGCAAAGGTCCCAGGGCCTGCCCCGTCCTCCTCCACATTCTTGCCTTTTCTCTTAAGACCCTGTTTCTGAGATGTGTAGGGATCAAGCTGTTGAGTTTCCAGTAAGATCTGTGGGGAGCTGATCAAGAGCAGCAGCAGCAGCGAGAGGCATTGTGGGGGTGGGGGGTAGGGGATGCAGCTCAGGATTGGAGAACTTTCCCAGAACCCTCAAAGCCCCGGGTTTGATCCCAGAACCAAAACAAACCTAGGCAAGAGCTATGACTGTGTTCATGACTGCTTTTCCTTATTTTATTAAACTATTTGATCTGTTGGTTTTTTTTTTTTTTTAAACACTGGCCTGGGAAGTAGAAAACCTAATTTAATTATAATTTTGACTCTACTCCATATGACTTTTAATGTATTATATTCTTGGTTTCTGACATTCACAAAATAGCCTTTTGACAGTTTTTTATTAGCTGGTCAGGCTTGGCTTTCTTACTATTGCCTCTGAAGGTGTTGCATGAGGTTATAATAATATAATGTGTAATAAGTCTGACAATTATTTAACCAGGAGTACTTTTAAATTGATCATATATGTATTTTATTAAATTTTCTGTATTTTTTTAAAAATCCCATATTGTAAAGATTTTCTTGAAATTTCTGTTAAATTACTTCTAATCAAATTGGGAACAAAAGTCAATTTATTCTGCTGACCAAATATTTAATTTATTTATCATTTCATTCTCTGTCTAATACATCTCCACAATTGAGGACAAATGTTTAATTTATTTATTTCAGGATGCCAAAGAGTCCATGCTTGGATCCTGGTTTAATTTTTGTTATTGTTATTGTTTGTTTTGTGAGACTGGGTCTCCATCTGTAGCCCAGGCTGGCCTTGAACTCATCAACTCATCTTTACTCTGGCACATTACTTTAATCCAAATGGTTCCCCTTCACTGAGCTTCTGTTTCCCTTATTTATAATGTAGGGAGGAGCATAGTCTTCAAATTGCCATTTAATGTCACCCCCCATCCTAACACATGATGGGTTACATTCATCACCAAAGACCCCATTCCCCTCCCTTTCTCTGCAGGGCCTCCCTTTCGAGCAGGTCTCACTTGAGAAAGCAAAGCCTAGACAGACTCTAGGAATCACACACTGTTCTTATAATGACAGGCATCCTTTCTAACCTGGCAGACACACATGCTCACAGCTGGCACACACATCATAGGTGGTGTGATGTTGTGAACTTTCTAATAATCAATGGAAACACAGCCGTGAGAACATTTATATCCTAAGCAGCCAGCAAATATTTGATAAAGGGATTATTTCCTTTGCTTCAGGGCAAAAATCCAAAGGTCATGAGCAGAAGAGACCTCGACTAGCCTCCATCTCCCAAGCAATGCTAATGGTAAGGCTTAGCCATCTAAGCACACATAGAGAAATCACAGGGAAATGCCAGCCTCGGAGGGAATAAACTTAGAATCATCAGCTTCCATAGCGAGGCTGATAACACAATGTCTCAGCTAGATTTCACATAATCACTTCACGGAAAGAGACACAGTCACAGTGCTGGGACCAGGGCTCATCAGCACAGGGTGCTGCCCCGGGCGCATGCTTTTGTTGCATGTTTATTTAATGTTCTGTCTTTACTATAACAGGAGATTTGCACTCCAGTGTGCTCTGTTTACATTATATACCCATCTCATCCTAGGCAAAAATGTATTGACAATTCTATCTGGAGGTATCAATTTGACTTTCCCACTGCATTTCCTCATTCTTGGGTATGTGACAACAACATGCTGATGTTGTTACAGTACAGTAACAACATATACAGTACGGCATACTGTCTCATCTGTAGGCTTGCTCATACTGTACAGCTGGTACAGCCATAGTTAGATAGATAGCCTTTTATGGGTTAGAGATATTGAAAAGGCAGGATCTGAATTTGGTTTCAGTTATACCTCCAACTATGAAAACCACAAATGCAGATTAAATGTACATGTCAGCAAACATGTAAAACTGGAGACTTTTTCTGACCTAAGAACTAGGCAATGCAAGAGACCAGGCAATCTAGGCTTTTCAACTCCAAAGTGCTGCAATAAAGAAGAAACAAGATGTAAAGGGTATAGCTCAGTGATCCTGCACTCATCTAACATGTAAGAGGTACTGGGTTCAAGTCCTAACACTGGCAAAAATCCAACTCCATGCCAGGCACCAACTAGCCAAATTAGTAGTTCAGATCCAAATCTTGACTTACAGGCTCCCCAGGTGTCTAGCTGGTTAGATTTCAGCTTTGAGATCTTTGGCTACCTGAGGATCTGATAGAATTTATGGGTTGGAATTTCTACCCCTAAGCTAGGGTCTCTGTTTCAATGCTTTCCCTCACAAGTGAATTTTCCAATCACAATGTAAATGGACCAATCCACTGAGCAGCTAGAGTCTGGGATGGGCTGGTTAGTCCCCTGAGCCTGTCATCAGCTGAAGAGGAACAGCATTTGGGGAGAATTACAGTCATGCTCAGGAGTGAATGAAGTTAGTCAGCTGCAGGAACCCTGAGGAAGGACAATATGTTTCCATGTGAAAGTGGAGGTGGCAAAAATAAACATCTTTTTTTATCTATATCTATTCCTTTCCCGGACTGGGGTTTTGTCTCTTCTCTGAATATTAATAATATATGAAAATCAAATTTACATCCATTGCCTAAAAGGCTTTGTTAAATTCACACACCCCATGAGAAACTCATCTAAGAAGATTGCTCAAAGCATCTTGAATCTTTGCAAGGTTACATAACGATAGTGATTATTTAGTTCTGCACATATCTGTACCTACGTTCCTGAATTGACTCTTAACATTCTGGAGAGTTCATCACCATTTCAGCCTTCTTTTCTGAGCTAACAGTACACAGTAGACGGCCAATGTATGCTAGCTGGCAGTGTGGTTAAGGAAGGCAAGCCAGGCAAAGGGGTTGGAGATTAACATGGGTCAAAAAGGCCCCTCGGTCACACACACACACACACACACACACACACACACACACACACACACACACAAAGGCAGAGCTGGTATGAATTGAAGGAAGGAGGTATGAGTGGATGGGAGGAAAGAGAAAGAAGAAGAAAATGATGAATAGGAAGAAGGCAAAAAAGAGAAGGATGGAGGAGGAAAGAAAAATAGAGGTAAAGACAGAAAGGGAGTGGAAGGAAACAGCACAGGACAGGGGATGAGAAAATGTGAAAAACACGCAAGGACTTACCCCTGGGCTTCCGGGTCTTCCATTTTTATTCTCGTTCTTTCTCTAGTTTGCAAACAACTCTTGGTGCCTTACAGGGTACACAGCACCTAGTTCCAAGATTGCTGGCACACCTGCAGAAGGTGGTGTGAATCGCCCCAGTACTAGACTGGTGCTTCACCGGTTCACACCTATCTCCTAGAGTATGGAGCTGTCACAGATCTTCAGGAGTCAGCCCTACGAAGCTGTGTTTCGTGACCCAGGGTATAGAGCGCTGAGGGATGTGTAGGCAAAAGCCAGGGCACTACTGGCCCTCCGCCAGGAGCTGTGCTGGGAGGTCCTCTCCTCTTATTAGCCCCAAGGAGTCACATGACATTCTCAGTCCACTGGTGTCCTGTGCAGCCAGCCCATCAGGGAACCCAGGCTCAGAGACTCTGCAGGGCAGGCAAGGGCAAGGGACTTTGAGGATACTCATTGGCATCAATCCATGGCTCCCTCCTTGCCAAGTCCCCTAGACTGTGACATCCCTCCTCTAGCTACCTATGAGGACCCAGTGACTAGAAACAAGGATGCCCAAGACAATAAAGACAGGTAGGTACCCCAAACTTACAAAGGTACAGCTCTTTGTAATGACTTAAAAAGCAGAAACAGCCCAGGCTCCGCACGGTGTCCTCTGCTCTATTGTCCCCCTTTATTCTCTAACAAGTGCCACAACATAAGGAATGCTGGCATACTTTTTTAAGACATTTTTCATGGAGAATACACTTACTGATGAGAAAGGGGTTCCCGAGGTCTACTTTAGGGAGGTCTGTGTACCCCTGAAACTGGACGTAGACTTGGGAGTGCAAATACATATGTCTGGTGCTGAGCACCTTTTTCAAGGGGCTTCTGACCCAAAGAAGATTTGAAGGTCCCCACTCTATGCCCTCTGTGGGAGTAAAGTAAGTTATCAGAGGCTTCTCAATCAAGTCAAGAAAGCAGTGCGTGGTGACTTTGCCAAACACAACAGTTTTATTCTTATTTTAAAAAAAACAAAAAAACATTTTCTAGGATTAAACTGTTTTTGCTAAAATAACAACTCGATTTTAAAACCTACCCTCTTCATCTCAGAAATAAGCCTGTCTGTCTGTCTGTCTATGTGTGCTCAGCAGCCCTAAAGTCACAACCATCATCTGCTGGGGAAAGCCGTTCAACTTGTGAGTCTTCATAAAGGTGGTCCCCACACCTTCACGGCTTTCTGAATTAAGTGAACTCATTCCCGGGTGGACCAGCCCTGCAAACGTTCCCACTTACAAACATCCCAACAGATGCAGACGAGACGGTAGGTTTTGTGTACCACCTCACTGTTCTGATTCTTAGAACTGAAGAATAACCAGGAGTCTGTGAAATACTGAAGCCCCAGTAGCACTGCTGGGCACATGAAGACGGATTCGATTGTTACAGAATAAAATGAAGCTTGGAAAAACCGGGATGATGCACTTGAGCAAGCACCAACACCCAAAATAATGGGAAAATCTGCCTTATCGCTTTATTTTTAAAAAGCAGTTTGCAGACTCCGTTAATCACTGTTCACATATGGCATGGCTGTCGCTTTTATGAATCGGGTCTTATCTTGGAGAGATTTCCCTCCATCACCTTTCCTTTTGTACACTGCACTGTGAAACAAGCAATGGGGGTGGGCTCTGAGGGTCGTCGTGATGCTCGGATCAACGTCGACAAACAAGGTCGGCCGCACGAGCTCAGACATGAGCACCTCCATTGCCAAGCTACAGAAATGATCCTGGCTCTCACAAGACAACAGCAACCTTTCCCCACTACGGCTTTACCTTGATCACAAGTGAGAAATTTGCAGCCCTTCATGGTGAGTAACAGATATAATCATCGAGCTGTGTGAGGGCAGAAATTTAAACAAGTCTGATTCGGAATAAGATCCTGTTTAGGTCGTAAATTCCTTGGAGAAGCTACCTAGATTGTGATTCAAAGTAATAATCCTATCTGCCTGTGATATAACCCATCTGAAAAATAAATTAGATGGAGTGTCCATTACTAGGGCATGTATATATGAATATAAGACAAGGTTTAAAATCAGATACTTTGGACTTCTCTTCATATCTTGAAAAATGGAATGATGCAAGCAACAACGGGAAACTACTGGGCTTCAGAAAAATTTGCCATCATGATCTTCCTTGACACAATGACATCACTGTACTGAACTATCTATCACACAAACATACCTCACGCTTTCCATCCTGGACTGAAAAGTCACCTCTCTGCCTCTAGCCTCACCACTAATAGTGTTTGGAAGTTCTAATAAGATCAAGAATTCTCAAACACAAAAAGCCTAAACAAAAGCTGCCTCTCAAGTGGAAAGACTGGGCAGTCTACTCAAGCAGCACAGCAGGTGTCTGACTGTCCATCTGCCTGTCTGTCTGTCTGTACCTGCCAGTTTCTAGCACATGTGGGAAAGGCCATTTGAACTTGGGACCATTAAGCACATCCCCACCACCACCATGGCTCTCTAAGGTAAGATCATTGCAAATTGGAACTTAAGAATCAGAGAGTCAAAATTCCATCCCTTTATGTTTCTTCTCCCAAATTGGAAAAGGTGGCGGCGAGGTTCCTCCGTAAGCCGAGATCCTAGGAGCAGGCTCAGGGCTCCTTGCAGTCTGCCTGTTCTCAGCCACCCATCCCACACAGGGAGTGAGTCACTTACCACAAATGGGAGGCAGGCTGAGTTGCTCTGTCTGCACCCAGTGCTCCGGAGGCTGGAGTGCCTACGAGGAAAGCCCTGCAGCCCTGTAGTATAATGCAGAGGCTGAGGCCAGAGCTCTGCTCCCCGCTCAGCTGAGCCAATGTGTCTGCCTCCCAAATGTCTGAATTAATAAATAACTCCACGGTCAAATCTGCGGAGCTGAGCAGATGGAAGCCCCGGCTGTCTCCTCAGGAGAGAGGGCAGTGGGAACCCTAGTTCCTGAAGGGGGCACAGTATACACTCTGACTTAGGAGTCAGCCACCCTGAGTTCACTATGGAACACCAGCCTCCCAGGATGACAAGTCTCATCTTCTTCTGGAGGGTAGAGCACATTACAGGCTACCCTCACCGTCACATCTGTTCCACTCCCCTCTTAACAAGTAATGGATTTATAACAGCCATCCTCCCCGGAATTTTTTGAAACTATGAGGAATGTTATTTCCACCTGTGATCTTAATACATAAGTGAAGAAATCTTAGGCACTCCAAGCATGTGATTACAGAGGACAGCTGAATACATGCAGTAAGTATGTTCTCCAACCCCATCTCTATAGATAAGCTCAGAACAAACATCAGGCAGGATTGTGATGATTCCCTTGTTTCTCTCCAGGTGGGATACTGTGACAGCAGATGCTCCTGGGTTTTGTGTCCATCTAATAATTCAAACTGATGTAGAGTGAATCTGACTGATGGTGACTCAAGAGACTGGCACCAAGGATGTTCTTGTTTATCTCCTCTCTCACTATTTGACAGAATAGCCATGCACAAAAGCCCAGTAGAGAGAAAATAAGATATTTTGATTTTATAAATAAGATGATAAATCATGCATCACAAATCATTACTCTCAAACCTAGATAGTAACCCAAATCACAAGCACCTACTGTGTGCAAGCATCACAACCAAGTTTAGGTACTTAGCTATTTGACCCATCATCTATATTTCAAGATAATACTCCCTCGGACATTTTGAAGAGTGTATACATTTCCTATCTAGAGATGGTGAAATCAAGATACCCCCAATACAGGGAGGGCTTCATAGACTTTTTCTACAGAATTCTAGAGTTCAGGCTCTGCAGGCAGTTCGGTCTGTATCGCAGCTTTTCAGCTCTGCCATTGCCGAGTGAAAAGAGTGATATGCAGGAGTAAATATAAGTATGTTCTTATGAAACTTAATTTGCAAAAAAAAAATGAAATCTCTACAAAAAAATCAGTTTAATCACAGGCTGTAGTTGGCTGGTCCATGTTTTAATAGATTACATTTGACAATGACTTGGGGGACAGCAAACTCCCAGTTGCCTGAACCAAGTCTTATTTCACCTCAAACTTCTCTTAGATACAGAACAGAACATTTGGAGAGTTTATATCACAGCCAGAAGTTGGGATTTGTTTAAAACATGGGAAAGGAGTGGGAATTCTAAAGGGATTGTCACTTGGCCATCTAGGACTAGAGGTAAAAATGATACCTTCTGAGTGACTAAGCATCGAGCTTCCCTGGGCATTCTGTTCCTCCCAGCTTAGGGACAACAGTGTTCTCATGTTATTACGCAGTACCATGCAAGTTCTCTCCCACTCCCCCATCTCCATGGGAAATGACTCTCATTCATTCCTGCTGAAGGCTCCACGTTCATTTCTGGGCTTCCCCAAACAGAAGAGGTATTCGGGGTCAGGAAGCACATCTACTCGGGCAGAGGTGGTAGAAGTGAGGAAGGAGGACTTGGCTGTCTCCCCTGCTTATGCCTGCAGGAGAAAGGGGGCTCTCACAGGCAACCTAGCTGCAAACCTAGCATTATTTTGAGTGAGGGTGTATATTGTTCACCTGAGCCTATTGATTCCAGAGTTTTAGAATTCTGAACAAGTAGCTCACATCCTAAAAACAGCACGAGAAACTCAGTTAAAAGAGATGGCCCTCATGGGACAATCACAGACTCCTGCTTGAAGCGACATGACAAGGAGGTGTGACTTGCCAGCATGATCACTCGTGCTTGGGTATTCCTGCAAGCGTTCCTCTCTAGAAATGCATTTTCTGTACACGCGGGTGCTACACCAAAGGACCCAAACAGCCTGAGGTCAACTGGTGCATTTCAGCTTCTACTAACAATGACAAATAGCCACACAGCATCACCCTTCATGGGTTTGTTTATTTGCATGATGGATGGTGCCTGTGACATAAAACATCTGGATAGACATTTTAAAAGCTGCCCCAGGAGCCAGCAATCCAGATGTTTGGTGTCAAAAAGATCACAGTCAGATGGCTGCCACCTTCTCTTTTCTCTAACTTCCCATCCAAGGAGCTGTTACAGCTGAAGAATCACACAATCCTAAGATGGGAACCCCTTTCGTTCATTTGTTACAGCTGAAGAGTCACACAATTCTGAGATGGGAACCCCTTTCATTCATTTGTTACAGCTGAAGAGTCACACAATTCTAAGATGGGAACCCCTTTCATTCATTTGTCTCTGTGAAGATAGAAGGAGATTTGAATTCGTCGATCATCAATTGAGAATCACATTGAATTATGTCAGCTCCAATTGGGTTGGTTCTACTCACTAGCACTTAATGACACCATAAAGCACTCAGAGTCACCCAGGGCTGATGCTCAACTCAACAACCACGGACCATTACACGTCAAAGGAAAATATCTACTAGAATCCCTCATTGCCATCAGATAAGGAATTAAAATAATAGGGATGTGCAGCATTTCGTTAACCCACGATTAAACACAAATCAGTGGGCAGCAATGCAGAAAAGCCTCCAGCCCTCTTAAGCCTAGTCATTCATCTGTTTCTCTCAATGTACTGCCTTAGCAGAAATACCCCTCAGACAGCTCTCCTGGGCCTCCCTTGCAGTAGCACAGACCCTGGGGTACATGAATGCAACACATGTCACAAACTTGTATGGGTTGTCACCTTTCTAAGTGCCTTCAGGTAGGACTGAACACCCTCTGTGGATGACAAAACCACATCTCAGTTTGGCCTGAAGTTGACACTTTAACCTCCTGCTTTCCCTTTATACAAACAAATACTTCAATGACTTAAAGCCCGGCTCCAAAGCATGCTGGCCTTTTGCTTAGGAAATCATCATCATGAGAGAATGCAGGCAAGCAAGGCTTTAAAACTGAGCCTGTGCTTAGGAAAAAAGATGTTTGGGGGAAATGAGACGTTTCCCATTTTTGAATGTTCCAAAAGTCATTTAAAAAAAAAAAAACAGAGCTCAGCGTCTGGGAAAGGTGTTAGGATTTGAAACAAGCTTTAATACAGCAATCCTCAAAGGGTAAGTGCCTTTGATTATAATACAGTAAATATTAATATAGCAACGCACGTGAACAAAACCCCATTGAGGTCTTTGCTAACTTTAGAAGTGGGAAGGAGCCCTGAACCAGAAAAGTTTGAGTAGTCTTGTTTTAACAGGAGGACTGTACATTTTGGGGTAAAATGGTGTTTGCCTTTGTCTTGTGCACCCACCATTTAGTGTGTAATCACAGCCAAGTCAGTCGGCATCTCCGATCATCTATTTTGTGCAGATCAAACCCATTGTGTGTCTTCCCTGCCGAAGTAGAGCAGCCGTAAGGGCAGGGTTATGTCCCTCTTGTCCATTCTATGTCCCCCAGAGCCTCACAAAGCACATTTTATGATACTTGATAAATAATCCTGGACTGGTGAGCAGTGTGGCTCTGAGAACAAATAGGGTAATGTGTGCACAGTACCCTGGAAGGTACCTGGCACACAGTAAATGCCACAGGTGCTCAGCAAATGCCAGATCCCTTTTGGGTTTGTTTTTTTTTTTAACCACTAATGTTCTTCCCAGCTGAAGCACAGGGGAGAAAACGCATAACCGGCCTGTGTCAGGTAAATATTTAAGGCGCCAGCTCTTGAAGTGTGGTCTCTAAACCAGAAGCTCAGCATCACCTGGGAAACAGCTAGAAACACAAAGTGGCTTGCTCCCATCCTGAGCATACTAAGTCAGAAACCCAAGGTGGAGGGCCAGCCACAGTGCTTCAGAAAAACCTCTAAAAGACATTCATGCTCCAATGTGAGATCCACAGCTCAAAAATAGTATTTTATGCTAGTAATATTTTATACTTTCTTTTTAAAAGATTTATGTTTAACAGTATGTGCTTGTATGCATGTGCATGTGTATGTATAAGTGTGTGTGTGGGGGTGTGTGTGTGTATTCCCCTAAAACTGGAGTTATAAGTAGTTGAGCTGTTCAATAAGGGTGCTTCCTGAATTTAGGCCCTTTGAAAGAACAGTCCATGCTCTTAACTGCTAAGCCATCTCTCCATTTTGGACTTCCATGGCAAGAGAACGCCCACCATGCTTACTATGGCGGGTGGCATTAGATACTTTCTGGACACAAGTTAAGAAATTTTTTTAGTCTAATGCAGTAACTGTCTGTTGCTGGCCTTGTGAAGGGCAGGGGCTGATTCTGTGCTCAGCTGTGTTCCTGAGGCCAGTGGTAAGCATGTCCTTGCATCTGAAATAAAACTGGAACCAGCAGAAATAGGAAGCTTGAACTTAGAGAAGCCCCAGCTTGGGTGTCACATCATCTTTGTGCCTGGGAACATGTTGAGAACAGCGGAAAGGGAGAAGAGATATAGGAGGAGGGGTAATTGGCTGGCAAGAAGCTGTAAAAGGTGCCTATTTTGTTGCTGATTTCAATAGCTTTATAAACACACTCCCAACTTTTCTGCTCCCCTGCAACACGGCAAACAACTACCACTAGGAAATCACTTCAGGCTACCTTCTGAGAGATGTCCACAGCCAAGAATAGTTACAGTCTGGATACTGCAAGCTTCACCACTGTCCTGGCATTGTTGTTACCTTCTGTTTACATCTATGACACTTCAACAGGACTATCTGACTATCTGACTATCCAGGAGCATTTCCCTGCAGACTGTTCCAGTGTGCTTTCTATTGCTATGATAAAGACCGTGACCAAAAGCTCCTTGGGGAGAAATGGGTTTATTTGGCTTATATGTCTGCATCATACTACCACTGAGAGGAAGCCAAGGCAAGAACTCAAGCAGGGCAGGAACCTAGGGGCAAGAACTGAAGCAGAACCATGGAGGAACTCTGCTTACTGGCTTGCTCCCTGGGGCATGCTCAGTTTACTTTCTTATATAACCCAGAATCACCTACCCAGGGGTGGCACACCACCCACAGTGGACTGGACCCTCCCTCATGAGAGTCCCACAGACTTGCCAATCTGATAGGGGCATTTTCTCAGCTAAGGTTCCCTCTTCCCAGATGACCTTCCCTTGTGTCCAACTGACAAAAACATAACCAGCACAGAGATAGAGCAGGACATTTATGAGGATCAAAATCAGCCTTTTAAAACCCTATGATCTTCAGGCTTACTATCTAATGATTTACAGACACAACTATGTATGCTGACATATAGAACTTCACACATCTATTCATAACGTGTAATTTAGAGCAAACAACCAAGGCATGGGAGCATTTTAAACAAATCTCAGTGGTGCAGAGTAACTCTCGAGTGAACACATGCCTGGCCTGCACACAGTGCACTTGCTAAAGGAATGAGCATACACAGGATGATAGGCAGAGGACAGAGGCCTTCCCTCCTCCTCTGTGAACTAAACTAATGATAGACTGACAGAAAGCGTTTCAAGAATGGAACAACATAAATCAGTCTATCATTCCTTAAGCAGCAGAGACTATTTATGAAATAATTATATTTATTAGGTATTGTAAGTAACTAGAGATAATTACACAAAAAGATTGTGTGGCATATGTGCAAATAATGCATCATTATAAAAGGGAGTGAGACTCCATAGATGTTAGCATCCACAGATATCAGCATTCATGAGAGTCTTAGAACCAATGGCTCAAGGATACCAAAGAGTGGCTGTACTTTGTGTTCAATGGCTTTAGGTCCTCCAAATTTATCTAAAAAAAAAAAAAACACAAAACTTAACTTCAATATATAGTTGCTACCTATAAGAGCTTGTGATATGCCCTGGGAGTGGGTATGTCCATACATATCCATACAAAGCAATGATGCCATAAGTAAGGGAAAACGAATAGGGAACTTGGGTGTACTCAGTGGTAGAGTGCTTTACCTAGAAGTGCAAAGTCTTGGTTTTAAGTCCCAGAACCATGGGATGAGGAAGGTCGGTCCCAGAACTGTGGAAAGAAGGAAATAATAAAGGAACGAATAGAGGGAGGGTGAGAGATGGCATCCCAAATTTGGGGTCTTTTGGGGGGGAGGATTAATTATGTGTATGTATGTGTAGTGTGCCCGCGTGAGTTGATGTGCATCACATGCATTCAGCTGCACAAGGAGGCCAGAGGGCTTCTTGAGCTGGAATGACAGGCAGCTGTAGCTCCCTGATGTGCATGCTGGGAACTGAACCAGGTCTTCTACGCCAGCAGCAAGCACTCTCAAACACTGAGCCCTCTCTCCAGCCCCCCAAATTTGGTCACTTTTCCTCCCCAGTTATATTGGACATTGAAAAAAATCATTTGTAAAGCAAGACTAACCATAACAAATCCATACAACATTACTTTTACCAATTGCATATGTATTATGTTTATATATTTGAATAATTTCATCTTTTAGGCAAGTAAATGTGAGTGAGAGGGATGGTGAGTGTTTTTTTAAAAAGTACTATTTGGGGACTGGGGACGGGCCTCAGCTGATAAAATGGCTACCGTGTAAGCATGAAGGTATGAGTTTAGAGCCTTTGAATCCATATTTAAAATAAATAACCAGCCAGGCACAGTGGCAAGCATCTACAATCCCCTTACTGGAAAAGCAGATACAAGAGGATTCCTGCGTCTTGCTGACCAACCAGTCCAGCCAAATTAAGTGAGTTCCAGTTTTGGTGAGAGGCTCTGTTGTGAAAAAATAAAAATAAAATTTTTTTCCTGAGGAAGTCAGAGAATACCAACTCTTAGTACATAATGAGGATGGACCCACTTCTAGATTATCTTCAGTCTGTCCTTTTTTTTTTTTTTTTTTTTTTTTTTTACAAATAAAGGAATAAGGCATAAAGAGGTTATGCAATTAAGCCAAATCCAAACACCTTCAGAGTGATAGAGCCAGGACTGAAACCAAGCTTATAGTGTCACAGCCTAAACCTTCATTATCCTAAAAGTTATTTATCTGTCCTTATCAAATCACATCACAACCCACTGATTTCTTGGCATATATTCTATATGAGACAGAGAACCCAGAGTGCTCTCTCTATCCACACGCCATTCCATTGTGTTTTGGAAAGAACTGCTAAATGGCTGACATTTTTGAGTTCAGCTCTAAACTAGACAGAAGGGTCTGCCCTTATTCACAGAGTACTACAGAGGACCGAAGCATAAGCTGAAGGTAGGATAGGAATGCAGGACCAGAATTGAGGAAGCCTCCATCTGTGTAACCTGGGCACCAACTGGTCCATGTGTCTCTATGCCTTGCTGAAGCTGTTTCCTCATCTAGAAAAAGAGACAGGTGTGGTGGCTTGAATGACAATGGCCCACATAAAGCTCATTTATGTTAACGCTTAGTCTTTAAACTCTTTCAAAGGATTGGAAGGATTAGGAGGTGTGGCCTTGTTGGCAGAAGTGTATCATTGGGGGTGGGCTTGAGGTTTTAAAATTCCTTGGCAGGCCCAGTCTCTCTCTCTCTCTCTCTCTCTCTCTCTCTCTCTCTCTCTCTCTCTCTCTCTCTCTCTCTCTCTCTCTCTTTCTCTCTCTCTCTGCTTGCAGATCAGAATGAAGCTCTCAACCACTTCTCCAGCACCATGGTTGCCTATGTGCCAGGCCATGCTCCAGGCCAGGATAATAATGGACTAAGCCTCTGAAGTGATAAGCAAGGCCCCAATTAAATGCTTTTTTTATGAGTTGCCTTGGTCATGGTGTCTCTTCACAGCAACAGAACCATGACTAAGACAAAGGGCATTAATTTCATGAAGTTCTCTGGGTCTCACATTCCCTGAGTCCATAGGACTTCTTTCTATCTCTTTAAAATTAAATCAGTCCAGGCCAGACCCAACCTTGTTGTACAGGCCTGAAATCCCAGTTATTTGAAAGGCTGAAGCAGGAGGATCACAAGTTCAAGGCCAGATTATGGGACTTAGTGAGAATTTAGCGTCTCAAAACAAAAAGAAACATATGAAGGACTGGGCTTGTATCTTGGTGATAAGTGCTTGCCTAGTGTGTATGAGGTCCTGGGTTCAATCCCCAGTATCACACATACACACACACACACACACACACACACACACACACACACACACACACACACAAATAATAATAATAATTAGAAGGAATTAAATCAGGCCAGAAGCAATGGTCAATGTTAACAGCTATCCTAAGTCTACTGTTTCCAGATTTTCCTCTTATGACCCCTTTGCTCCCATAGGACTCACAACCAATATAAATCACAGAATTGCCGGGTGGTGGTGGCGCACGCCTTTAATCCCAGCACTCGGGAGGCAGAGCCAGGCGGATCTCTGTGAGTTCGAGGCCAGCCTGGGCTACCAAGTGAGTTCCAGGAAAAGCGCAAAGCTACACAGAGAAACCCTGTCTCGAAAAACCAAAAAAAAGAAAAAAGAAAAGAAAAAAAAAAAAAAAAATCACAGAATTGAGGAGGCACCATGGAAAAGAAGTCTGGCCATGGTTACATTTTTGCTGAGTCTTTGTTTCCTCATCTAGAAAACCAGAAGGGTGTTCTCCAGCATCCAGCACTCTAGCTAGACAACACTAACCCAGAGATCAGAGGTGCAGGTGCAATGGCGCAAGGCCAGGTGCAAACCAGTGGGGTTCTTCCATTTTGTCTCCAAACTTCTGCCTTCCAGTTACCTGCTGAGTTAATACAAAAGGAGACAAAGACAGAAAAGGAGGTGTCCTGCACCCTGATGTTGGCAAACGAAGTCAAAGCTGGACATGGCAATGATAAAATATTGTTTCTGCCTTCAGCTGTTCTTATTTTTTAATTTTAATAATATCTGCATTGAATATATATATGTATATATATATATATATATATATATATATCTTTAAATATTGAAAAAGGTTTTGTAGATTATTTCATGTCTATAGGTGTTATGCCTGCATGAATGTTTGTGAACTACATGCATATACCTGGTACCTGCAGGTGCTAAAATGAGACATGGGATCCCCTGGAACTAGAGTGACAGACCCTTGTGATCAGCTGTGTGGGGTGCTGGGAGTTGAACTCAGGTCCTCTGGAAGATCAGGCTGTACTCTTTACCACTGAGCCATCTCTTCTCCAGCCCTGCCTTTAAATGTTTTAAAAAATAGAAATCATGTTTTGATTGATTGTTTCAGACATACCATTTAGTAATTACAATGCTTGGTATGTTTCTATTGAATTCCCTTCTAAATCATTTTCCATATAAATGCATTAAGTCAATTACTTAAGTATTTATTTTATTATGGTATTGATAAAACTAGTATATACAAGGTAGTCAGACAACTTGATTTATGAATATTAACACATTTATAATATGTTAAATATCTTGTGTGCATGTATATACATATGTACACACACATATTTTGGTACAGAAGGATAGCTGAAGATGGTGGAGCACACTTGTAATCCTACCTCTTAGAAGATTGGGGTAGAAGGATGAAGAGTTGGAGGCAACCTGGGCTGTACAGTGAAACACTGTCTCAAAAAAACATAGAGGATGATAGATAGATAGATAGATAGATAGATAGATAGATAGATAGATAGATGATAGATAGATAGATAGATAGATAGATAGATAGATAGATAGATAGATAGATAGATAGATAGAGTCAGGTAGATTTAGAAGATATTAAATTGCTTGCTGGATGAGACTCAACTACTCAGCCTTCTCTCTGTGAATTACCCTCCATTGACTTAGTTCCTTGATACACAGGGAGACGAAACACCAAACAGTAATGAGTTTTGTAAAGAACTCCTTCCAGGTTTTTAGAGACAAAGCGGTGACCCTCTTTCTGTCACCCTGGATCACGTGTCCATCTCTCCCTGCTCCCTTGCTTCTCCAGTCTGTGACTTTCAAAACTTTGTTTTGCACTCTGTCTCAGTGTCTTCTTCACCTGTGGCTTTTGGAACAGAGCCTGTGGCTCCCTGTTAATGAGCCAGTGAGTGGAAGAGACAGAGGGGATCTGGGCGGGGGAGAAAGAGGAGTCAGGAAACAAGGAATGCCTTACACCTGGGCACAGTTCTGAAGCTTCATCACCCCACTTCCCTGAACCTAGAAGCCACCTCCCCCGGAGGTGGGCTCTGCCGGTGCTCCGGCGCCCTCTAGCGACCGACAGTCCATTCTAATGCTAACCCTCTGTAACCCAGCCAGATCTAGGCAACTTTGGGGACTTGCTGAAGCTGAACCCCTGCCAGCCGGTTTCTGCCCCCTCACCCTGCCCCCTACCGCTCTCCTTCAACAATATCTTTGAGAAAGGACGGTCTTTCATCTGTACACTTTAAGCTGGAGAAGGTTTCCAGGGTCCAACTGAAATGCTGTGTTACCCCAATATTTCCAAGGGAAAAAAATCCCTAGGTTTCTTTTAGCAATAAGAATAGTGAAGTTACATAGATTGTGTTCTGAACCAGATATATGAGAGCAACATTTGAGAAAGTTTGTTCATTTTAAATAGATCTTTAATTTAAGTCAGTTAATATTTCCCCGTGGATTCCTAGAATCGTGGGCACTTAGAAAATCTCTGTTTACTTTATTGACTCCATGTGACATTTAAAATAGATGTCTAAGTCTGCACATGGGCAGTTCTTCACAAAGCATGCACAGTAACAGAAATGGCTGCAGACAATGACTTTGTACAAATTTAATCACATCTGCTGGGTAAATATTGCAGTGTCTCCAAGAGAAAATGTAATAAACTCCCAATTCTGTTTCTCTAAACACCCCAGTGGAGGTGGGGGTTCCTCCCACCATCTCCAACTCATACTCCACAGAGCTGATGGGTATACATGGCGCCAGGGATTGGCGCCATCGCAGGGACGGCCTGCAGGGAACTGGAGCCTCTTTACAGGAGGAGGTAATCAAGAAGGTTGTCGGAGGATTCTCCTGGCCTTGAACAAGTCAGCTCCCTGAGTTTTCATTGCCACATCTGTCCCACTAAGCAGAGTCAGTAGATTATCTTTAGACTTATCCAGTCTGGAGAGTCATAGATCCATGATGCTAAGTTGTTCTTTGCTGTTTAGAAGTGAATCCCCCACCAAGCTTCAGTGAGCTCCACCACCCTGGGCACAGTAAAATCACAGAAACTAGAAAAAGTCATGCTATCACCTATTCTCTCTTTCTTTTCAAGACCAGCCTCAAGGCCTTCAGTATATACTCACCTAACAGCTACTGGTCCTTTGGAGGCTTCCAAAGAACTCAGCAGACAGATAAAGGACTTATTGGGATTTACTAACTCAGGGATATATATTATATGATATATTATATATAAAGTATGTTGTATGACGTATTATATTAATTCACAAAAAAAGAATTCCCTTAGAAATGAGATTGCTAGTACAGAAAAGGCTGAGAGCTCACATCAGCACTACCATGTTTGTGTTTTGTGGACACAAGCATTAGCAGATGCTCACTGGGTGAGCTGGACACCAACTGAGTCCTTACTGTAGACTGCCTCGCTCAAGTGCCATAGGAGAGACCGCATACCTGACTCTGACCCATTTATTGAATTTGGTCTTGAACTTAATGCTAACCTCTATATACCCAACCCTGAGAATGGATTTGAAATACCAAGCTAGATTACTTTCTTGACATGCTTCCGAGAGAGAGAGAGAGAGAGAGAGAGAGAGAGAGAGAGAGAGAGAAAGGATTCTAAAAAGATAAAGACCAATCTTAACTATCTATGTTTGATCTGTAGAGAACAACTCTTACTGCGTGTTGGGGAGTCAATATTAATGCACCAGAGTACGGTCCTGAACTGGCATTTTATTTTGAATGCATTTAGAATTTTCTGTCTTGCTATTTCGTAACTCCAGTGTGTCACTACCGTTGCCAAGGAAATGTGACTTGGGTTACTGCCATGGATCCAAAGGGGTTTGTTTGTTTTGTTTTAAAATATTAACAAGACAAAAATAGAAAGATCAAATAAAGGAGACGAATTTACTTCCTTTTTCCTCCTCAAGATCCATGAAATACAAATCTGACCATAGTTTTTAAAAATGTGAAGAATCTTCACATGATTTTTCCCAACTAGAAAACTTGATTCCCATCAACCGGGTGGATATCCTCAGAATGTGCTTCTCTATCTCTGTTCAGGATGCAAACCTCTCCAAAATTGCAAAACTCTTCCTGTGTGAGTAAAGGTGGGCCTAATCTTCCAGGCACCAAGGGAAGTCATGGTGCAAAGCTTATAAATATATTCAGCTGAGTCCTGAAAGATAACTTCTAATAGAGATGTGAAGAAAGATTTCAACACTGACCCAGTTTCCTCCTGTGATTATTCCTTACAGTCAGGTAAGTTGAAGGTTTTTCACTCATAATAATGGACTCAAACAATTAGATTTTTGAAATCTCTCTCTCTCTCTCTCTCTCTCTCTCTCTCTCTCTCTCTCTCTCTCTCACACACACACACACACACACACACACACACACACACATGCACACACACAACTTTGGAAACAGATACCATCTTTGTTTCTATTAACTACAATAGTACTTTTCATTAAAATTCCACATGCAGATGAAGAAAGCCTTTACAACAAGACATCTTTTAATCCAAAACCTGTAAAAGCAGGGTCCCCTTAAGAAGGAGCTGATAATTTAAACAAAATGTCACATCGCTACACCTGGAGTCATTTTCTTTTATTTTTTTACAATTAAGAAGCAACTCAGGAATCCAGGACCAGCTGTTCTAAAGTAAACATTTATAAGTTCTAGTTAAGTTCTTCTTGGGAGCTGAGAAGCTATCTATGCCCCAGAGCCTATGCAAGGCCTGTATTGGAAGAGTAAAAACCAAGTTGACCACTCAGAAAAAGCGTGAATTTGATGGCCATGCATGGGAGTTCTTACATGCGACCATGTGAGTGGAGTTTTGGTTTTAACATAGGCAGCTTTGTTCATACAGCCATTGGCAACTGTCCAGGCTTCAGCATCAACTCCCACTATGGACCAACAGATCTTTTTATATAGTGCACAAGGGGAATCACGTCCTTCTGACGTGGTTTGAATTTGAACCTGTAAAACTGTCAGAATCTTTCCATCAAAAGAAAATGGGAAAAGTTTGGCCTAACACACACAGGTGTCCTAGCTGTGTTTCCCAACCTTCCTTTCTATTTTTGTCTGTGTGTGTGTGTGTGTGTGTGTGTGTGTGTGTGTGTGTGTACGGAGCTTTAAGCAACTCAGCTCAGAGTCCTGATCTGCTAGGTGGACTTTTGTCAGCCCCTCGTTAATACTAGACAGGGAAATCAAATGAGTTCAACCCAGGAGCACTTCAGGGAGGCAAATGGGAATGTCAGAAGTTATCTAATTACAGAGAAGCCCATGTGAGTCCTGTCTTAGCTTCTGCTAAGAAATGTGGTCTTCCTAAACTTGAAAGGCTTCAAATAAAGTTGTCTCTTTCCTGCTGGCTTTTAGGCAGCTATGGCTAGAAGGTTAGTCCATTACTGTGAACTATAAAGCAATGCCATGAATGAAAACATACCAACCTACATTGCAAAGAAAGTTTGAAGGGGTGGGGCTTAAATTGCTTTGATATAAAGTTAAAAAATGCAAATGCTTTTAAAATTAGAGACTGTGAAGGAGTGAGCAGAGGTTAGGAGTAGGGAGGTTCTGTTTGGAGCTAAGTTAGTTTGGGGGTTTTGTTTAAATAAAGATGGGGTTCAGTCTCAGTTTAAGAACACTTAAGTAGGGGCTGGAGAGATAGCTCGCCAGTTAAGAACACTTAAGGACTCTGTAACAGCACAAAACGCTCTTCAGGAAACAGAAAAACAAGTGAGCCATGAGAAACCAGAGCAGTGCTTGGAAAATCCTTGCAAAGCAGTAATAAGATGAAGCACTTGGTTTGGTCTGCAGAGTTTCAAAGATGAAGTGGGAACTGCTGAAGCATTTCAGTTCAATAGGCAGGGAGATTCTAGGAACTGGTTGGTCCACAGCAAGGGGGCTGGAGGGAGACTGTACCTCTCCTACAAACTTTCCCAAGGCTCTGTGCCCTCTTCCATCCCACCCCTACTCGACCTCTTGGGCTTGGGCTCTCATTTCCTGCCTCCACCTCACTGAATTTCCACAGATAATCCTCCCTAAATCCCTGCCCTTACATCATCTCTACAGCAGCCCCCCCCCAAGCCCCCTCTCTCTCCTCAGATAGAATCTGGAAGGCAGAATGGGACTGGGAATCTCAAAGCCTACTTACCCTAAGAGAAAGAGAAATATTCCTAAGAATATTCCTTGGGTTCTGCCTGCTCCCACCCAATGCTGTTCAACTCAATTCGGTGTGGACCACTTTCTAACGGACCCCCCCTGGGTCAGTTCTAGCAATTCTTGGGTGTCTGAGATACCACCAAGTACCACCATCTAGTCAGAACTGTTTTCCAGAGCTTCTGGTTCCTCTCTACCACCTTGCTATTGTATTTAACAAAAAGAAAGAAAAAACGCTGGAGACTGAGCCAAATAAAGACACCCACCAGCAAGCCCATGGGTTAGTTGTAAGCCTGGGGGTCATGGACACAGTTAACTATTATTAGGACCTCTTGGTAAGGAATATAGAGAAGCTGAATCCAAGCAGCAGGAAGTCAAGCCATCGGCTAACATTACGATGTTCCACACCTTTCTTCCTTTCTTTCTGTCAGATAGGAAGCAGCAACTTCAGCCTGGACTCTGGTCCCCTCCCCCTTCCGATCTCTAAAACAATAATAATCCTCCCCGCCAAGCCAGTAGGACTTCCCCAGCCGGACCTCACCGAGGTGCTGTGGTCCCGCCTGAGGCCTCCCTCCACTCTACCTGGGAGAGTGGAGTTATGTGAGAAAGCAGGTATATATGGCTGAAAGTTTTTTTGCCTTTAAGAAGGACTGCTGTTCCTGCCGCTGTTCAGAACAACAGCAACAACCAACAAGCCAGGCTGGGCGAAAACCCAGTGCTTCTCAAAAGTTGGTCTGGCTACGCAGCAGCCCTGACGAGTTTGCAAGAACACGGGGCTCAGAGTTGGCATCTACTCACCTGGGTGTGCCAGCCTCGGAGACTAGAAAGAGAATTCGGCCCGGGACAGATCTGTCCCGCCCCCAGGATGCAAAATCCGCCTTTGGAGTGGAGGTCCTGGGTGATGTAGTTGTAAAGAGGTCTTAGGAGGGTCGGGATTCCCTCCTCCCTCTTTGGTCCTCTGGGGCCAGTTTAGCAACAGCCGAGGAGGATAAAGATGCTGGGAGGAGAGTTTGGTCGCTCTGGAAACCCCGACTCCATTCTTGGGGATGGGGGCGGGGGAAGAGGTGAACAGCGTGAAGGGAGCTGCCAGGCTCGGAAACTCGCAGAGTAAAGAGGAAGGAACTGGGGAAGGAGGGAGGGAGCAGAGGAGTGAGGAAGGAAGGAAAGGAGGAAGGGAGAGGGATGAGAGTGGGAGATGGCAGCTTCTCACTGAGATTTCCACCTTCTGACGAAACCCTGGCGCCCAGCAGCCCCGCAAGATACTAGTTCCTAAGCCTCCTCTCGAGCGCCCCCTGGGGGGATTCTAGGGACTCAGCGACGCCCCGCCCTGAGCTCGGCCCTGGCGCTCTCCATGGTCCTGCCGCGCCCTCAACCCTGAGTCCCAGCTCAGCTTTGCAACTCCCACTTGCTCCTGGGAGGCACGTGATCCATTTCTCCTTATTCCATGAAAATGCAGTGAAATTGCTGGAGCAGAGGGAAAGAGACTAGGAGCTATATTTTTTGCACGCATTCAAGGAAACTTCTTGACCAGCTCAACTGTCACTAAAAGTGGGGGTAACATTGCACACTTACTTGTCAATAAAGGCATGAATAAATGGACAGCTAGTCTTCTCTTTACCTCAGAATGTTTTGATGAATACAAAACCTCACTAATAAAGAAATGCTTAGAGAATATATGTTTAAAAATAGACCTATAGCTGGGGTTGTAGCTCAGTTGGTAGAGTACTGGCCTTACACACAGGGGGCTCCTGTTCAAGCGCCAACATTGTACAAAGGTACGCATGGCATTGCATTCCTGCAACCCCAGCATTTGGGAGGTGGAGGCAGAAGGCTCAGAAGGTCAAAGTTACCCTGAACTACACTGGGGTTTGAAGCCAGCTTGGGATAGAGAGGCTGTCTCAAAAGGCCCAAAGCAAAATGATGGGTCTTATTTAAGGAGTAACTATTACCACATATTATAAAGCACTTTGAGCACAATATGAAGCATTTACACAAGAAGTGGGCCGGTTGGTTGTTTTGCTTTGTAGTACCACTGAGCGGCATCTCTAGTCCTTTTGAGGCAGTTTGGAGATGATAATTTTTCTGTTACAAATGTATGCAAAGTCAAGTTCAGGCAAATGAACGATGAAGAAGCACACCAGGCTGTTTCCATTTGTCTCTGCAGAAGCAGATAAACTAGACAACCAAAACCTCCCTGCATGTTGCCATAATCAGAATCAAATTAGACTTTAGAATCCATAAAGTAAAATGAATAAAAGGCTCTCTCTGTACTTGGGGATGACATAGGGGTTAGAAGTGACGGGCATGCACACAGGGCGAGGGAGAAAGGGGTCTCCCTCCTTGTTTGTTGAAGTGCTATACAACAAGGTCTCTCTTTGGGTGAAGGGCTTGGTTATCACTTTACACCACTGCACCGTTCTCGGTTTCAAGGGCCAGAGAAGGAAAAATGACAGGATAAGGCGAAGGGGCCTCATTGATGATTCCAGAAGGCAAATGGGAAGATCTTTGAGAAGAAACAGCTTCCAGGAAAAAAAAATCAACGTTTTATTTCCTCCATTCACCTCACAAGCCATTCCAAGATGGCATATTAGCCACAAGTCTAGAAAGATAACCCTGAGAGAATCTGGGTGTACACGGAGCCTATGGTTTGCCTTGACTGAAAACACATGGGTCACATGATTATGCACAAACTAGTCATTGAGGCATTGGCATGTGAGGTTACATAAGTAAAGGGCAGGTCCCAGTGTGTGGAGCATGAAATATGCTCATGGCACTCCTGGAAACCAAGTGGAGCTTCATCTGAGTCACACATAACTGCACTGAAAGGGCTGACCTCCCAGGAATACTCAGGGTTTCTTACTAACCAAAGGAGGATGGGTTCTGGGAAAGTAAAGTCAGCAACATGCCTGCCAATCCTTCCTATATTGTATTCAGTAGCCTGTAACCTTAGAGATGAAGTCTGTGTTGGGCTAAATTTGCAGAGAGAAAAGAAAGAAAAAGGCCCGATTTGTTTTCCTAGCATATTGACTATGAACTCTAACATTGAAATTCAACCAAAGTGATCATCTCTGTTAACTTGTTCATGATTAGAGCCACAAAGCCTAGGAGAGTGTCTCCACTTAGCAGACAGCCAATACACAATTATTAAATTTTAAAAAATATTTTTAATATCTTATAGACCATTTAACACAAACTTCTTATTTTATAGGCAAGAGAAAGGCAGTTATCATGTGATGAACACATGCTATTTCCAGTAATCTGCTAGGCGGTTCTCCTTATCAGCCCATTTAATTTTTATAGCAGCCTTCCCAAGTAGTTTTTATCATGTCTACCACAAACCTGATTTAGGTAGTTAGGATAACCAGACGATGACTCAGTTCTTTGCTGAGTATTACTTGAAACAAGCTCTGAAGGTGCCCAGCAACTAACCATGAACTATGGAGAAGTTACAGAGTCAAAACCAATAGAGATAACTCTAATACAATTATGCCCTCCCCCCCCCCCATGTTAAAAGCACAGGCATGCAAACTAAACACAACACCAAAACTTGTGACTGCCAGCAGGCTTCGGCTCCCTAATTAGAAACAGTTGCCTGCAAGCCAGTGCACAGAACACATGTGCAGCTTTATGCCAGGGTATTTTTTTTTTTCTCTCAAGTCATGACACTGAAGGTAAATTCAAAGAGGCTCTTTGCAGGACACATAAGCAGAACTTACTCCCACCTCTCATATGAAATCAGCAGCTCAACTGCACAAACAATTTATAACCAACCAGCAAACTCTCTTCCCCATCGCTGCCCCCACAGCAAGTTACCCATCAGTCAGAGTCCCCTCCATGACTATGAAATCTAACCCTTTTCTCTGTGTCCACTCACCTCCTCCCAACTCTCCTTTTCATGGATTCCGTGTTGCTGGGTTCTACAGCCATGGTAAAGATTATCTAAAGTCAAGCTGCTTAACTCGGTGGCACCAGCGTTCCCAAGCTGAAAGGAGGCTCCAGTTCTGAGTGGCTTCACTCACTGGATCTGTTTGATAACATAAGGAGAGGCATCCGCTCTGTGTCCTACGCCAGTATGAAAGACATCTCACCCGTCAGTATGACAAGTCAAAGCCTGGAAGGGAGCCAGAGAACAAGAGGGAAGGGATGTGAACTCTTCCCAGTGCAGTTGATGGCATTTTTGAGGGTGGCAGATGATAAAGGGGAAAAGCAGACAGAGAGTCACTGCTCTACATCAGAAACCTTGGCTCCTTCCCTGAGTGAGTCAGGGTGAGCATTTTGTTTTGAAATGGAATTTCTGTTTTCTTTCTTTTGAGCTGTAGGATGGTTACACACTCAACCAGTCAAGGCGACGGCTGTAAATAACAGGATTTATTTTTGAGACTGTGGATCAAAGAAAAGCCTTGAATCTCACCCCAGGGTTATTTATAGCTCAAAGGTGTGTTCTTTTTTTTTTTTTTTTTCTACTTCATGTAATTTTGAGAACCGGGGGATATGCTTTCCTTTTGTATTTTTATGTACTCCTGAGGTGGATTGTGTTACTGGAAAGCAGAAAGGACTTTTCCAAGGAAGCCTTTCTAAGATAGGAAGAGTCAAGGGAGAATTTGTGTTCCATATGAATTTTGAATTATATGTTCCAAACTGAGACAGAGATTACAGGGACCCTGTATGACCTATGATACCTCTAATACTCAGTAACAAGCCATGCTATGGAGGGGCACCTGATACTTGTGTCTGCCAATAGGTGGCATCAAAATCTCTCTAGCTTTTCCTCCCTAAATTTTAAAAGCCATGAGCAGAGACTTTACAGTTCACTGTGGGTGGTGTTTGAAAGGACACTCATCGAATCTCTTGACTCCTAGCAAGTCATTCTATTATCTATGAAGGGAAACTCACCTTTCTAAACCTCGGTTTCCACATAGTACAAGGTTCTTGAATGGACCCCTAGACTTAACACCCCCAAGACTTAGGACTCTGCTACCCAGGCACAAATCTCCCCAGACACACCACAATCACATATCTGCAATAAGTCTTCAGGATCTTATTCCTTCGGCCTGAAGGAACATTAGCATGCATCTGGCCCCCTGTTGTAGACACTGCCGTTTGCCCCACCTCTAGTCATCTCTCTCTTTTTTTGGTTTGTTTGTTTGTCTTGTTTTTATGAAGAAAATCACAATTTTGCGAAAGGGAGCAATGCTCCCAGCCCACGAGTCCACATTTTCCAGGCTTGTTTGTGGGTGGGTTATGTGACTCAGAACCAACCCTGTGCTCTTCCACATAGCGGGTGCATATACCCATTTGCATTTGTTAAATGGAATTTAAAATGCATTTCTTCAGTTTCCCTAGCCTATATTGAATGCCAGGAAGTCCTAAGTGGCTAGTAGCTAACATCTTGAAGAGGCCACATGGAGCATCGCCGCCGGCGGCACTGTGGGAGGTTCTGTTGCTGAGGGCTGATAGGTGGCACTGCTCAGGAGCCCTGCAGCAGGGAGGGTGATAACTGGCTCCACTACAGCACACTTTCACTACCCTGGCCCTTCTCTTGTTTCTACCCAGAGTGCAGCAGGTCAGACACTATAAGGCCATAGAGTAGCATCTGCTAAGGCGAGCTGAGCAGAAAGATAAAAGGAGCCTGGGCTTTTGATACCAGGAAGACAACCATTATCTCCAGGTGTGTTTGTTTGTTATGGAAAACAGAAAACCATCCATTGATGCAAGCCATTATTTTCAGCTTTTTATTCTTTAACACCAAATATTATTTCTAATTGATGTGCCCTCGGAACATTACACCAACAACTTTGTATTAATGGGTTTAGGCAAACAAGGCTATTTTTCTGGTTTCCTTTATTTGGTCAGAGTTGAAGACATTTTTTTTTTCAGCTAGAGAAGATAAAGTAATGTGTGCACCGAGAGAGCATTATGAAGCACTTATTTCAAAATGTCAAAAGAGACAAAAGGAGTGTAGATGGGCATTAGCGGCAGCTAAAATGAATGTCTTCTAGTTTATCGCTCGGCTGAAGAGCAGCTATGAGTTTTCCTGGAAAGGAGGTTGGTGGGTGTGCATAGAAAAGTGAAATAACATACTGGGGGTGAAGTGACTTGACAACATTATCATGGTGACCTCCCATGACAATCCAACACAGTGAGTACTCATGTCATCCCTTCTGATCCTAAACTGAGGCTCAGTGAAATCAGCCTGGCAAAGGCTGCCCATCTAGTTACCTCCAGGGTGAGTTCCAGATCCAGATCCATGGGTCCTTGCCACATTTCCTAATGAAACCCCACTAGTTCGTGCTATTAGATACTGGTTTGTGCATGCTCATCTCAAGGCTCTCAGTCCAGTTGCTGTGCCATTTTTTTTAACATACTTCACTCTTTTCTACCATAATAAAGTATGGTTATCTTTATCTGTATGAACTCAGAGGTACTCTCAATCACACACACAAAAAAGCCTTTTCTCTGGAAATCTATGGGAATCTGGGTATTTCTTATTTTTAGAATTAGAGTAGGGAGGTAATTTTTATATGAGTTGAAGGTTATGCTCTCATTCCTAAAGCCTGGAATAGAAACAGAGAGCAACTTGAAGAATACAGGTGTGAAAGATGAAAAGAAAGGGTTAAAGTTCAAAATCAAATTAACTAATTTTTTCCTTTTGCAATACATAGAAGAAAGAAAGTTAACCAAATGTACTCTAATTCATAAACCCATCCTAACATAATAAGAAAGTCATGTAAATGGAACATAAAATTGATGGAGAAAATCAGAGATAAATAATATCACTGAAGAACTTAGACTCACAGTCTCCCCAAGAGCAGACTGGTGATGTTAAAGACAGAGGGAACTGAAAATGTTGCTCAGTGGTACAGAATCCACCTCATGTATCAGTTACTCTTTTTATGGTTGTGATTAAATACTTGATAAGAAGCAGATTAAGAGGGGACAAATTTCTTTAGGCCCTTGTTTGAGGGGAGAGAGTCCATCATGGTGTAGAAGGCATGGCAGTGAGCCACTCCATGGCAGCAGGAGCTTGGGGTAGCTACTTATTCACAAGCCCATGAATCAGACAATAGAGAGTTGACAGGAAGCAAGGCCTGGCTACACCCCTCAGGTCCCACCTCTCAGCATCCCACTTCCTCCAGCTAGACTCTGCCTCCTAATGTTTCAACATCTGGAAAAAGCATGGTCAGCTGAAGAACAATTGTTCAAATACATGTATCTATGGGGAACATACTAAACCCAAATCATAACATCTCACATTCACAAGGCAGTGAGTTCAATCCCTGAAACTGGAAGCAAACTGAACACTGGCCCTCCCAAACAAAGAACAGCAGAAAACATCCCATGTTCTCTATGACCCGGATTACTGCTGAGAAGTTTGTTGAGTATCTCAAGTGTTTAAGAAACAAGTAATAAATTTTCTGAATACGTTTATAAAGACTTTTATGAAAATGGTTAACTAGGTATTTGGAGATTAAGTGATCACTAAAAACAGCCTAGATTCAAGGAGACGAAACTTACAGTTGCCCCTTGGTGAGTAAGGACTTATTCTAAAGCCACCGCACCCTTAGGCCTACAGATGTCCAATTCTATCCAGCTACCTGTATCTAATCCACCCCTGATATATTAAAAGCATATGAGGCCTGGCAGCTATGGGGCACTCCTTTAATCCCAGCACTCAGGAGGCAGAGCCAGGCAGATCTCTGTGAGTTCAAGGCCAGCCTGGTCTACAGAGCAAGATCCAGGACAGGCACCAAAACTACACAGAGAAACCTTATCTCAAAAAAAAAAAAAAAAAAGCATATGAGAAATGTGTGAAAAGAGAACATTCCAGAAAGTATAAACCTCATAACAGAAATTGGGGATTCAGCCAAATTTTGGATCTGGTGTCACTAATTAGATAAGTCCTAAGATGTCACTGTGGCCCTTCAGTACAAGCACAGGTCGATATACCACCATTTCTCCTAAGTCAATACCCAGCCCTGCTTCACTCAAGAGGAGAACAGAGACCTCCAAAGGCCACACAGAGGCATCTTCAATCTATCTCCTCCCTTCTCTACTCCTGGAACTTCACCAACAATAGGAGGCACCCTAACACACCTTTCTATTACCTCGGGCACATAAGACAGCAGAGATAAATTTAGTTAACCTAGAATACTCAGAATTATATTCTGATTTTCCCTGATTATTGTCTCTAGATTTTTTTCTTGGACATTGTCTAACTCTGCGGCTGAAGCTGAATTGGCACTGGATAGGTGGTCCAGGCTGGTCTCAGGCTTGTGACAACCTTCCTGTCTGCCTCCTATGTGCTGGCATTATAGACAGGAGCCGTCATGTCTAGGTTCATTTTGCTGCTACAATCAAACATCACAGATGTAGTCATTGATAAATGATATAAATTTACCCCTTCCAGCTCTAGAGGCTGGGAAGTCCAAGGCCAAGGCCCAGGTCTGCCATCCAGAGAAGGTCCACTCTAGCTGCTCCTGAGATGGCACCTGTTGCTGTATTCCTGGAAGGGGATGCATGCTATGACCTCATCTGATAGAAGAGAAGGTAGAACAAGAGGACTGACCTGTGTGTGGAACCTCTTCTATAAAAGTCTTCATCTTTCAAAAATGGATTTGTGACGCTGTGGCCTAATCACCTCCCAGAGGCCTGACTTCATAATACCATTGTATTTATACAGTGACAGATGAGGTGGTGCTTATCAATTAATCCAAAGGGACAGAAAAGAAAGAGACACAAAGGGATTGGGAACCCTGAAGAGGAAAGACTGTCTATAAACATAGGTAAGTCTTGTGAAGATGAGCTAAGCAGTCAATTGGAAATGGTCCATGGAAGATGGTCCAAAAGCTCTCTCTAATAAGACAGCATCTGAACTGTGAACCATAAGAGTGAGCCAGTGAATAAAAGCTAGGGGGTAGGGACGAATACTCAAGACAGAAGGGATAGCAAGGCTGGAGGTGAGGAAATTCCCTAGCAGCCAGTCCTAATGGCTTAGAAAACAGTGGATGAGGAAGTTATGCCAGACTCATTAAGGGGGTAGAGAGGAATGAAGGATAAAAAGTATACAGGGAGTGTCAGTGTTAGGGAAGATTTCTTAGTTTTGTTAATTAGATGGCTTGAGCATCTAGTCTGGGCCAAATGCCACTTTAGATACCAAGACTCACAAGACATCATCTTATTCTTTAGGACAGCAGAGCTCCAAGGAAGGCATAGCGCAGAAATCAAAACACAAAGGAAACTCTGATTAGAACTAAATTCCATCCACAGACAACAGAGACAGTAGCTCTCATTGACATCAGTAGAGAAGAAGGGCTCTGGGCTGTGAGCCCAGGAAACCAACATGCAGGAGGTCATTTATGGAGGAGGGTGTCCATATGTGCACACAAGGGACTTAAAGGAAGAACAGGATTTGCCTCAGCAGGCTCTCTTCCCTGATATGATCTGCCATTCCCATCACATCTGTTCTCTTAATGACTCTTCAGATTTGGCCAGCATCTATCATTATACTCAAGCACAAATGCTTTCATGTGTGTTGTCTGGATGTGTGTTATGTTTTTTCTCTACAATAAATCTAGGAGGCACCATTGGCCTCAGTATGAAGAATAGGCCTTTGAGAAGTACGTGGTTTACCCAGGAGGAAAGGTATTTTCTGATATGAGCTGGTTGTCCCTTGCAATGATCAGCCCTGTAGGCTTGATTGGAATGAGAAACACCTAGGAGATCAGTAAAGTGTACCTCTGGGCATGTCTTTGAAGGTGTTTGAGGTGAGGATTAGATTATGAGAGCTCTGATCTAATGAATGAATTAATCCCTTGGTCATTATATTGGTAATATAATGGCATTATTGGGAAGTGGTGCAAGTTAGGAAACAGTGCTTACTTCAAGTGAGTAGGTCATTTGGAGTATGTCCTTGGGGTTATATCTTGCCCTGAATCCTTCCTGTGTTTATCTTTTTGGTCACTATGATACGTGATGCTTTGTTCTGTCCTCCTTCCTTGTCATGAAGGGAATCAAATCCTCTGAAACTGTGAGCCAATATACACCCTTCCTCCTTTATGGTGTTTTTCTTAAGTGTTTAGTTACAGGAACACAAAGGTTACTGATACACTCAGGAGAGGTATGCTGCTTCCCATGGAGTCAATCTCTATATGTCAATGGACATTGGCTCCCATCAGGGAATGATAAACCAGAGTCAAGAAGCAGGGCATTGGGGAATCAAAGGCAGGCTCAGGATGAGAATATCCTCTTCAGAGGGTTGAGATGATGTAGTGTATAGTTTCTAAGACTACATTCATGTATAGATATTTTAAATTATTAAGAGAAGCTTCTTCAACTTTGCAATCTGCCTTTTAGAGAAATAGACACTAATTGATATCATAACTTGTAATAGCTAGAAAATACCTCAATAAATAGCTATGACAAAAATATATGGTGGGACTGGGGAATGTAGCTAAGTGAACACAGTGCTTGCTAGGATGCATGAAGCCCTAGATGTGATTTCTATCCCCACATAAACCAGCTATGGCAGTACATACTTGCAATTCCCGTATACAGGTGGCAGAGGCAGATGGATAAAAAGTTCAACATCATCCTCAGCTACATAGTGAATTCAAGGTCAGCTTGGGCTACATGAGACCCTGTGATAGTCTGAATGCAATTGGCCCCCAAAATATCATAGGGAGTGGCACTATTAGGAAGTATGACCTTGTTGGAGCAGATGTGGTCTTATTGGAGGAAGTGTATCACTGTGGAGGTGGGCTTTGAGGTCTCATAGATGCTCAAGATACTGCCCAGTGTCTGAGACCATTTCCTGTTGCCTGCAAGATGTAGGACTCTCAGCTACTTCTCCAGCACCATGTCTGCCTACATGCCACCATGTCTCACCATGATGAAAATGGACTAAACCTCTGAAAATGTAAGCTACCCCAAGTAAATGTTTTTCCTTTATAAGAGCTGCCATGGTCATGGTGTCTCTTCACAGCAATAGGAACCCTAAGACAGAAGTTGGCACCAGGGGCTGAGGTATTGCTGTGATAGGCCTGATCATGCTTTTGTTTGAAGGAATATGGACCTTGGGACTGTGGATTAGAAAAGCAATTGAATGCTTTAAGTGCTGCTTAATGGGCCATCCTAGTAGGATCATGGAAGACAGTGATGATGAGTGTGATTTGAACTATGGGTGTCTGGATCAAGGGGTTTCAGAGAAGAATGTTAGTATAGGGCCTAGAGACCAGTGCTGTGATATTTTGGTGAAGAATATGACTGCTTTTTGTCCTTGTCTAAAAAGTCTGCCTGAGGCTAAAATGAACAGTTTTAGATTAATTCCTTTGGCAAAAGAAATCTCAAAACATCCTACTATAGACTCTGTCATGTGGTTATTAGTTTTAACTCTAACGAGGATTTATAATGGAAAGAAGAAAGCTGGGCAAGGAAACATATTTGAGGAGAAAAGGAGCACCAGGAAGTGGAATGGAGCTAAGTCCTGTGTTCAAGGAGATAAACAGATTAAGAAATGGAATAAAGGGAGTGGTGATCTCAGGGCAAGATTACACCCAGTTAAGTTTCCAACTTGTGAAAAGGAATTTTGAAAAAGCTTAGAGACGGGTGTGGTGGTGCATATCTTGAATTCCAGCACTCAAAAGGCAGAGTCTAGCAGATCTCTGAGTTTGAGGCCAGCCTGGACTATAGAGCAAGTTCTTAAATAGTCAAGCTTAGGCAGTGAAGAAAACTATGGAAAACAGAAAGTTGGTGAAGATGTAATTGAACAAGGCCATGTTCCAGCCTCAGCAAGCAACAGAACTCGACAGCTTTGGCCATATAGTTCTGTCCTTTAAAGTCAAGAATAGAAGAAAGGGATTATGGAATTTGCCTCTGTGCCTAATGCAAGCTGCTGAGGCCAAGCACGTCTGGGGTGTCCCTGAATGGAGGCCCAGGGAGGCCATTTCATGAAGCTGTGAAGGTGATGCCTGGATTGCCTTGGAGACCCCAAGATGACATGGGATGCCTGCCAAAGAAAGCTCCTAACAGGGAGTGGAACCAGCCTAAGAGAAAGAAGTGAGCTGCAGTCAACAAAGCTGAAAGGAGTTGGAGATCTGAAGAGCATTTTGACATCAGACATGGAGATGCAGAGTTTGGAGTTTGCCCAGCTGGTTTTCAGTCTTGCTTTGGTCCAGTATTTCCTCACTATGCTCCCTTCCCTACATTTTGGAATGGTAATGTATATCCTGTACCATTATATTTTGGAAGCATGTGATCTGTTTTTTTTTATTTTGATTTTATAGAGGATTACAGTTAGGAGATTGCACGAGTTTTCCTGTGTTTTTTGAGGCAGAGCTTCTGTACAGCAAAGGCGAATAAGCAGCCCACAGAATGGGAACAATTCTGTGTCCACCATATATTGGATAAAAGATCGTTTTCTAGAACATACAAAGAACTAAAAAAAATATATATAAACACCAAGAAAACAAATGGCTTAGGTTAAAGAAAATAGATTACAGAAATAAACAGATTTTCCCAAAGAAAAATTAAAAATAGCTGCAAAACACTTAAAAATATGTTCAACATCCTTAGCCATCAAGATGCAGATGAAAACTACTTCAGGATTCATTCCTTCTCATCCTAGTCAGAATATCTGTCATCCAGAAAGCAAATGACAACAAATGCTACTGTGAATGTGGGGAAGTGTGAACCTTTGTATATTGTTGTTAGGACTATAAACTACAGCCACCTTGGGAATTAGTCTGGAGGTTTCTCAAAAAACTAGAAATAAAACTGCCATATGACCCAACTTATTGACATATATCCAAAGAAATCTGTATCCTACTATAGAGACACTTGCTCACCCATATTCATTGCTACTTTACTCGCAATAGTAGCTAAGTGATGGAAACAGCCTAAACGTTCATCAACTGATAAATGGATAACAAAAATGTGGTACATTTACACAAGGGAATACTGTTTGTCTTCAAGGAAAAAATAAAATAAGGAAATTTACAGATAAATGGATAAAATTAGAAAAAAAAATATGCTGAGGGAAGTAACCCGGAACCAGAAAGACAAATGCTGAGTACTCACTCTTATTCGTGGGTCCTAACCTCAGCTCTTTAACTTTGTTTGTCTGACATGAGGTGCCTGTGGAAGTCATGGAACTAGAAGAGACATAACTGAAGAGGTTCCCTAATGGAGGGTGGATATTGGGGCACAGGTAAAGGGGAAATAGAGAGGGGAACACTGGAGGGGGAAGGTTTAATCAAGGATGGAGGTGGGGGAATTGGGGGGATGAAGCTGTAGGAGGGGAATTAATCAAAACAAAAGGTGTATCAAAAAACTCTACAGAAACCTATCTTATAACTCAAATAAAACACAAAAGAGAATAGAGGTAGTCACCCCCATGTGACTAGATAAGGCTGCTCTTACAAGCAGAGGGTTACTAAACAAAATTCCCAGTCCCAGGTGTGAGACACAGGTGCTGATCAAGAAGACCCCAGAGGCCCCTAAAACAATACAGGCTCTTGTCAGCCCTCTTGGCTAGCTACCAGAACTAGTTAGTGGTAAGACTGTATCCTCTTATCTATACTTTAGTTACAAGATATAGAAAAGCAAAGTGGAATGGAGCTGAAAATTCCCAAACTGCTAACTAGCTATCTAAGTGCCAGGAGGTACCATGTAGGAGGCAGGGGTTGGAGGGAATCAATAGTACTACCCAGCTGTGAATACTATGGACCCAAGAAACCAAACTTCTAGACATGCTGTGCCCACCTATACAATAGTGTCACAACTGTGGTGTGGGATCCACAACTATCCTCTAATTGGATTTGAGGCCCACTCTATGGGACATAACTCATGCCTAGCTTTGTAAGCTTGGCTAATAACCCATGCCTGTGGATGTCATAAGCCCAAGTGGGAAACTTACTGTAACTGTTTGGTGGTTTGAATGACAACAACCCCAGTTGGTAGAACTATCTGGGAAGGATTAGGAGGTGTGGCCTTGTTGGAAGAGATGTGTCACTGCAGACTTTGAGGTTTCAAAAGACTCCTGCCATTTCCAGTGTACTCTATGCCTCCTGCTTGCTGATCAAGATGCGAGTTCTCAACTGCTCCTGCCACAGTGCCTTTGCTCTGTCCTAATAAACTCTAATCCTCTGAAACCAGAAGCCCAATGAAATGCTTTATTTTATAAGTTGCTTTCGTCATGATAATTTGACACAAAAATAGGAAAGGGAACTAATGCATGTTGTTTAACTAAATTGATGTAGCATTGATGAGAGAAGCCTCTCTGTGCAATGAATAGTAGTCAGTGCAGAGATTCATGGCTGCTTCAGATGCTAGGAATAAGTGACAATTGAGGGCTCAGTCCCAAACAAGACATTGATACCACCTCCTCCACCACTCAGAAAACACTGCAGAAAAAGGGGTTGGAAGTGTGTACGAACCAGAAGATAGAATAAAGGACTATGAAATGCCACACTCTAGACTACATAAGCCATTTATTTCAGTTATGAACTCGTGACTGTGGTTACCTGCGTGGGGTTGGCACAAAACTGACAGTGTAAACAATCAATCTCCGAAGGCAGAAGGACTCATGGCCCCGCCCCTTACTGCTGAATTATTGACAAGTGACCAAGTCTGGAAGAAGGGAATTACTGTCTTCCCCGTGTATCCAAGCTCCAAAGGATAGTTCCCAAACCATGGTCAGACAGAAGGCTCTAGGTAGCTCTGTAGATCACAAAACAAAACAAATAGACATGGGCCTACGAAAGAGATTTGTGGGGAGAGGGAGAACTACAGACATAATAGGGAAATGGGAGATCGTGGGGGGTCAGAGTGGTCATTATGTATCATGCGCATGTGTGAAATTGTCAATGAACACATTTAATTAATTTTAAAAACTGAGGGGAAAAAACAGATAAAGCAAAAGCACGTGCTAAGCCAATCTCCTGTGGTGAAGCCTTGAGTTCCAGGTTTTTGGTGCTGCACACAGTGCTTCTGCTGCTGCTGCTGGCAAGCATGTTACGTCAGAAACCACCAATGTGATGACAAGAATGTCCAGAAGGGCAACTTTGTAACATTCACCCCAAAAGTGAGGGAGGCCAGCTCCCACCTTTTACAGGGTTCCTATGAGGAGGAGAGAGGAATAAGGAATTTGTAGATAGAAAGATAGTGAAGAGGAGACAGACAGAAACACAGAATGGCTTCGGGAGGACCTGGGTCAAAATCCACCAGCCCCTTCTGTCTTTTCAAAAGGATTTTTTATAACGATGCCAAGGGACAGGGCAAAAAACCTCGTCCTTGCTAGATCGAAGCACACCACACAGCCAAGCGCAGACCCTTCCAAACATCTGATAGCCATGCACGTGGTCAAGTCATCCCCTTATGCAACCCTGCTGGGATCTCACTGGTAAACCTCTATGGGCCCCCACACAAAGGTCCATAATCCAATATAATCATGAGGAAATCACCAACAGGACCCAAACATTCTATAACATCCCCGCCAGCCGTCCTCAAAGCTGTCCACATCATTAAAAACAAGGAAAGACTGAGACATCATCATAGGGCAGAGGCTACCAGGGAGACACTCTCATTAGAGGCAGCATGATGCCCTAGATCATACTGGGAACAAAGAGTGGGTGTTCAGGGGAACAGTGATGAGATTCACATGAAGTCTGGATTCTGTCATTAGTCACTTATCTATGACCGCTCTTCCCTGGTGATGTCATCTCTTAACACAGGGGAAATGGGTGATGATTAGGTGAGACACCCCTGGCCATCCTTAAAACCTTGCCACAAATCTAAAGATATCACAAATTCAACCTTTATTCAAATAATTGTTATATATATATATATATATATATATATATATATATATATATATATATATATATATATGTGTGTGTGAGTGGGTGAGTGCATGCCACAGTGCACATGTGGAGGTCAGAGGATATCTTTGAGAGCCAGTTCTCTCCCTTCATCATGGGGGTTCCAGGAAAGGAACTCTGGGTGCAGGCTTGACTGCAATGTACCCAATGAGCCATCTTGCTGGCTCTCCGCTTTTATTTTTAAAGACCACAAGTTTTTCACTTGTTTCCTTTGGATCATAAAATTCAGGTAGTTGCACTAAGAGTTCTGACAAATTTTCAGGTTTCCAATACATTTTTGTGAAATCACCATTGTGGTAATGTAATTTAATGTATCGTTTCTGACTATATTTTTAAAGTTAAAAAAAAAAAAAAACCTTACTTTAGCTGCGTGGCAGCCTTAAGTCAAATGTCTTTTTGGCAAATGACATAATAATATACTCTCCAGTTAATTTCTGGCAGAACTCAGAGAGGATACTGGTGAGACCTGCCAGATAAATAAGATGCAACCCACCTTCTCAGTCAGGCTGGTTCTCAACAGGCCAACGCATTAGGAAGTTGGGGGGTGGGGGGACTCCCAGGGAAATAAGGGCAGAAAGACAGAGGAAGTCATTTTTACATAGTCATTTTTCTGATTGCAGCTCAGCTTCCTGTGCACTTTCCCAGCGGCACTGCCTTTAAAGTGGATCGCTGGAGATCAAAGGCAGACCAAAATAATGCATTGTTCCCCTCGAGACGAGAAGGTGAAGTCCTATCATTCCGGTGGGTATTCTTGGGGAGAAGAGAAAGAAGAGCGAGACAGACACCACATTGCCGGGGCTTTCTAAAAGTGAGGCCTGTAATTTCGCTCTTTTGAACATTTCTTTTGAAAACACTTGCCTGACGGAACAGGCGTAAGCAGTGCTCCCGCACGCATTGAAAAAATTCGTCTGTTGTGTTTCTGCAGCCGCATCCCATTGCTGTGCACCTGGAAGGTTTGTGTCTGGTCCCGCTCTTGGCTTCTTTCCGTAGGAAGGGAGATATCGACACAGGTATTGCACACAATTGCTACCTTAGACACCTCCGGGTGTGTTCTTATAAAATCTCCCCAACAAGGCAGAGTAGCAGGGTGGACACTTCAGAAAAATGACCACTGCCAATGAATGCCCCCCTTGCAAAATACCTCCCCAGCCCCTCCCATGGAAGAAAGGCTCCTTCTCCACAGATTTGATTGTTGGGTGGCCTTGTGATTTTCTTTGGTCAGCAGAGTGCTGCAGATGTAATGCTCTGTCAATACTGAGCCTAGACTTGAGAGGTTATCTGGCACATTTCTACCCATGCATCATGATAAGAATACACACAGGCTTCCTTTTTTGTTGTTGTTTTTTGTTTTGTTTTTTGTTTTGTTTTTCAAGACAGGTTTTCTTTGCGTAGCTTTGGTGCTGTCCTGGATCTCACTCTGTAGACCAGGCTGGCCTCTAACTCACAGAGATCTGCCTGACTCTGCCTCCCGAGTGCTGGGATTAAAGGCGTGTGTGTGCCACCCGCCCGGCCACACATGCTTTCTTGACTGAAGATGAGTGAGAAATGGACCAGAGAGATGGACCACTACAGTGGAAGCTTAGATTTGTGAGAAAGCCCAGGCAAGACCAAGACCCCAACCAGCTCTCAACTGGCCATGAAGACACTAGGAAGCCAAGCTCTATATACCTTTGGTAGGTAATCTTAGTTGTCAACTTGGGAAAATGAATGCCTAGAAGACGAGACACCTCTGAAGGTGTCTGTGATGTTGCTTCTAGAGATGATTTAGCTCATGAGAACTCTGACTCCATGTGTGGTTCAGTCAGTTTATCTGATGGCATTTTTGAGGGGTGCTGAGAGGTAGGAGGAAGGGCTCTCTATAGGAGTGTCTTGGGAACTGTATCTTGCTCTGGGTCTTGTAGCCTCCTCTTTCTGCCTCCTGGTGGTCATGGTGTGAATTTCTCTGGTCTGCTATGTCTTTGCCATGATAGAGCAATACCTCTTAGGATGGTTAATATTGCTTGTCAACTTGATTTGGATCTGGAGACAAATGAGACACATCTCCAGGAAGGGCAGCCAGGGTATTTCCCAGAAAGATAGATGACCTTGGAGAGAGGACCCTTCCCCAGAGTGGGTGGCGACTTCCAGCTGCAGCCCAGACATAAGGTAGTCGGATGGAAAAGCTGTTGTGTTTTGCCTGCCTGTCTGCCTTCCCCACTCGCATGTGAGTGCATCTACTCTGTGTCTGGCCCTGCTGCTATCTACTGATTTCTGAATCTAGTTCGTTCATCCTTCCAACATCTACTGAAGACCAGTGGCTATCCAGGAATCCTCCAAGCCTTTAGTGCCAGATTGGGGCTGCCAAGGCCTCTAGCCTCAGACTGAGTGATAATGGGTTCACAGCCTCTCAAGAGTTCACACAGCCATTGGTGGCCTACCCAGCCAAACCCCATGAAAGTCAATCTAATAAATTCCCTTTGTGATATATTTTTATTCTCTCAATTCTGTTCCTCAAAAATGACTGACTAAGGAACCTCTGAAACTTAGGCAAAATAAATCTTTCTTCCTTTAAATTCATGTCACATCTATCATGATGCAAAGGGAACTATCAAACACTCAGGCTTGCACAAAATGGGGAGGTAATGAATACATATCCTCTTTTACTTTATAGGCCATTGAATTGAATATTACATTAATTTATTGGTATGTGGTGTGTGTGTGTGTGTGTGTGAAGCACACATATCGTGATCACAGGAAGTCAGTCAGCTCTCTCCTTCCACTCAAATGGTCCCAAGGATAGAATCAGCTGCTTATCCGCAAGCACCTTTATACACGAAACCCTTTCACTGGCCCAGTCAATGAACTTTGCAAGTTGTCTGTCCCAACAGCAATAGCTAATTGAGACAAAATAGTCTCCCTCTTATGAAATGAGAGGAAAATAAAGGCATAAAACCACTAAATCATTTTCCCAGAGCTCCATAGCCAGTAAATTAGCATGACCAGAATTCCATTCCAGAACGGTTAAGTCTAATGCCCCGACTCTTTCCACTACAACCACTGCTAAGAGAGCAAAGATAAGAAGAAAAACATAACACAATAAAATGCTGACACTATTTAAACATTGTAAAACCCAAATGACCTCCCTAGCTGTCAGCTAATTTGTGGTGAGTGCACACCCACCTATGTTTGTGAAGAATGAGCTATGTGATGGCAAGGACGAGACAGGTAAGATAAAGCTATATACGTTTTTATCTCAGTAACAGTCAAAACCAACTGTGTTCTTCCTGCTGTAACCAGCTCGTGACATCAAGTGGCTTGCTGTTGACAATCTAATTTGTTTAAACCTAGGTCACTGTCACCCTGGAGATGACTACTCAGATCCCATTCTTTCCTTCCTGTAAGGCTCTGGCTGGCCGTCCCCACTTGTTTCTTATTGTCTTACTTAGGGTTTCTATTACTGTGATGAAAAAAACAAGAAAAAGCAAGTTGGGGGAATGGGTTTATTTGGCTTACACTTCTATATCGCTGTTCATCATGGACAGAACTCAGAACAGGAACTCAAACAGGGCAGGAACCTGGAGGCAGGAGCTGATGCAGAGGCCATAGAAGGATGCTGCTTATTGGCTTGTTCCCCATGGTTTACTCAGCCTGCTTTCTTGTAGAACCCAGGATGACCAATCCAAGGATGGCACCACCCACAATGGGCTGAGCCCCTCCCCCATCAATCACTAATTAAGAAAATGCCTTACAGCTGGATGTTATGGAGACATTTTCTCAATTGATATCCCCTCCTTTCCGGTAACTCTAGTTTGTGTCAAGTTGATACAAGACTAGCCCACAGCCATCACGTTTTTCTTTAATGCATTCCCCCTACCCCTGTTTGGCTCCTGTGTACAGTCTCTGACTGTGTTCATATGCCGAACCTGTTTAATACCTATTTAGCTGGCCCTGACAGCCCCGTTTTCTGGCTTTTAATAACTTCTGATTTTAACTGATCACTCCTCTAGTTCATTACTTTCTAATTCCCTTTTCATGGTCCATAACATGATGGATTAGACCACGTCACTTCTCTGCTCAATGACCTTCAATTTCTTCCTATTACTCAAGGGAGTCAGAACCCCTTAGACTGACCTGTGAAGTCCTGCAGCAGCCCATCCTTTCTATTTTTCCTGTTTGATCTTTCTCAATATGTATGCAAGTTTGACTTTCAATTATCTTAGAGATGAGTATCTCATATCAATAAACTATTACAGGGTAACAAACCTCTTTGAAACTCAGTAGCTTAACATAAAAGTTAGTGGGACCTGGGGAGATAACTCATTGACTTGCATAAGCATGCAGACTTGATTTGGGCCTCCAGAACCACACAAAACTGAGCATCTTAGTATATGTCTATAACCCAGTGTTCCTGTGGTAAGATGGGAGGTAGAGATAAAAGAATTTCTGAAAGATCTTGACTAGCCTGGGGCACACAGCAGTAATCAAGAGACCTTGTCTCAAACAAGGGGAAGATGAGGGCTAGCATCCAAGGTTGTCCTCTGACCTCCACACAAATGCTCACACATGTGAACATACACGCACATCACATACACACATATGCACACACACTATTGATTGCTCACAGACTGCACTTCTCTGAGTCCAACAAACTTCCCACATCCTGTTCCTCTGCCAGAATTCGTTTTATGCAAATGTGCATACAGGCACTTACACACACACACACACACACACACACACACACACACACACAATTTTAGCTAATTTTTTAAGTCCTAAAGGACATTTCATTCTTCTGAAAGCAACCCCTGCATCTCCTAAATAAGCTAACATGCTCTTCTGTCCACACAGCTTACCCATACTCACCACACTGTATCTGTGGACTTGAGTGTCTGTGTCCTGTACCTTAGTCTCCACTTCAGCTGCCCTTCTGTGGCCCAATACATTATACCCACTCAATAAATGCTTATCAGACAAATGGCTCGTGATACTCTCCCTGTACACTTTAAAATAATTTTATAATATTTAGTGCTCAGTGCTCAGGTAAATAAACTTGGAATTGTTGTAATAAATTACGGAAGAATGAGCAGAGACTAGTTGGAAAACCGTGACTTACGTTCTCTCTCTCCCCCTCCACCCGTGTGTGTGTTTATGTGTATGTGTGTGTGTGTGTGTGTGTGTGTGTGTGTGTGTGTGACTCCCCTCCCCCTCAGTGACTGAACTCAAGATGACCTATGTATGCAAGGCAAGTGCTCTCTCAACTGAGCTACATTTCCAAGTCCCTGCCTTACTCAACACACTGTAACACAGCTGCAGCTGAGGCCATGTATCTATCCAGGGCATGAAGGAATAAAGGAAGACATTTCTGTCTAGGAGCCCAAGGCAAAAGTTCTGAGGCTTATGACTGGACTGTTTACTTTTACTTATTTATTGCTTTTTAAAACTTAAAATATAATTACATCACTTTCCTTCTTCCCTTTTCTTCCTCCAGCCTCTTTCCTGCGTCCTCCCTCTAACTCAGTTTCAAGTCCCTCTCACTCTCAAATTTACAGCATCTTTTTTTATTACCTATATATGTACATATGCATAAATGTCTACATGCCAGCTGTTGGGTTCATTTTTGTTGTTGTTGTTTGTGTGTATATGGTTTCAGGACAGACCACTTCATGTTGTATTGGATAACCAATTAGGGGACCCATCCCTGGGAGAGGCTAATTCTTCCTCTCTTCCTCTCAGTCATTAGTTGTTTGTATTTGTCTATGGGTAGGATACTGTGAGATTTTCCTCCCGCATTAGCGTGTCTGCTGATATTGCTTTGTTCAGATTCTGCTAATGTAGTCATTTCTGGGAGAGATCATTCCACAGAAGGTTTCCTGGCATTCTGTCTCTTTCCATCCCTTTTTCCATAATGTTCCCGAGCCATAGATGAAGGAGCTGTGATGTGGATGTATCCCCTGGGTCTGAGCTCCAGTAATCCGTTGATATCTGCCTTGTGTCCAGTCGCAGTTTTCTGTGATGGTCTCCATTTGCTGTAAAGGGGTTTCTTTGATGAGGGGATGGTAGCTACACTTACCTGTGGGTATAAGAAGAAGATTTGGAATGTAGGAAGGAATTATGCTGGTCTAGCAAAGTGGCAGTAGTAGATTCTGTTCTAAGATCCATGACCTCGCTAACATGGGGAAGTTAGTTAGGTCTCTAGGACCAGGGCTTATTTCTCTCCTGTTGAGTAGGCATTAAGTCCACTTAGACAGCTGCTGGGTACCACCACCTCTGTTTACACCTTCATGCACATCTTGCCATGGTGGTCCTGGTTGTGGTTCATAGGCATTATAGCTGGGTAGGACTGCCAATTGCTTTCCTCCTTTGACAGCTGACATAGTATCTTCTGGCACCATGGTAGCTGGACTGCAGGACAGAGACTTTCAGGTCAGATGCAGCTCAAATTGTCCAAGTCCTGTGTCTGAAGTTTGTGATTTCTTCAGCAATAGGGGCTTGCCTTCAACCTCTGAGGTGCAACCAAGGGAAATAGCAATAGTCTATATTGTTTTGAGAGTCACTTGGACTACACTGACCAACCATTTGAAAGGAGGTTTTATGTACCTAGTCCTGGAGTTTTCTATTAGTCTCTGGTTCTTGTGGGGAGCATTGTCAGCTCAAGTAACATAACTTCCTTTAAGACGTGTGTGTGTGTGTGTGTTTGTGTGTGTGTGTGTGTGTGTGTGTGTGTGTGTGTGGTGTATGTATATGTATATATACACACACTTACATGTCTTGTATAAAATTTGAGGTAAATATATAGCAATAAGATTCCTTGAGGCTTTATCAAACAATTTTGTTCCTTTCCCTCTACCTCCCTCTTCATTTTTCCATCTGAGGATTCACATTAGCTGTATCCTGCTATCCCCCACCCCTTACCCCCCTACACACACACACACACACACACACACACACACACACATACACACACACACACACACACACACACACACACACACACACACACACCTAGCAAAGATGGCTCACCATCAAAGAGGGATCCTGGGCTGTGGGTCTAGAACTAGGCTTATGAGTTTGCAGATGGCATTGGAATGGAGGAAGAGATGCAAATTGCTGAAGATGGCTCATGAACCCTGGTTAGATGTGTTTAAGTCATATGGCAAGTCAAAAGCCAGTTCCAAGGCCAGAGCAATGTGTTAATCCGTGCTTTAGGTTAAGCTTCTTACCCACCTCCAAAGTGGGTTGTGTAGTGAAATGGTGACTTGTGTGATGCATGCTGGCTGCCATAGTAAGAACCCTCTCTGTCACCATCTCATCTTCCATGACCAAGCTCATCTGGATCCCACAGGACACAGGCAGTGGATGGAGTCCTCTTTGCCTGACTTAAGCTCCCCCTGACATAACCCTCCTTCTAATCCTTTATTTCAGACAGAAGAAGTTAACTTGGGGTTCTATGGAAGTGGGGAGCAGGAATTGCTTATGGAGGTTGAGCACCCCAACTCCAAAAGTAAGATGTTTGAAATGCTCTAAGACCTGAAGCTTCTTATTAGGGTTTAGTCATTGTACAAAACAATGGGTTTCACTATGACATCACCCATATCCTGTACTTTGATCACCTTTCACTCCTTCCCCACACAGCTCTCGGCTATTGTCACCAACCACAGGATTCCCAGAGGCACCCACACCCCTGATGAGAGCAGTGGCTGTGTCATCCAATGTCTATCAGTAGGAAGTGAATATTTAAAACCATACATTTTTTAAAAATGAAATTATCTCTGCTCCCTCACATCTAACCAGAACTTCCAAGAGTTAAAATTCCCTTCCAGCTTTCAACACCACCACCCCTGATATTTACACTTTGCCATGGAAAGACAGACACATTTTGAGGTGGATATCAGAGAGGACTCAAGGTAAAGAGATAGTTAAAGGCATAAGACCTGAGAAGCCGGCATGAGCAGGCACACTGAAACCCAAGTGAGCTCATTGGTGAGAGATAATTTATAAAGCGTTACGGATCAGATTGGGAGCATACACAACAGCCATTGACCAGGGCTCCTAGGAGGGCTTCGAGGGAAGGCTCCCCTGTGGCCTTAATCTCTGGTTTGCATAAAATCATTTTCTGTGTTTTCCTTACCTTGATTCTGTGTGTGCATATTTGGGTCCACCTTTCCTACCCTTAGAAAGCAGGTATCATGGGGAAAGCATGGTCAGAATATGTGTTATTCGAGTAGAGCCTGCCTTAATGACCTAATTTCAAATTAATTAACTCTTCAAAGATCACTAAATTCAGCCACATTCTAAGATACTAGACTACACAATTTAATATACAAATTTTAGGAGAACCCACCAACCCCATATCTTAAGAAAGACAAAACATTTGTAAGGGTATGTTATAGCCTCATACAACAATCTATAATACTTGGCATCTTTAACACTCTCAACATTGAGGGTGTTTGTTCATACTGAATTAAGAACCCAACTGGGGATAAGAATATACCTCAGTTGGTAAAGTATTTATCTGACATGCACAAAGCCCTAGATTTTACCTCAGCACCATATAAAATGTCTGTGATGATGTACATCTGTAATTCCAGGACTTGGTAGGTAGAGGCAGAAAGACCAGAAGTTCAAGGTTCTCTTTGGCTACTTTGGAGTTTGAGGCTAGCCTGGGCTAATAACCCTGCCTCAAACAACAACAAAACAACCAAATCTTACTAATAGCGATTCTATGTTCATAGTCATATACCTTTGGAAGCAAGAAATTGGGTTACCAGGTGATCCATTGGTTAACCAGAAATATAATTGCTCCATGCTTATCTCCTGTTATCTAGCTAAGGTAGTCTATGGGTCTTCATACACAGTAGCCCCCCCTGAAGATCCCCAAGGATACTCCTGTAGAAAAAGCAATGGCCCATTCACAGAGCAAGAACCTTTATCCACAGCTGGTCCAGTTCATCATCTCCCCCATGAGAAGAGGCAGAGGTGTTTCCACAGGACTCATCTTGCATCATCCCCTCCACAGCTACAAACTGATCATGGTAGCCCTTTATCTGCCCCTCAAATGACCTTTCAGGGGCCTCTTCCAATGACCTTTAGAATGACATCTCAGCCAGCAGGGGTCATCATAGTCATGTCCCACTTATGAACGAGTCTCAAGGAATTACAAAGCTTTTGATTCTAGTCCAATTAGGCCCCCTGCCTTTCTCATCAAAGAAGTCTAGTCCTCAGCCTGGCATTCCCTTTTCCTTGTGGGTAACTGTGGGCAACCAGAAGGAAAGACACCCAACTGCAGTCACCTCAATCCCAGCATCGAGGATTTAGGTGTCTTCATTTCATGAATATGTACTCATCCTTGCTGGGCCTTGTCAAGCACTTTCCCTGGAAAGATAATTAGCTTAGTCTCCAGTTGCTCTTGATGATATCCTGTTTTTCACACACATCAAAAGGAAAAGCAGCACCCACTGTCTAGGGATCAAATCTGAAAGCAGATGCCTTCCTGCCTGCCCACCACTCCATCTCCACTCTTTCCTTCTGATGGAGATCACGGTATAAGGTGAAAAGGTTTCCATGAAATGTCAGCTGTGTCTCAGGCTCCTGGACTCCTTCCCTCGCTGAGCAAAGTGTTCTCTGTCTTCTTAGCTCAGAAAGATAGCCAGCTCTGCAGACCAGAAAGGAAGGTGGGGCAGGGGATGTAGGGAAGAAGAGAGAGGACAGGGACAACCATTTCCCAGCAGCAGACAGGGCTCCTGTGGGTGACATGTTTTGAATATGTCTTCTCGTTTAATTGTCCCCATGAGTCTGCATAATAAGGGATATGTTTTCACACCTAAAGTTTAAGGGGGTTAAAGCCCTTGGGAGCATCACCTGTGTTCATATGATAAAGGCTAGATTTAACCTAACCCTAATTGAAGGAAGGAGGGGAGGGACTCATGTTTTTTACATACTTTTTTATTTCAAGCCTTTTTGTTTTTACTATTTAATATGGATGTTCTGTAAAGAATTTTTTAAAAAGCCTTTTCTTGCAGAACTTTCAGTTGAATACTTATTCCTCAACATCTGGAATTCCCACAGGAGACTGTGTCACCAACATTACTGTTGGGCTAGGAGGTGACTCGTGGGTAAAGCACTCACCCACCCGAGCCAGGGTGAGTAGACGTCTGCAGTGAGACAATATTTGCCTATTGTGGGGATTATCAAGGCAACTCCACACAGTTAAAAAGGAGGTTTATTTTGGGGTAACTTACAGCTAGTAAAGGGGTTGGTTACAGGTCCCAGGAGAGGTGAGGTACAGTGCAGCCAGGTTCTCTGGAAAACTCTGACTCGGTCTACCATCCAGCATCCAGGATCCCCAGGAACCAAGAGGGCTGGTATATCCAGATCTCGGGTCTTAAGGGCTCCTGTCAGGGGTAAGGCATGGCAGTTACCAGAAGCCTCACTAGGCGTAGTACTTCCAGGTCAAAGCTGGAACAGCTACCCACTATATTTGCCAGACAGGACAGCACAATTGCACACACAGACTCACAGTGGCTAAGGCTGCATGCACAAGACTTTCACAAGATCAAGCCAGCCAAAATAACAGCATGGATGGGTAGTTTTGCCCATATCCAAGGAGCTATTGGGAATTTCTGGCTGCTGGGAGATGAAGAGTCAGTTTTCTTCAAGGCCCTGAGAAAATACCCATGATCCAATAGATGGTCCACATCCAAGCTACAGACAGAAGTAAGTAGATTCAGTGGGAAGGAAGGAAGGAAGGAAGGAAGGAAGGAAGGAAGGAAGGAAAGAAGGAAGGAAATAAAGAAGGAAGGAAGGAAAGAAGCAAGCAAGCATGTGAAGTTGGGAGGGAAATAACCTGGAGGAGATAAGGGAAGAAATGGAAAATACACTTTATGCATGTATAAATATTAAATAAAGTGTTTTTAAAATGGCAGCTGTACCAGTGAAAACAAGCTTCTGTGGCTTTGCACAGCATGTTGGGTAAAGTATATGAATCAGCAAACCTGAGCATCATGACTAACAGCCCCAGGTGTGTACAGTCAGCAGTGTGGAAGAAGTTGTAGAGGCTCCTCCAAGGGACAGAGAGATTGCTAGCACTCCACCTGGGCGCCATCAAGGCCGAGAGAAACAAGGGAGAGGAATACAAAATGACATATCTACCATCCCCAACCATAAGGGAGACAAACAAAAATAAATAAGACTAACAACAGCAATAACAGCAACTTTTAAAACCCTTTTCTTCAGGTATAAGTGGTACCCAGGTCTCCAGGTGAGGATTCACTTTTTCTTCAGAGCTATGAACCAGGAGTGAAATTTCCAAACACTGTCTTAGTTTTTCCCTCTACTAACAGAACTAGACACAGCTCTAAGAAAAAGCCCAGTAAGTAGAAATGGTGAGATGAAGCAGCAAGATGACCGACTTCATGTTATCATGGTCCATGAAGACTTAGAAGACAGACACAGATGATAACCCTTTCAGATACCCTGCTCATCTCTACAAGAAATCTTGCAGCTCCAACCAGCCACGATCATGAGTCATGATGCAGGGTCTCTGAAAGATTCTCCAAAGAAGAGAGGTACCAAGTCCTTTCAAGGCTACAGGTCAACCCATGCAGAATCTCTCCCAGGACTCCAGACTGTTATAAAATAATAAAACTCACAATTTTAAAAGTATCTCTGAGGCTGGGGAGATAGCTTGATGGGTAAAGAACCTACTAAGTACTTGCTAAAATGCCTGCTTAGTAGGTAAAAAGCCTGCTGCACAAGTGTGAGGACCTGAGTTCGATCCCAAGAACCTACTTAAAAAAATTCAATGCAGCTGCCTGCCCCAGTAAGCCCAGCACTGACGAGGGATGAGGTACAGACACAGGAGAACCCCTAACGCTCACTGACCAACTAGCCTGTAGAATCCGATGAGCTCCAGGTTCAGTGAGAGACCCTGTCTCCAAAATAAGGTGGAGAGCGATGATGGTTGACAACTGACATTGACCTCTGGTTTCCACATGCACACCTAGACACACACATGTGCAAACACAGAAACACGCACAACATGCATGCACAAATTGGAAGGAAACAACGTGTTGCTACAGGAATATACCACAACCAAATGAGAGTGAGAAAGGGGGAAAACCAGAGGCAAAATACATAAATATCCCCTCCCCCAAACTGCTCAAAATTGTAACCTGGAAGAAAACCCTCAGGTAATACATACTTTATGCTGCCATGTTTCTGTAAGTTTAGAGACGACATGAATGAGACCACAAGCAAGATGGTAAGAGGAAAGGCTGAGATGAAAAGACAAGAAAATCAGTCACACACCAAAACAACCTGTGCTGGAATGTGGACCATAATAGACACAGCTGAAAACAATTACAAATATGTAAGAATGTAATCACAGTGGGCATAGGCAGAGAAAGACCGATAGCCTCAAACAATGAGGAACAAAACAGATGATAGATGGAAAGAAAATGCCCCAGCCTAAGGCATATTATCATTACCAAAATAGAAAATTCAATAGTGGGACAAAAAATATATTAAAATATATAGAAGAGACCTTCCTTGAAACAAAGTAAAACAATCTATATTCTAAAAATACACAGAATGTTCCAGTAAAAAGTAGTAACAATGAGAAAATGATTAAAATCAAAGTTAAGTCCCCAGATTTTTTAGTAAGAAACAAAGCAAGTCAAAAAACAGATACTAGCTTCAGATTCCGCTCTGTAAACTTTAGAGAATGAATTTGTCCTCGTTTACTTCCCTGTCTTAATGGTAAAACCATGACCAAAAGAGAACTTGGGGGAGAAATGGTTTGTTTCAGCTTACATACAGTCCATCATCGAAGAAAATCAGGGCAGGAACTCAATACAGGAACCTGGAGGGAGGAGCTGAAGCAGAGGCCCCAAATGAGTGAGTGCTGCCTACTGGCTTGCTCCCCATGGCTCAGGAAGCCTGTTTTCTTACACAGCCCAGGACCAACTGTGCATGGGTAACACCACCCACAGTGGGCTAGGCTCACCCACATTATTAATCAAGAAAATGCCCTACAAACTTGCCCACAGGCCAATCTAATGAGGCAACTTCTCAATCAAGGCGCTCTCTCTCTCCAGATAACTCTAGTTTGTATTAAATTGACAAACCCAGCCAGCACAGAACTAGACCAGCCAACAGCTACAGATGTTTGGGTTTAAGAAATTCTGACCCAAGACTATCTTGGCAAACTGGGGTAAGTATAATTAAACACTTACCTCTGCCATGAAAGAATTAAGGGGTTAGGACACTGGGGGGTGCCTTTAAACACACACACATACACACAAAATTACCCGCTTTTTTTTTAATCTCTTAAAAGGAGCCTATGAAACACTTTTAAGAATATTAAGGTCATTGATAGCCATAACAATAAACTACAAATTCGTGGACATGATTAATCAGTTAAGATTTCAGCTTCTCAGTATGGCCCATTCACATGTTTGGAACATCATGGTGACCTCCCTTGATGTCAGCCACATGATACTGACCACTCAGCCCCAACACCTTCCCTCCCCCAGCCACTCTACAGAGTCATCACCCAAGGGCACATCTGTTTCCTGGTCAAGGAAGGGCCTTTCAATTCTATGTTGTCTTTTATGAGTCTCACATGGGTCCTGCCTGAAACCAAACCCGGCTTTAGAGATTTGGAAATTAGTTCTCTCAATTTCTTGGGGAATTTGGTGACTAAGTCCATATTAAGAATTTTCATTTTCTTTGAAATTATGTATCTCCTCTGCCTATCATATCTCTGTCTTATAAAAGATGCCTTTGTCATTTTTAAAGTCTTTCCTAAGACAACGATTCCTCAATCCCTTCCCTTTGAATACAGCATCCCATGTATCCAGGTAGTCTCAAACTCACTATGTAGCAAAGATGACTTTGAAGTCCTGACTCTCCAGCACCACTTCCCACATCCTGGGTACGCACTACAACACCTGGCTCCTCCCAATTATTTGAATTCTCCATTGAGTGTGTTTTTCAGCACTTCTGCCTTATATTGTTGAATGTGGTGATAAATCAAGAACTCCCCCACAGAGTCAAGGAGTACTTCTCAGGTTGCCCCTGGAGCAGAAAATGAGAAAAAATTAAGTATATGTAAAAACCATTACTAATTATCAAATTTTATCTTACCTTTACAGTCATCTCCCTTTAGTGAATGAAATGGGGATGATGCAACTACCACAGAAATATAAGAAAAGAACGGTGTCAATGGCAAATCCCCACACAGAGCCTGAGTGGATAGAAGTTGGCAACAGTACCTGACAACCGGATTGGAATTCCTTGAGGACTGGGAATGTGAGCAATGACTGGATGGGCCACTGGGATTATTAGATGAGGATCTGCAATGGTTTAGTCAACACTAAACCAGAAAGGATGCTCTTGAAAGTTTTGTTTACCATGATCTATTCATGAAACAGTCCCTGGACACCCACCCCTAGCTATAACTCCACACAAGGTGTGGCTCCCTCATTAATATACACAACATTAAATCTTAATATCCTGCACATTTTCCAACTCTGCTGCTTTTGAAGAATGATCTGTATCCTTCCTTTTTCCCTAGAAAAGAAGGTCTGATAGTTGATCTTGACTGTCAACTTGTCTGGATTTAGAATTGTGTAGGGAGGTACCTCTGGGCATGTCTGTAAGAGCATGCCCAGAGAGGGTCAGCTGAGGGAGACAGACCTGCCCTCCATGTGGGAAGCACCTTCCCGCTGGTGGGTGAGATATAAAGAGTAAAGGGGAAAGCAGCACACATGTGCCTGAGTTCAAGGCCGATGATAAGGGGTCTATCACTGCCACTACTGCTGCTGCTCCCCTTCGCCAGCATCAGCTTATTTGGCCTTCCAACATGGACTAAATACCAGAGATACTCCTGGAATATTTCAGGTCTTCAGGGCAGCGTTAAGATGGCTGAAATATCTAGCTTGTTGATGAGCAGCTGTCAGGATCTCTGCCTGTCTAGTGTGCAGACAACCATTGGACTGCCTAGCTCTTATGGTATAAGCCAGTAACATCATCATCATCATCATCATCATCATCATCACCATCATCACCATCCCCTTCACACACATTCTGTTAGTTAGGTTCCTCTAGAAAATTCTGCCCAACCCATATGGTGTCAGAGAGCATTTTCTGCCAGGAGCTCCTGCTATCTGGTTGGCCATATCCATCCCTCAACTACTTCTTGTTAGTCACCAGCTTCTAAACCCCTCCGTGTGCTCTCACCTGGATTTCAGTGCCCATGAGAATGAACAGCAGAAATGTACAGCCATATCTGGTAGAACTTAACACTTCTACCTGTAAGTTTTTCTGAACCCTAGTATAGCCTTTTTCACATTCACTTTTTTTTCTCATTCTGTACTTTCTAGACTTCATAAAGTAGCCAATCTACCAAAAATTATCTTTTCTTCCTCCTTACTCTAGTCTGAGTCAGATGGCCAGCCTGGGCCTCTTCCGTGCATTCCCGCAGCTCAGCCTCAGCTATGCTCTTGTCTCCTGTAGAGTCTCTCCCCGGCTCATCAGCTCATCAGATGCCCAGCAACTGTGATCTACTCCACCAGGCTATAGGCCAACAGCCTCTTTCGTCTCGACTCTGTTCTTTGCCGTCTTGAGAGTGTGTCATCATTAGACTTGTCTCCTTTTAGGATCATGCCCTACTGCATCTGTCAGCCTCAATAAAGCGAAGGAGGCTTTATCGAGGACGTAAGAACGGTGCTTACTGAGTTGTTCTGTGTCAGAATGGTGATATGCATACTGTGACTACAACTGGGAAACACCCATTCTACCGCTATTTTCCAACCACTCCTCATCTGGCTCTGTGACCTCAGGTGTACAGACACAGCTGAGGTGTAACTCGGCTCTCATATCTGTTAACTGCAACCCCACTTTCACAGACAGCGGAGAAGATGGAACAAGAGAGGAAATAAAGAGGAGTTTCCCTGTCTACAAGTTCTTCTAAAAACTAGAGGGTTTGTAATGTGGTAGTGTATAGAAGGCTGTTTGCTAATAACTTTCCCGCTGTCTGCCTCCAGATTGCTGTTGGCAAACAGGAATGGATAGGTAGGGGAAGGGCCTGGCAACTTTACTCCAAGGAACAGAATTTCATTCCTCTGGTCTCCACTAAGGACCTCCTGTCTAGACAGCTAGAACTGTGACAACAGAATACTTTACACTGGATGGTGATAAACAAAAAGACTTTATTTCTCCTGGTTTTCAAGGCTGAAAACTCCCAGATCAAGGCATTGCCAGATGCAGTGCCTTGCAAGGGATCGATTTCTGTCATCAGTGGTTGCTTCTGGCTGTGTCTTCACACAGTGGAAGGTGTGAATGAGTTCCCAGGTGTCTCCTACTTACAAGGGCTTCACTTTCATAACCCACAGCCTCCAAATACCATCATATTGTGGGGTTAGAATCCCAACATGGGAGTTTTGAGGTACACAAGAGTTCAGTCTATGCTTATTGTACTTATTGCTAAGTACAGGGGATTCCTTCCTGATTACAATTTTGATGCTCTCAGAAGGCTAAAAGTTTAGTGAGGGATACAGCTGGGAAAACAGGTAAGTACAATAAACTGTGATAAGTACCATGACCTAACATGCGTGGGGCTCTGGGAAAAGGCTACCTCTGACCTAGAGGTGGAGACTAGAGGCGAGGCTGGCTCAACAGGATTCCAGTCTGCAAGTCTGCTGTCCCAGACAACTGTCAATCACCTGCACCAGCCTTTCTTAAGAGTGCTTAGGTTAGAGCTGCATGGATGACTCAGGGGATGAAGCACTTGCCATACAAATATGACAACCTCAGTTTGAATCCCCAGAACCCATGCAAAAGCCAAAGCTGCAGCATGGGCTTGCAATCCCAGTGCTCTTATGATGAGGTGAAAGGCTCAGAAGCTCGTGGGCCAGCGAGCCTGGTTTATGCAGTGGTGGACAATAAAAATCCATGATTTAAACAAGATGGGAGGTGAAGACTGATACTCAAGGTTGTCCTTTGACCTTTACACATATGTTGCAGAATGTGCATGCACACACACACACACACACACACACACACACACACACACACGAATTGGAACAATATGGCCATGGCACAATCTCCTTTTTCAAAAAAGAGAGAAAGTGGGGTAGCAGCAGAGTTCTTTGGGTGGTTATAGATTTTTATTTACAGAGCAAAATAGACTTTTATTGAGTGTCTATTCTATCAGTCAGTCCTACACAGAGTCTCAAGACAGCATTAGATAATGTGTAGTATGCACTGCTCCTCAAACTCACGGCAGGCATCATTAATTGATTACCATGATCTATACTGAAAACAGTTCAACTACAGCCTCACCATTTTGGGGAGCTTCAGGCTGCCATTAGCAACTGAATGCAGATAAATTCTTGTCCTCCCAGCTCTGGGGAAGGGAAAGCAGCCTCTCCTTCACCAACACTCAACCCTCATCTAGAAAAAAAAAATCCAGTTGCAATGATATCTGTGCAGGTGTGTGTAGAATTCTAGAGTTGTTCTGCCTGTGACAGACACTGCAAAAAATAGACCAGAATCTATTTTCTTCTGCAAAAACAATTCACTTTCCAAGTTTCCCATAAAATAATATTTCATTTCCTTTATGAACATGACAAAAATTCACCTAGTGGATCTACTATGTACTTTTGTATTTTCATATTCTCTCTGTCTCTCTCCCTCCCCTGTCCCCTCCCTTTCTCTCTTCTCATTGAAGAGATTGAAAAATGTCACCTTAGTGGATGGAGACTGAGTCACTGAGTTCATCGATCTGGCCACTCAGCGAATGCATTCTGAAGGTGTGTTATGACTATGAGACATGTCAGCTCCTGGCAGTACCAATCTACTTCAGAGAAAATATGGGCATTGAAGAAACTGCAATTGGAGTTAACTTTCATTGTGGCAAAAGTTAGCCACTGGACAACAAAGTATCCTCGAATCAACTGCTGACAAACAGGACAGACAGGGCACGAAACAAAGGACTACTGATTCTTGCCAAAACAAATGTGGTTATGGCTTTATAAAAAGGCATCTTCTGAGGCCAGGACAATATGGCACCATCCCTGAAGTGGCCTTCGCAATCCAGAAAAGGTACAGTGCCTTTTTCTTCGAAGGCAGCTGAACAGGCAGTGGGCCGATGGCTTATGATGTACTATGGAACAGCAGCTGAAACAGTTATTCTTGAAGAGTAACTGAGCTCACGCCTCTCAATAGTAGAATGGCATTTAATAGAGGGATGTGGAGAAGAACAGGATGCTGAGATGAAGCTACATACACACATTGCTGTGGGATGTTCTGTATGGCAAATGTGTTGCTGATTAGTCAATAAATAAAACACTGATTGGCCATTGGCTAGGCAGGAAGTATAGGCGGGACAAGGAGGAGAGTAAAGCTGGGAAGTGGAAGGCTGAGTCAGAGAGACACTGCCAGCCACCATGATGAGAAACAGCATGTGAAGATGCCGGTAAGCCACGAGCCATGTGGCAAGGTATAGATTAATGGAAATGGATTAATTTAAGCTGTAAGAACAGTCAGCAAGAAGCCTGCCACGGCCATACAGTTTGTAACCAATATAAGTCTCTGTGTTTACTTGGTCGGGTCTGAGTGGCTGTGGGACTGGCAGGTGAGAGAGATTTGTCCTGACTGTGGGCCAGGCAGGAAAACTCAAGCTACAACACATAGCCAAGAAGAATGGACAGCTGAATTCAAAAAACATCAACAATTTCCAGAACTTAAAATCCTGAATCATGACATGACACTAGTGGAATTCAGGTATTTCTGGTACATGGACTGCTCTCACCCAATGTGACGTTGAACTGTTGACCTTGTGTACATCCTACTTCACAAATGAGTCTGTCAGATATGCTAAGCCTATAGGCTGAAGATGATGCCCCAACACTGCAGAGAAACCTCAGATGACTGTCCAGGCAGCTGGCTGTTTCTGTCAACTCACAATTTTTTGGAAGTTGCTTGCATGTACTTCCTGTTTTTATTTTTTTTATTTTTTATTTTTTATTTATTTATTTATTTTTTTGAGACAGGGTTTCTCTGTGTAGCTTTGCGCCTTTCCTGGAACTCACTTGGTAGTCCAGGCTGGCCTCAAACTCACAGAGATCCGCCTGGCTCTGCCTCCCGAGTGCTGGGATTAAAGGTGTGCGCCACTACCACCCGGCGGTCCTGTTTTTATTTTTGTTAGCTAATATTATTTCCTTCTTGGGTCTCTGAGGGAGTTGAAGATTAGTTAGCTATAGTTGAAGATTAATTAGGATAGAAAGTGAATTAGATACATTTTGGACTTACCAAAATAGGATAGATAATGGAATTATTTTCTCTGAATTTGTCAAATACAAATGGACTAGACATTGTTTAGGTATTTATTACTTGTATATATTGTAGTTATTGTACTTTTGTATATAGTTTTTCTCATGTTAGTTATAAGCTTTTTCAATTTTTCTTTTTATTAAAATAGAAAAGGGGAAATATGGTGATATTTTATTTTGTACTAAAATGTTATTTGTATGTTAATAAATAAAGTTGCCCGGGGGTCAGAGCTATTAGCAAGCCATAGGAAAGCCAGGTGGTGGTGGCGTATGCTTGTAATCCCAGCACTTGATAGGCAGAGCTAGGTAGATCTCTGTGTGTTCAGGGCTACAGCATTGGAGACACATGCCTTTAATCTCAATACCAACCATAGAAGACCTGGAGGTCTATACAGACAGGCAGTGACGAGGCAGTCATGTGGTTGGGTTTACAACCAATGAGAAGGCAGAACCGAAAGTCTATATAAAGACTTTAACACAGGAAGGAGCTCTCTTTGAGAGAGGTAGGGCCACCGCAGGAGGAAGGGTAAAGTTTTAGCTCTTAGCTCTGACCTCTTGGCTTTCTTCTTTGCATTGGTTCTCTGTTTCTTATTTAATAAGACAGTTGGTTACATCTACAAAGGTGTGTAGTACAAGCAGCCCTGAACTGAGTATTGCGGAGAGGAGACAGACATCTGCACTCCATGAGGCTGAGGTCAGCTCTCCACTTCCTGCTGGTTCCCACCTGAAGTATAGAAAAGGAGGAAGGAAAAACTGGTGTGCAGCCGCCCTGCAAAGAAGTCGACAGCACAGGATAAAAAGGGCAACATAACTGTCTTTTATAAAAAGGCTCCTCTTTTTATCTACACAATTAGTTTCCACCTCACCTGACATGGTTTTCCTTGTAGATTGCTTCCATTGTGGCCAGCCATGCAGGGAAGTTCCCCATGTTGGGGCTGAGCACATGACACCCAAGGGCACAGCATCTCTGAATGCTGAGCTCTTGAACTGAATGGGTTGAGAAGTCAGTCTGACCTCCAGCCCTCCTCTCTCACATTCCTCTTCCTCACAAAAAAAAAATAAATCAGAAGCCAGAATTTCCCTTCCCAGAAGCACATTACAGAAATTAGACTCTCTCTTCCCCAAAGCAAATTCTGGGTGGTGTCCTGAATCATACACCTTTCAGCCTGATGACTTACACAAAATAGTTCTGGCAGTGGTGAAGTGAGATTGCACGTAAAGGCACCAGCACTGATGGATTATTGCACTAAAGTGTTCCCTGCCCCATGCACACACAACAGCTGCCTCTGTGGTACCCACATCTCCCACCCTTCTAAGAATTGTCTCGTATTTAACTGTCAAGAAGAACCAGAAGAGCCTTGACTCTACAGTTTGTATGAGGAGTCTACATGTGCCCTGTCCCTCTCCCTTGCTGCCCTTTGAAATGATTCTTAGGCTAGTCATAGAGATGAACCTATGCCGTGGTCATCTTATCATCAGGTCCTTCTTTGGCCAAATCTCCAATGTGCACTTGTGTCTCTGCTCCCTGTAATTGTTCTTACATATCATCCACTCCTAGGGGAGCCATCTTAGCCCACTACCATGCAAGCACCATAAACACTGGCTCTGTGTAAACAACCATCACTTGAGGTTCAACGGGGTAGAATGGAGACTACAACTATTCATGTGAAGACTGGAAACTGACATTCGTGGTACAAATGCAGCCGTTCTTCTCATGGTCTCCTCTTTGGCATCAGCTTAGGCCCTGGGTTCTCTACAGCTTCCACTCCATCTGTCTGTCTTCTAGTTCCCTCACACCTCACTTACGGAACCTCTTCCTGGATGGCCCTTAGAAATTAAAACTTCCCTGCCATGTTTTTGCGTTAGCATGCAGAATAACACTGCTGCCCTGGCTGATGTTCTTGCCTTCAAAATGATGCCCTGGGAGAAAGCAAGCTTGATTTCTACCCTTCAAGAAATAATCGAGATAGATTTATAATGTTCTACCTTCTTTGATGTAAAACAAAACCTCCCTTAGCCTGCAAAGTGCTACATTCATTTCTCCTGCCGTTTAAAATGGCAATTTTACTTCCATTGTACAAATAAAGAAATAGAAGGAAAATTTTCACTGTTCATATGATACACATCTATTCTCTACATTCTCAACTTGAGGAATACCCACAAAGAAAGCACTTGTAAATAATATTCTCTTGTTAAATAGGCCAGATCTATTTGCATGTGAAAAGATCTGCATGTTTCATATGCCACAAATATTTTTTTTAGATAAAGACTTTTCTACTTTTTTATTAGTGTTATTATTTTTGTGTTCTCTTGAGATGAAAAATCCAGAGTTTCAATGTTATCAGTAAGTAAAGAAAGCAGGAGTCTGAGGAGTTCACACCTAGAGCTATAATTTGCAGCCATATGCTGTCCTACATTGCCATAGGTATGTTGGGGAAAATGTACTTGGCTTTTGTCATTATCTGAAGCTAGAGCCAAAAAAAGGCTAAAATGAAGACATGCTTGCTCTGTGGTCAAGGGGAGAATTTCTATACTCACCCACTTTACTGTTATCCCACTGCCAGCCCTGTCCTCACCTCCATTCTCTAAGTGGAAGAGATAGGACAAGCATTGGAAGAACTTCCAGAAACACTTGCACTATCTTGGGGAATGGCCTCAACAAATCCAATTAACAATTCAGGTCAGAATATAGTCAACGGTGTAGTTGGCTGGAGAATTGTAGTGTCGGAGAATGGGGAAGATGACTACTGGAGATGGACAGTTGTGCCCTGAGTTGTGCCCTGAATGCACAATTACAGATAGAGCTAATATGAGGCACAAGGTATATCCTTCCTTCCTTTTTTCACCTCTTCATTAGGAAAGTGATACATTTTCACTAATGTATATTCACCTACTATTGGTCAAGTCCCATGCTATTTTAACTGTAATATACCATTTATTCTTTGAAAGGGATTCATGAGATACCTACCATCAGCTGCTACCATAATCTTGACTAGTGTAAAGACAGTTGAACAAATACTGAAAGAGTCCTGAGCAATCTAGACCTAAAAAGAAACAGTTGTGTGAGGAAGGGGTTATCCAAAGGAAACTCAACAAAGGGGGCCTGGAGTAGTCATGGGGCAGGGGAGGGACAATCACCAGCACCCACTGCAGCCCAGGCAGCTGTGAATGCTTTGTTTCCCCTTGTTCTATTAGAACCTTGGCGGTTGTGCTGATCAAGGTTCACACCATAGATGAAGGCACAACTGCAGACCATGCTGCTCATGATCCGAAAATAGTTTGTGGGATTTGAATCTGACTCTGGTTCCAACATACCAAGAGCCTGGAAATTGAGATGAAGAGCAACTGTAATTCAACAGCTAACATTTCCAACTCCTGTTTCCAACTCCTATTTGAACCTCAGTACCTGAGCTTTGCCTTATTAAAAAAAATGAAAGAAAGGCTAGAGAGATGGCTAAGAGGCTAAAAGCTTGTACTTCTCTTGCACAGGACCAGAGTTTGGTTCCCAACATTCATGTTGGGCAGTGCACAACTTTCTGGAACTCCATCTCCAGTGGCTTTGATGACCTCTTCTGGACTCTGAGGGTACTGCACACACATACACTCATCTATCTTAAAAAACAAAGCAAATCTTCTGTTTAAGTTGAAAGGATTTTGGAGCCCAGCCTATATACTCACACATATACACATCTGGCTTGAACCACATAAGTCTAGACTAAGTAATAAATATTTCAGATAGGATCTTTACATGTAGTACTTGGGTAACAATTTTCTGGACAGTTAAGAGCCTGTTGAGTTGCCCTGCAGGCTGGCTCTTGCCTCTATTAGGAGGACAGAACATCCCAAGGATACATATAGGGATCACTGTCTTCTCAGCCTTTCCATAAGATAATATAGAAAATCACAGGGGTGGAAACAATGCTAAAGGGTTGGTCCCATATACTCCAGCCCCTCTCCTTGGAGTCTTAGCCCTGATTTCTATGACAAAGCCACTGTCTCTGCGGGGTGTCCTGTTTCTGCCATAAACTCCTGAGTCAGCCTGGAGGCGCCAGCTCTGATGGCACCAGCGCCACTTCCCAGGTGGAGTTATAATTAGCCATGGGGAAAAAAATCAAACTTTTTTTTTAATCACACAACTTGAAGAAATCACAGCTCTGATGTTCAGGGAAGAGAGGAGTCTATGTGTGCATGTGTAATGTCTGTGCACACCCAGGCATCTGTGAGCATGTACACACATATGTAAGCGTGGATGTGTACTGATTTGTACATCTGTGTGCCTTGGTCTCTTGCATTTTTGCTGTGTCTTGAACAAATCTTAGAAATCATCTAGCAGATGGTCTGCCAAGAGCCGGCTAAAGCCTAACCTCCCACATTAAATGCTGATGGAGCTTCTGATCAAGGGTGAGAGGAGAAAGGAAAGATGATTTAGAAAGCCAGGAAACTATCAATGTCCTTTTTTATTTGCGATATCAAGAAAATGTATCCATACTACTTGATAGCTAGCTAATCACACTTTTCCTTCTAAACTACTCTTCAGCATACATATTTATTTCAATTTTTTACATAAAACAAATGATGCTCAAACAATAGTCCCCAAATCACATGATCTCTAAATAGATAAAAAGGAAGTCACCTCATACCACCACTGTCCCACTTGGAGTTTTGTGTCCTTTAACTGCCTCCCTGCCGCTTACTCCTGTCCTTTTAAGGGACACTATAGAGTTATGAAATGGAAATAGTTATCCCACATACTCCTTTCCACCGTCCAAAGATTTCAGGGCACATAAAAATTAAAGCCATGTGGCGTTCTTCCCATGGAGGGACATTTTTCCCTCTCACACCGATTTTTTAATAACAAGGACACCTGTCATAGAACAAATCCAAGGAAGCAGAACAGCATATGAGAGCAAGTCCATTCATCAAAAGCTCGACTGCAGCAGTCGGGTGCAGCAGGAAGCTGAGTGGTGTGGATGAAGACCGAGACAACCTCAAGAGTGCAGGAGAGTGTAGCTAGAGTTTTCTCCAGTCCCGCCCGGGGCAGGAAAACTTCAGCTACAAGAGAGTTTGCCCTGATGCTTATGTGTGAGTGGTAAAGACAGGCCAACAGTGATGTGTAGAATGGTGATTGCCTTTGGAAGACCTATATATTTCCTCTCAACACATAGCACGAGAGAAGAGTAAAGACAGAAAGAGCCTCTGAGGTGAGCTGAACAGATCAAAGGGTTGAAATAGCCATTATGAGACAAGAAAGGAAACGGTGTATGAAGATCACACACTCATGACCAACAGAAGCAGTGTCTACTGGTATCTCATAGGACAGTTATACAGCCGAGAGGAAGGCATAAATTAAAGTATGCTGAAAATTCGAGATTACCAAGCATTCTTTAGCTAAGAACTAGTTTTGACCAATGCCCTCTCCCTCTCCCTTTCTCCCCTCTCTCCTTTTCATGAATGTTGCCCTAATTAAGAGACTGGATTATAGGCCAGCTCCTCCCTATCCCTGGCTTATAAGCACCCTTATTGGCCCTTTTATTGACTTAGTTCTGGGAATTTGGGCACCTCAGAATATCTCTTTGCTTGAGCACCAATTCTGGACAAGATTAGGATTGGAGATGGAGGGTCAGCGATGACTCATTACTTAAAATGTCCTTATATTCAGCAACTGTCATTTTTGTCTGTGTGAAGTTTTCACTCTACAGAACATATCCACTTCCTATTCCAGAACCTCACCAAACGATCCTGAAAGCAAGTAAATTAGACACCGGTTTACAAACGAGGAAGTAGAGTGTTTCTCTTAGCATATGCTTCCTCTGGGATTCATGTTCTGGATTTGGCGGCCTCCTAGTTTGTATTCTGTCCACTATTCAACACTGCAGGGCCTCTGAGGAGCAGGCTGTTTAGCCAGAATAGGGATAAAATAACAATGATGCTCCTCTTAAATTCAAAGCCTTTTCTTTTGTTTTCCAAGTTCTGTTTGCACAAAGCTTTTCTGTCACAGACTGGGTAAACACTGTGTTGTGACAGGGTACTGCTCTACCATGGGCACCTGCTTTGGAAAAGATAGATGATCCTAGCTGGCCATAGTGGTTCATATCTGTAAGCCCAGCATTCGGGAGGCTGAGGCAGGAGGACTGCTATGCATTCCAGGTCTTGACCCCTTGTGTCCTCAAGGAGGGATTGATTGCTTTTAGAGGATACATGCGAAAAAAGGAAGATAAGAGAAATGGATTAAAATAAGCAGTGTGCTCACTCGAAAGATGCCATGGTGATCCCCAACAAGAACAAAGCAGGAACTGCATTACTGGTGTTGTCTTCAGAGTGTGCAGTCAGGCCTGCAAGGCTCCTGACCCCAGCACAATAACTTCATCCCACAGCAGGGCCCTTTCTGATCCCTCAATAACCAGCTTGCCCAAGAACTGAGTCAGGTGTGAGCCAGGAGGTTGTCCTCAGCCCTAACACTCCATTACACAACACTGTCTTTTGGGTGGTAACTACTATCCCAGTTCCTATATTCATGTTTGGTTGTCTACAGCCATCTCAAAGCTTCCCCTGAAATACTGACTGCTATGGCCAGGTCACTGCAGCCACCTGCTTCCACACTGTGCTGGACTCATATGTTAAGGCATTGCCATCATTTCCTGATAAAATATACACCCCCATCCCAGTCAATGTTATCATACTACGTAGTGTTTGGTGCCTTGTTATCTAGCTGCAGTGATCTACATCTCAACTGCACCTTCTTCCAGCTTTCAAAATTGGTTCCATTCTTTAAACTGTTAGCTCATCCCAATAAGCAGATACTCCCAGCTGTGGTGCCATCCTGGTCAACCCTCCTTCCTGTCCTCAGTTCAGAGACACCTGTCTGTGTAGACACACACTAGAAGAAGATGCCTAGACGCAAAGCAAGTGTCTGCCCAACTTCAGCAAGCTGGGAATCTCTGTCCACAGGTCCACTTTTATAATATGCACTTCAACTTCTAAAAAAGCTTGCTGGATTCAGAAACAAAAGGTATGTGTACTAGACAGTGTCTCCTGACACTCCTGGCTATTGACCCTCTACATCTGGAGGAATGAGAAGGTGGAAGCTAGGCCCCTACGACAATTTTAGCCATGATCAAAGTGCAGAGAGAGTAAAGAACTTTCAATAACCTTGTTTTTTCTCAGTTCCAATCAGCAGCTTCAAGTCATATTGTATCTTCAAGAGCATTCTGACTTCTTTATCAGCCAGAAGGATAAGGAAGAAATCAGCACACCATCAAGACAAGTATTCTGTGGGTGCTGGGGTGAAGGGGAGCACAAATCATTCAGAATATCTCTCGGCAGCAAGGTGAAGTCAAGTCAGAGACACAGACGGCATCAGTGGCTTTCTGGACAACTGACTCTTCCTATCTTTCTTGAGAAAGTGCTCAACGGAGGGTAATAAACATTCCCCTTTGATGACAGGCTCTTCCCAGGCTCCTGCAGATGACCCAGTAACTAATTCAACAGTGAGAGAGTCATTAACTAGTACACAGCATTGGAGATAGTACCCTTTGACAGTCACCAAAAATGATGCTGAGGAAATATGCTTTAGGATTTTAGTTTGAAAAAAAAATAGAGAAAACTTCTGTAGTATGGATCAAAAGTTTCAAAAAGTTAAAACTTACTAACCCCTATAGTTTAAGAGTCTATATGAATAATGAAAAATCAAACAGTATTCACAGAATTACTATCTATGATGAATAAAAATCAATAGGAATGATTATGTAAGTTTAAACAGTTAAATGCAACATGCAGAACATTGTAATTATACTGTAAAAATATTTAGCAATACAGACAAGTTTTCAAGATACAATGTTAAAGTCAGCATGGGGGTATATGCCTATAATCTCAACACTTGGTAAGTGGAGACATGAGGATCGAGAGTTCAAGGCTAGCCTCAGCTGTGTAGAGAGTTTGAGGCCAACATGGGCTGCATGATACCCTGCCTCAATCAATCAATCAATCAATCAATCAATCAATAGACAGACATATAAATAGATAGATAGATAGATAGATAGATAGATAGATAGATAGATAAGCAGCAGGCAGATAGATAAATAAAATTTATTTATTAATGGGATACCTATGTATAAGCAGCAAAAATATAGACAAATACCACTTGATAAATATTCAATATGTGTCAAATCTCATTTTATTTACAGAGATGTGTTTAGCAGTGAAGTTATAGTGAATATAAAGTAATTATTTGGACTCATTTAAGTTTTCTGAATTTGAGCCAGTGAAATAGATTAGTGGGTAAAGATGCTGCTAAGCCTCGTGAGCTGAGTTCAGTCCTCCCCTCTCCCCACCAAGACTCACACAGTGGAAAGAGAGAATGGATTCCTGAATGTTGTCTTCTGACGTCCACATACATCCCATATAGCATGTGTTCTCCCATACACAAATAAGAAATAAATATTATGACTTTTGTTATTCCTAAATGTCCGACTGTCACTGGCCAAGTCAAGGGCTTAGCTCCCCCGCTCTGACCAACTTGTCTTTTGGACAGGGAACTCCTGACACAGGGACTTGACTCGCCTGCTCATGCTGCCTCTACAAGACCACACTGTGCAGCTGGCCACTGGGGAAAGAGAGGAAATCGAATTGTCCTGGTCATTTCCCAGCCACCAGCACAGCTTGAAACGTCTATCTTCCTGTTCACCCTCTTGGCCTCACATCTGGTCATGACACACAACGTGTATTTTTGGAAATGGAATGGCTGAAGAATTTCACAGAAGCAGAAGAGATTTTTAGGCTGTGTTCCAGGCACATGACAGGTACTTAATGTATGTGTAATAAACAAGAGAATGAATGGCTGGACCTGGCGATCAATCAAGTCATCTGTGATGTGGTGTTCCTGTCATACCACCTAAGCTTTTAGGTGCCCCAGGATAAACTCCCACCTGCGAGATTTCTTTCCTACCATTTTGGGTCTCTGATGATGAGAGGTATTCACTAACAAGAAACTTAGGAATCTGGGTTCAAGTTTGTGACCCCTCACATACCAGTCCCTTGCAGATATGACCTCATCACACTGCAGGCTGCTCTCTTCAGAGACTGTTGCCCACTGGTGTAAATGATGAAAATATATTCTGGAAGGATACCTGAATGTTCCCTCACAATATGCAGATTTGACAATGAACACTGGAAAGAAGGAGAATTGATCAGGTATTAATAGCTCATTGTTTGGTCTTAGTTACAGTGTGTAGTTCTGTAGGGCCAGGAACCACTGTCACTCATTTTCACAGACTAAGTCGTGAGAAAATGTGCAAATAGAATCCCATAGGCAAATCTCAGCTTTATCAATTATAGTTAACTAGCTCTTATGGCATCGTGTCTCTAGACACAGCACCTGGCTTTCAGACAGCCCTTAACAGAAGCTTGCTGGGGGAGTAGATGTCCATTCATCTGCATTACAAAGACCCCCAAAAATAAGTGCATGCATGGTGGGTATACAGTAAGGATACTTGACCTGGAGCTGTAAAATTAACAGGATCTCCACAGCCATAGAGATCTGATGTGTTGTCTCCCAAGTCTCTCAAGAGCTGTGTGCTCACTTCACGCTCTCCCCTTCCTTCCCATTTCTCTTCAGCATTACTCTGTTCCCCCTATTTGACTAACTGATACTCTCTATGTAGGAATGTTCATGGCCTAGTAACTCCAAAGTGCCATTGTGTTACATTATGTCATCTCCAGCCCCTGTCTCTAATTCTGTGCTCTCTGTCTCTCCATCTCTGTCTCCCAGGAATCTGATGAGTCCTGCTCATCTTTGGCACCTAGGCAACGTTCCAAGTGTGGAAAGACAATAGATGAACTAACAAAGGAGTTAGCTACTATCTGCCCAGCAGGACCATAACCAGAATACAGGAGCACTCTGCTACTGTCAGTCACCAAGAACTCAATAATTAGAGGCAGGAATTGAATCTTCAAACTGCCCTTTATTCAGCTGGCAATCTGAGAAGATGGGATTGACATCTCTCCTCCATCTCATCTATGACAATAGACTGTGTGGGAAGTAGAAACAAAAGTTTCAAGTGTTCCAAAGTTTAGCCTTGTCCCTCGGGTCAGGTGACCAGTCTTGCTGTGAGATTCATGGTGTTAGGGTTTCTCCCCTGTCTCCTCCTACACCTTTCCCTCACTGCCATCCTTTTCTGTGTAATGGGGGTTTCACATACACCGAAGCTGCTGGTCTCACACTCCTCCTGTGTGGCCATTTGGATTATTTCTCAATTAACTTAGAACAAAGAAACTCTTAGCAGCATGTACATGGTGTGCTATTTATATTGTATGTGCAGATTCCTTCTAACAACATGACATATACATATAATTCTTATAATATAGAATATAAAGGTGCCCCCATCTGTCCCCTATCAGGACAAAGATTAAACAAGGTGCAAATGTGCAGATGTACCATACACCAGGCACAGAGACAGCTGGAGTGTTGCTTCTCCATCTTTCCCTCCTGCTGCTCAACTGAATGAAATTTTAAGTTTGAGTTTTCTTTTCCTTGGAACATAATTCTTGGTCTCTAGCTTTTTGGCGCTGCTTGCCACCGTTACTGTCTCTTTCATAGCACTTTCTACCCACATAAAAGGCCCTAGGGTCCCTCCCTCCATCTTCGTAGCTGTTCAGCCCCTATTCTTGTATTGATGAGCAACTTCTGGCACAGGGTAGGTAAATTTTCTCCACAATCAGTTAGCGGCAGAGCTGAGATATAACAGAGCCAAGATCTTTCCTATTTGGACTAGACCGTGAGTGTGGTGGTTTGAATGAGGATTACCCTCAAAGGCTCATGTGTTTGAATGTTTGGTCCTCAGATTGTGGGACTGTTTGGGAAGGACTAGAAGGTGTAGCCTTGTTGGAAGAGATGTGCCACTAGGGGCCAACTTCGAGGTTTCAAAAGCCCATGTCATTGCTGTTAGCACTCTCGCTGCCTCCAGCTTGTAGATAAGATGTAAGATATAAGCTACTCCTTCAGTGTCATGCCTGCCAGCCTGCTGCCAGGCTCCCTGCCATGATGGCCGTCGACTCACCCTCTGAAACAGTAAGCAAGCCCCAATCAAATTCTTTTTTTTATAAGTTGCCTTGGTCATGGTGTCTCTTCACAGCAATAGAACAGTAACAAAGACACTGAGCAGCTGTCTGGAACAGTGATTAAATATTAACAATAGAGCGAAGAGAAACTGCAGCTAACCTGACATAAAAGAGCCAAATCAAAATAACCAGAGCCCCTCAGTAGAAAAATCTGTATCCAGGGATTGCTTCTGACAGGGGATCTGCAGATCAAGGCAAAGCCCATGGGAGAAAGTTGTTACCTGAAACACATGAAGAAAATGCATAAAATCACAAAATGTGATAACAGAAATGGGCCCATGCTGATGGGTGGACTTTTAAGTTCTCCCTGGTTCGTCTACTTGGATACCCATGTTTTTAAAATATCATTCTTCTGGAACAGAGTTGTTTATACAAGAAATTAAACAATTTAAAAGACAATGATTCCATGTGTCAGGGCTCAAATGTATTAGTCGTCTGCCTGTATTCTGAAGGCATGCTGAGCATTCAAATGAATTTTACCCAATACCTGTGTCATCCAATCAATATATTGTCAATAAGAACAGTTCAGTTTCTTTCTTCCTTTTTAAAAATTGCTTTCTAACCAAGGAGAACACTAAACACTAATTTTGAATTACTTATAATCTGTTTTAAGAGAGGTTTTAATGTAAAAGTTATCTGATTTGGGACTGGAAAGGTGGCTCAACTATTAGGAGCCCTGACTGTTCTAGCAGAGGACCCAGGTGTGGTTCCCAGCACCTGCATGGGAACTGACAATCACCTGTAATTCCAGTTCCAGGGGGATCTAATGCCCTTTTCTGGTTGCCTCAGATATTGCATGCACACGGTGCACATATATGTACATGCCAGCAAAACATTCACATATAAGATTAAAAATAAGTTTAAAAATCAAAAGATTGTTAAAGACAGAGATTATCTTTTTCTAATAATATAAACATTGTGAAAAGCCAGCCACTGTAGTCTAGTTTCTTACATATGTCCCAAGGAAGACGTATTCATCATTCCAGTGGCCCTTGAGCTGTTGCTCCTGCGGCTGCCACCTGAGGGGCCAGACTGTGATAGTAGATTAACACTATAGAACAAAGGCTTCAGGAAGATAAGACATGACCTTTGCCACTGAAAAGAAAAAGAAGTGGGTGGAACATATGCTCACTGTATCTGGAGACCTCAGAGAGCAGAGTTCATTTCTAGCAAGCCAAGTGACTTGAGGAAAACTCCCAGCCATTCCAATATTTTCACATACTTAAAAATTCTGTCTAGTACTTGGCCTTGTAGGAACCAGAATGCATTGGTAGCATATTGCATTAGCAATCTAATTGACAATAATGTTGCAAGGCAAAGAATAGAGCTCACAGTAGGAGAAAGAATTCTATTCACTGAAGTCTTTGCGATGTAATGTCCTAACTGAAGTGCTTTATAGTCATGGAAGCTTCTAGATGTAATGTCCTCTAAGGATGCTTTACAAATGAGTTTCTCAATCTCTTAGCACTGTTGACATTTTGGCTCAGATAAGTCTTTGCTAGAGAACTATCTTTATACTATAGAATATTTAACATGATCTCTACCCTCAACCTAGTAAGTGCCAACAGCCCAGTGCCACATTTGAGATAAGAAAGAGCATCTATAGACATTGCCAATGGACTCTGAGTGTGGAAATTTCTACTCATTACAAAATGCTGTAGCTCAGTAGATAGAGCCCTGGTCTAGAATGTGTCATCCCTTAAGAGAGAGAAATGGGTAGAAAGTATACACTCCTGCTTTTCTAGCAAATTCTGTAGTGCTATTCAACTTTAGACTATGTAAGCCTTTGATGAAAATGAATACTTGAAATGTCAACTTTAAAGGGTATAATTAGGCAGGGAGGTAAATCTAATAGTGCCTGAAGCAAAATGTATAGAAAAGGGTTGGTGTGTTCGTGAACATGGATTTCACATAGTTTTCTTGAAATAACATTTACAATCTAGAAATGAGTTCATCCAGCATGCCCCAAGAATAAAATGAGACAGCACCCAACTCATTTCCACCCATGTAAGCAAAGGCTTCAAGGGCTACATCTATAATACTCGGAGCACCAAAGTGTAGTTGAACTGAACTCTTCACAAAGGGAGCTCGCTTTCTCAGTGAATAGATATTCTCGCCCACTCTCTATGATTTCATGTAACATTTGCTTTCTAGATCACAAAGTTAGGAAAGAGCCATTGGGAATTTACCAATTACTTCAACACAGAGAATCCCTGACACCCCAAACCTCCAACACCTTTATCTCCCAAGAAGGGGCCTGAAGTTCACAGCAGTCATTCAAAGTTCCCTAGGGCAAACACAAGGATGGTGCCGGTTGAGCATAGGTTACTGTATCAGATCTGTTTGGTTCAAATCCCAGTTCCATTATTAATACATATGTGATCTGTATAAATCTCTTAACCATAGTTTTGACTTCCAAAAATATAAGAAATGATACACCTACATTACTCAATGGTTCTCAAGACCAAAGAGCTCATTTTAATAAAGTCCTTGGCATATAGATGGTTCTCTGGCAAATTTAGCTAATGTTATAATTATTGTCATCAGTACAGTTACAATTAATAATAGTTGTTATTATTATTACTAATGCTGTTGCCAGAGGAATTACTTTCCATCCACAGCACAAAGGCTTTGTAAGGCAGCTTCAGCTCACTTCTATTCATCCTGTGTGAATTCTGACCTTGCTGGGGCCACTGGTATTGCAGAAATCTATTCCAACCCAGCTCTCCCCACTGCTGCTCTCCCAGTTACATCTCCCAGGCATGTTAAATGTAGCCTTCTGTCCACATCTCCTTTGATCCATCAGCAATGTTTACAAACTCCTCATTCTCCCTGTTGTAATTATACTATCCCCTGGGGTTCTAGGTCAGCACATTTTTCTGGATTCCTGCTAACTCCTAGGTTTTATTATCTGTTTTCTTTCCAGGCTTCTCTGTTTCCTAAACTCCTAAAATTGTGATGTGCCAGGGTTGGGACCTTGGTCACCACATTAATTACTTGTCTTTTTGCTGCAATAAAATGCTCAAGAAGACAGCTTTAGGAAGGAAGGGTTTTATGGCTCCAGAGAGTAGTCTATCCTGCCTAGCAAGGCGTGGACAGAAGCAGGGTGGCTGGTCACATGTCCACAGTTAGGAAGCAGAGGGCAATGATGCTAGCATGCTTAGCTACTACTCCTTTTTGTTCAGTCCTGAACACTCACTCATGGAATAGTACCACTTACATTCAGGATGGGTCTCCCACCTCAATTAAACTAATCCAGATAATCCCTCATAGACATATCTAGAGATTTGTTTCCACAGTAATTCTAAATCCCATCAGGTTGACAATCAAGATTAACAATCACCACTGCCTCTTCCTCTCTCCTTTATACATTATCTTGACAATTTCTTCTAGTCTTGAGGATTTAGATATTCCACCTACAACACTCACTTCACAATTTACATCTTCAGCCAAGAGCTTTCTGTTAATTCCAGGATTCGGCATCTGGGGCCTGCTTACCTTGTCCTGAATGTCTCAGAGATGTTTCACATCCAAAGTGCTTAAAATTGCTTCTCCATCCAGAAGCAAGATTTAATAATCCTAGTTGAGAGTGTCCCCTTCTTTCCTGTCATGGAGGTCAAAAATTCTGGAATTATTCAGAGCACCTCTCTTTGTATCACAGCATAGCTCAATCCACATGCAAAATATAACTACTTTTCTTTCTGTGCAAAGAACTCCACCTGAATTCCCCAATTGCCATCCCATAATCTTCATCCATAAGCAGATACACTTATCCTCCATAAATACCATCAAGTTGTGTTATTCCACTGCTAGAATGTCTTTCAGTGGTTTCCTCCCCTACCTGGAATAAAAGCCAGTTCCTTTACAGAGTGACAATGGGATTGTAAGCTTGCTGCTTCCCAGATTTCATCTCCCACTTTCCACTCTTCCTTTGCTCTCTCCAGTCTCTGTGGGCTCTTTGCTATTCCCATCAGACACACTCCCACCTTGAGGCCTTTGCACCAGCTGGTCCCTCTACCTAGAATGCACTTCTCCTAGATACACGCAGACTAAATTCCAGCCCTCGTTCAAATGTCAACTCGAAAACAAATCATGGGCTCTGAGCACTCTCTCTACACCTTTTCTCTCTCCCACCTGCAGAAATTCTGCTCTGGTTTTCCCCCATCACACTTATTCAATTGCGTCACATGATATCATTACTTGTGTGTGTGTTCCTCCTTGTCTACCACCGTCAAAAGTATGTAGGATTCATGAAAACAGGAGTGCTAAGCCATTTCGTTCACTGACATTTTCCACCTACCTAGTAGAACACACAAGAGCTATTGAATGTGTCTTTGTAAAAAGAAGGGAGAGCAGGAGGGAAGGGGAAAGGGCAGGGAAGAAGGAGACAATGCAGCATTTGGGGCCATTCTTGGACAATGCAGTTGCTCTCTCTGGACCTCAGTCTCCATCTTGAAACAGAATGCAAGAGTTGAAGCAGATGACTGTAAGATCCTTTCCACTTCTGCATTTAAGGGTTCTATGAACTATGGGAAGCTGAAGGAGTTCAGAAAAGATATAAAGAACACTTGGACCTTATTATGATGCAAAAAAAAAATCTCAGGACACGTAGGAAGACTGCTAGACTGTGGCTGAGGCCATTGTGAGGCTTTCCTGGCTGAGCCACCTCAGCCTTCCTCCAGATGACACTGCTCTTAGAGATGCTGGCACATCATCCCACGCCACCTCCAATGCACAGGCTACATAACCAGAGGCTTCTTTGTGAGGACCCAAGATACATGTCTCTGCCAAATCCAGAAATTATCACTCGCTGTATCTTGGTTAGACTATGAGAGTCATACTTCTGCCTTGACCCTACTCCCCTACTACCTTTTGGTTATAGCACCATGGTATAATTGCCAAACTCAGTAATCCATAAACTGTGCCTACGACCTATATTAGCAAAGGGTCCTATGAAGGTCTCTGCTCTTGGATACTGAGTCCTTGGAATAAACACTAATGTGAGTGCTTTTCCCACATAAAATAAATGCTGTCCTGAGAAAGGGGTAAGTACTGAGCTGAAGGAGACATGGGGTCCTAGCCTTGTGGGGCCCTTGCTTATGTTTTAGGGGCAGATGGAGAACTAGCTGTGAGGGAGAGGTTAGTGAGATGCTATATCAACATGTAAAGAACAGATGTGTGGGAGACTATGCTGCCCCACAGTCACCCAGGGAGGAAACTCTTCCAGCTGTGCAGCTCGTCTTGTTTGTTTTGTTTCCTTTCTTAAAGCTGAGCCTCCATCCCTTCACCATACATGTAGTTTGATAAGTCAAGTCAATGTATCAATGATGAAAGGAGGGTCTAGGGATATATAGCTCAATTGGTAGGGTGCCTGCTTGGTGTGCACAAAGCCCTGTGTTCAATCCCCAGCACCCTGTGACTAGATATGGTGGCACATGCATGTAACCCTAGTATCCTAGAGGTAGGTGAAGATGGATCCGACATTCAAAATCACCCTCAACTACATGGCAAGATTGAGGCCAGCCTGGACTCCATGAGACCCTGTCCCCAAATGAAAATAAGAACATATACATACACATTCTCTAACCCCAAAGTAAGGAAGCATCTTTTTGCTGAGAATGTGTAGATTATGTGCAAAGACTCACAAAGCCACCTCACCAAATAACCTATTTCCAAAAGCTTTCCACAGGTTAAGAATGCTATGAGCAATGAGGATGCAGCCAATGCTTCTCACAAAGCCCTGTCACTCTTGCCAACTCCCTGTGAGGACAGTTCCTATAGCCTGAAGTGCCTTTCATTTGCTTCTCTCCTGAGAAAGCTCCTCCTCATCTGTCAATACCCAAACAAAATTTCCTCTATAAAAACTTTCCCACCTTCCCCAGTCAGTGCACAAATACACACACACACACACACACACACACACACACACACACACACACACACAATTTTCTTCTCTGTAACACCTTAATACATAATTCAGTTAGTCAATCCACAAACATCTTGAAGGAAAAGGTTTATACTAAAAGTGTTTAACTGTATTATCTCATTCATAAGACACATATTAAATATACAAAATTTCCAGACAGCATACCATCGGGTGACAAAGCTCCATGGTTTTCTTCCTCTGCTTGACATGATGAGCACTGCTTACCTGCCTACCAATGTCCAACAGAAGCTGCCTACACCTGCTGGGTATACAAGCGTGGGAGATAAGGTGGCAGCCGTACTGGTGTTGGGTTTTTTTAGTTAGCTTTTTTAGTTAGTTACAGTAGTAGTAGTAGTAGTTGCTACTGTCCTGATCATGGGAGAAAGGGAAAGTGCAGGGACACTTGGTCCAGCAGCCTGTGGGATAATGAAAGAGCTAGTCCCTGAAGCAGATCAAAATGCATCTTCCTTGGGCCAGCAGAGATGCCATGAAACTTGATCAACCTTGTGGGTCTCGTCTGCATAAGTAGGCTCTCTTTAGTCCAGTCTTCACAAAAAGCAAAGCCTTCTCTCATTTCGTGAAAGATACTCCTAAAGAGTAGGACTCAGTGGATGTACCCTGAAAGTGTGGGGACTGGAGGTCAGATACTCAGAACCCCATTTAAAAGCCAGCAGGCATGGTGGCCCACCTACAACCCCTGACTCTAGTGGCAGGGGATCCCTGGAGCTAGCTGACTAGCTAGACTAGCTGATAGATGAGCTCTGCTTTCAATTTAGAGACCCTGCCTCAATAATACATAAAGATACCCATGGTCAACTTCTGGCCTGATCATGCACACATATATATGTACATATGCATCCTCACACAGACATGCACATACATACACCACCTATCACGTATACATTCAAAAAGAAAGACTTGATCATGGAAATGAACAAAATTGAACTACCTGCCACCTTTGCTCTAAAGTGCCACTTATTAAACATGTCCAATTTTGTGGGATATGCAGTCTCTCTTCAACACTCCTATTATAGCTCAAAGGCAGATGAGACAATAGAGCAGTAAAGAACATGACTGTGTACATAAACTTAGTTTCTATGGGCAGCCAATCTGAAGCTTGCAGAAACTATTGTGTGCATACAAGCCTGGCTATACTGCTGATTTGGGGTTGCTCACACAGAAATATTTTTAAATTTAAAATGTTTATAATTTAATGTTTCCTTAAAACAAACATATGACTTACCAAACTTGATTCCAAACTTGATAAGTCATATGTTTATATTGCTCGGCATGAAGCTAAGCTTATTTTAAGTGGGAAAAAATAAGACTTCATTTAAAGAAAGACAAAATACAAACAAGATAAAAATATTGCAAAAGATGTATAGGCGCTATTTAAGTTGCCCAGGCTCTTTGACCACACATGAGCTGCAGTGACATCCCACCCACTGGCGCTGTTTCCCCTCGCATCGCCTGTCACTGTTAGCACTAAACTGAGCCAATGGAAAGGCCACGCCAGATCTCCAGACACAGCTTTCCATCTGGAAAGGGCCACACAGATTGGTTCACAAGAGGAAGCTATGTTTAACTATTCCAACTATCACACGACCACATCTCTAGCTTTATTTGAAATAAAATTTTCATGTTGTTAAAGCTAGAGAAAAATAGACATCGTAATTTTCTGTCGCATTAAAGATTACTAAGTTATAAAACATTTGCTCAAAGGAAACCAGAGGTGATTATGAATGTTACTGTTGAAGGCCTTGAGGGGGACAGCTTTCTGATTCATGGCTTTCTCCTAGCTGTGCCACTGATAGATGTCATGGTTCTGGACATGCTATGTGTCAAACCAAGGGAACAAAACATGGCTGAAATCTTCTGGATATTCAAGCCTTTTGACAACTTCTTCTCAGGAGCCTGCTTGTCTGTGCATAAAGACTTTGGTCCTAGAAGAGCTGAGTCTCCCTCCCTAGAGAGGGAGGTCAGGTGACCTTCTGCACATCCTCAGTGGGGTCCAGGAATATTCAGGACAGAAGTGTCTACCCTCAGGAACAAGACAGGGATTCAAACTCCAGCATGGTTATCACACTCCAACTTTGTAGAAGTATGGTAGATACTCAAGATAAACTTGTAAAGGTCTTTGACATCGGGCCTGGCGAAAGAGATCAGCAGTTAAAAGCACTGGCTGTTCTTTGTTCTTGCAAAGGACCTAGGTTTAGTTTCCAGTACCTACATGGTAGTTCACAACTGTCCTTCACTCTAGTTCCAGGGGATCAGATGCCCTCTTCTGGCTTCCTTTGGCACCTGGCGTGCACCTGGAGGCAAAACACTCATACACATAAGATAAAAATATAATACATTTTTAAAAATGTCTTTGACATTGTATTAGTTACTTTTTATTACTGTGATAAAACACCATGAACAAAGTAACTTACAGAAGAAGTAATTTATTTGGACTTATGGTTCCAGAGAAATAAAAGTCTATGATGGTGGAGCAGAGGCAGTAGAAGGCAGGAACTAGATGCTGGGAGTAGATTCTGAGGACTCACATCTTTAAACCAAAAGCAAGGGAACAGAAAGAGAAAACTAGAAATGTTAGGAGGATCAAAGCCCACATCCAATGATATACCTCCTCCAGCAAGGCCATACCTTCTAATCCTTCCCAAACTGCTCCACCACCCAGAGGACCAAATACCAAACATCTGAGCTCATAGGAGACATTCTTATTCAAACTATCACAAGCATTTTCTGAGTAGGGTTGCTGTTTTCTTGTTGTTGCTCAGGGAACCACGAACTGATTCCAGGGTGGACTCTGGGCCATCTTGAAATTGTAGTCTGAGCACAGAGCTGTAGCACCAGTTCAGTAATCACGTTTCTAATAAGCAAGATTTTTTTCTTCTCAATGTGTTTTGAGTTTGGTCTTTCCCAGGATCCACCTTGTTCAGGTTTTGTTTGTTTGGGTTTTGTTGGTGGTGGCGGTGGTGGTAGTGGTTTTTTGGCGCTCTATATTTCATCTGGAAACCCTACGGCAACACTGCACACTTTGAGCAAATGTCAGAAAGTGTCATCTTTATTAGAAACTCGAGCCCTTTCTGTCCCTTCATGGGAAGAGGGAACAGGAACGTGATGAAAATCCCAAAACAAGTGAACACGCTATCAGCATTTCTTTTCTCAGAAAATGAGACTTCAGCTTTAGATTTAGAAAAAAACATTAGCTCTGTGCTCAACAACATGGATCCTGGGAAAGACCAAACTCAAAACACATTGAGAAGAAAAAACTCCTGCTTATTAGAAACGTGATCACTGAACTGGTGCTACAGCTCTGTGCTCTGAATACAATTTCGTTGTTTTTTTTTTTTTTTTTTTTTTTTTTTTTTTTTTTTTTTTTTCGAGACAGGGTTTCTCTGCGTAGCTTTGCGCCTTTCCTGGAACTCACTTGGTAGCCCAGGCTGGCCTCGAACTCACAGAGATCCGCCTGGCTCTGCCTCCCGAGTGCTGGGATTAAAGGCGTGCGCCACCACCGCCCAGCCTTGAATACAATTTCAAGACGGCAACAGGTCCACCCTGGAATCAGTTCGTGGTTGCCCTCTGTGACGTCTCTACACGGAGGAGACTTGCATCTCTACAGTAAGGAGCGGTTTCCGGACTCCCAGCTGTCCACCTATTTGCCTTTCATAGAAGCCAAATGCCCAGAAGTCACGGGTGCTTCTTACTATGGGATAGCATAGTTTTCTTTTTGCTGTGATGACTGAGTAAAAAGAACTTACCATTCTCCATCCTCAGGGAGGACTGAGGACCATGTGGCTTGTCTTCGGAGCATTTCTTTCTATTGTCCTTCTGAAGATGGTTGAATGGCAGTGCATTGGAGAAGGCAAGGAAAATGGAGACTTACTTGGACTTGACCCTAAATAACATGTTTCTCACCGTCACTAAATAGAACTAAAATACCCAGATGTGACGTTTGTGACCGTTTCCAGGCACGGCACTAAAAAAAGAAAATGTAAAGGGATAAAACAGACCCCTGCTGTCTGCAGTGGGGCTAATACATATTCTGGAAAGCACACTCATTAAAATATAACTAGATCCTGAGTGAATCAGACGATCAATCTTTTAAAACCACTGCTGAGCTCATGATGAGGCAGGACACCAGACTAGATAGTTTAGTTTAGGTGAAGGCAGGGTGGGAACTAGTAAGCTGTGACCAGAATGATGACCAAGAAAGAACAAGTGTCAGCATTTACTTGAGGGCAAAATACCAAGGCCATCATCAAAACAGGGAAATGAAGCCTAAAGCAAGGTGGGGTAGAAGACCTAACCTCCCTACACACACACACACACACACACACACACACACACACACACACACACACACACACATCAGGGTCAGATTCTCGGGGGAAATAGAAGTAGCCATCAGGTGACAGCAACTCCATCTCATGGTACCTCATAAAATAAGATCAATTAAACATGACACCACAGTATAAAATTACCAATGCACAAGAATAGACACCATCATGAGTTAGAGCATAAAACCATATGTATTATCACATACATAACAATGTGAACTGAATGTTTAAATGAAGAGATGCACAACTGAGCAAATAAAAACAAGCATCCTGAAAAGACTTAAAATTGAAAGCTAACCAAATTAAAGTTGTAGAAATGAAATGATGGAATAGATGAAAAATTAAAACTCACTGAAAATATTAAAGGAAAAGAGTGTTGTCATAGCTGGAGAGATCAGTGAGCTAGTAACAGCTGCATATCCGTATTTAAAACAACTTGACTCATACCGCACACACTATGAAAAATTTTAACCCAGAATGGATAATACACATAACAATAATAACTAAGCCTAGAAAACATTTAAAAGAAAATATAACAGAAAATATTTCTGGCATTGGGTTGGGCCAACATCTCAACTACAATACCAAAAACACAATTAATAAAAGAATTGATTAATTGACCTTCATTAGAACATATAACTTCTGCTATCCAGTGAAAGACACAGTGTACACAATAAAAAGACAAGCTGCTTGGTGAAAGACTCACAATTTGTATTTCTGACATGGAATTCTTATCCCATGTCCATAAGGAACACTCACAATGCATTAACAAGAAGATAAGAAATTCACAAAAATGAACAAAAGATTTGAAACAACACTACACCAAAGAAAACAGACAGATGTTAAACAATTATTCATGTAAATCATTGCTCAAGATCTTTGTATTCAGAAAATTGAAAACGAAAACCACACTGAGGAGAGGGATGCGCTCCACAGCAGAGCTCTTCTCTACATGGTCCCTGGGCTCTGTTCCCAATACAGACACACACCCTTAAACAGACACAATGAGATTCTCTCTCACCCATAATAAACAGAAAGTTTAAAAATAATCCCAATACCAAGTGCAGATGATGTGTACAGTGCTTGTAGGAATCCAACATGAGACAACCATTGTAGAAAACAGCTCAGGAGCCACTTAGAAAGCTAGGTGTGCACATAACCATGTGATCCAACAATTCCACTCCAAGCATTTCTGAGGAGAAATGAAACCATAGGTTCATTCTAAAACCTATACATATTTTTACAGCTTTATTCATAATTACAATATGATTCAAATCCTTCGGAAGATACAGGGATAAATAAAATATGATATATCCATTCAATGATGTGATGGAAGTAAAAAGAAATTATTGATTATTGTGGTCTATTTGTTGAAGTCCATCCATTCTCCATAGAATTTATTTGTATACTTTTCTCTCTTTTTTTTGTATACCTTTCTTAAAACATTGTTGGCCACGGTTGTGTGTATATGTTCCCAAAGTCCTTATAAGTCTGTGTTGCTATCTTTATACTTTCTAACTTTCTATTCAGTGATTTTACAAATTATTGGAAGAAAGGTGTTAAATTCCTAAACTGTAAAAATGCTAAACACATTACATCAAAATTAAGAACCTCTTTGTTCTGTGAAAGAGACTGTGAAGATATTAAAAATATGAGGTATAAACTAGGGGGTAATGTTTGAACATGAATTACACACTAGGAGATAAATATTGAACTATACATTTTGGCAAGGATTTGTTTTCCAGAATATACAAAGAACTTTCAAACTTCCAAAGTAAAATTTAAAGAAAAGACCAGGGTTTGAGTCCCACTCCACAAGCAGGAAATTATAGTTTTAATATATCTGGTACTATAAACCTGGTCAAAAGCACACAGCTAGGGAGATCAAGTAGGGAAGTCACCACTGTTATTTTACTAAATGGGAATGATATGCTTATCAAATTGTCTTCCCAATAATTGTGTTTATGCCCATAGACTACTGCTTCTGTTGGCTTTGGTCAGAGATGCTGTTTTTCGTTAACTGCAGAGTAGTAACTTCAGAGACTCATGGCTGCTCAAGGTGCTGAGAATACATGACTACTGAATGTTCATCCCTAAATAGACCATCTGTAGAACACCCTCCAAGGCTCAGGGAAAATCATGGCAGAAAGGACAGAGATAAGCCTGGAGCTGGAGGAGTGGGTGGAGTGTTGTAGAACCCTATCATCCAGGCATGGAATGGTCGTTATACTCTTGATTCACAGCAGCTATAATTAACTGCAGAAGATCTGCAGGAGGCTGGGCTAGTCATGAGATCCCACACCTGTCTGAGGATTTATATCCATTTGATCATTACTGAGGAAGAAAGTGACATTTTCTTCACTGTTATAGCCACCAGTAAATTACTCACACATCTGGAATCATCCCTCACCTATGTGCTGTAATTAACCCTGATGAAATGCATCAGGCCACACAGACACTAACAAATAATAATAATAACAATAATAATTATAAATAATAATAATTTTAAAACCAGATATGATAGAGTTGGGAAGAGGAAGGAGTACAAGAGGAGGGAGGAGAAGAGGTTAATGGGGTGAATATGATCAAAATACATCGCGTACATGTCTGAAAATACCATAATGAAACCCATTATGTATAATTAACATATTCTAATTTTAAAAACTTTTTAAAAGCTAGAACATAGGCAGAAGAGATGAATAGAAACTATGCTGCAGATCAAATTGTGATGTCAAGCATAAGAATGTATATTCAGTATTATTAGTTAATAATAAAATGAAAATTAAAACCACAATGAGAATATATTTTCATATATATTCTGATATATAATTCTTGTTATTTTAAGACTTCAGCCTATTATCTTAAAAATTTTCTCTTTTCTGCTTTGTTTCTCCTTTCCTGCTTTCCTGTGAATTTCTGGAAGATATTTTTTAAAGATGTCACACATTTTAAATTAAAATATAGTTGTATCACTTTCTCCCTTCCCTTTATTCCCTCCCCGCCTCCAAAGTCCCCCCTCAAACTCCTTCCATGCCCCCCACTCTCAGATTGATAGCCTTTGCTTCCTAGAGTATTGGTGTGTATGTGTATAAAATATAAAAATATAAAAAGTACAAATATAAAAAGACAAACTGCTCAGCCATTTTGTTGTTTGTGTGTATATGGCTTCAGGGCTGACCATTTTGCATCAGACAAACCATAAAGGGACCCTGGGAGAAGTTAACTCTCCTTCTCTCAGCAATCATTAATTCTTTGTCCAGGGATGTGAATCTGTGAGATATCCCCCTTCTGTGTTAGCATGTCTACTGATATTGCCGTTGGTAAGTCTTGTTCGTGGCCATTTCTGTGAGAGACTGTTTCACAGAAAATTTCCCCTTACTCTGGCTCTTACAATCTTTCTGCCTCCTCTACCACTTTTTACACTCCACTGTCATGTATATGTATTGTTTTGAAGAATAGTTATGTGTGTGAAATTAGATTAATGCTTGCTCTGGGAATTAAATACACAGTCATAATTTACCAATCTGCCGATATGAATACTTTATTACCACTGGTGGAAAGTAAGAACCTTGGTGTCACTAAAGTCCCTTTATGTTCCTCGACACAGAGTTGTCTTAAATATCACATTTATAAGGGCTACAGATGAGATGCACCTCAGCAGTAGAGGACAAGCTTAGCACGTGGGAGGGCCTGAGGTCAATCCCCAGCACACAAAAATAATGACAATTACATTTATAGGCATTGCAAACCACATCCAAAGCTTTAGTCATCAAACACTCATGATAAAACTTTTAGTCATCAAACATCATCACTCCTGCTTCATTGCTGATATTCAAAAGTCCATTTTCCTATCACTGTTCTTTTCCCATCTGAAGAATTTTCTTTGACAGCACTCTCTTAGCAGTTCTTTTGAAGACAGATTTTCACAGTTTCCTTTGTTTTGTCATAATTTGTGGGTACATTTAAACAGAATAAATAATTCTGGACTCTTTTATTCATTAGCAATAATGCAGTGTCATTTAACCAGGCTCCTTGATCTTTGAAGAGCTATTCACCATCACACCCATTGCTGGTTCCTTGCATCATGTTGGCATCTGGGAATAGAGTTCTTTAGCTTTATCTTGTTTGGAATCTCCATCAGCTTTTGCCTCTCTAAGTTGATGTTATTTGCAGAGTTTTAGAAGACTTGAGAGATTATTTCTTCATTATTTTTTTACCTTTCTTTCCAAAATATTGGTGATGACAATGTAGAATACTTTGCTCTCATCTCAAAGGTACTTATTATTTAACTCTATGTGTCTTCAGGATAGCTCTTTGATCATTTCAGCTAATCTCTCCTTACAAAGCCCATAGATTCTCTTTTCTTTGTTGCCCCTCAGTTATTGAGCCCATCACATTTTAAAATTTTTTCAGTATGGCATTTTTCCATTCTAGCATTTCAGTTAGATTCTTCTTTACATCTGTCATCACTTTTTTTGTGAAAAAAAAATCTTTCTTAGTTTTTCTGAGAAAAACGTTCTTGTTTTCCATTTGTTTCTAGATCCAGCTAGACTGGCTGGCTACTGAGCTGCAGGGATCCTCATGTCTGTGTCCTTCCCATGCTGGGATTACAGGCATACTCTAGACTTTTACATGAGTGCTGGTAATAGGAACTGAATCTTCATGCTTATGCAGAGCACTGCTGACTCCCAGCCCCTACCTACTTATGCTTATCAAATGTATGTATCTATCTATTGCTGTGGATATCTGTATGCTGTGAATGTGTTGCTATGATTGATTGATAAATAAAACGCTGATTGGCCAGTAGCCAGGCAGGAAATGTAGGTGGGAAAAAGAGAGAGGATAATTCTGGGAACAGGAAGACTGAGTCAGGAGATGCTGCCAGCCACTGCCACCATGAGAAGTAAGATGTAAAGTACTGGTAAGCCATAAGCCATGTGGCAACTTATAGATTAATAGAAATGGGTTAATTTAAGATATAAGAACTAGATAGCAAGAATCCTGCCACGGCCATACAGTTTATAAGTAATATAAGTCTCTGTGTGTTTACTTGGGTCTGAGCAGCTGCAGGAGCTGGGTGGACACAGGAATACTCCAGCAACAATCTATCCAGCAAGACTCTTTACTGTTAGCTCTTCATATAATTTGGTTCTGTGTTCTTGGATTCAATGAATCATGGATAAATAATATCTAAGAAAAGAATGTGCATCTCAACTGAACATGGACACTTTTTTCTTTTTTTTAAGCTTTACTTGTTTAAAGTTTTTTTTCATTTTACATACTGCCCACTGTTCCCCCTCCCTCCCCTTCTCCCACTATCCCCTCCCACCTTCCCCCATCCCACCCCTATCCTCTCCTCATAGGGGATAAGGCCTCCCTTGGGTAATCAACATAGGTTGACATACCAAGTTGGGGCAGGCCCAAGTCCTTCCCCCCTGCGTCAAGGCTGAGTAAGGCATGGTACCATAGGGAATAGGCTATTTAAAAGCTAGTTCATGTACTCTGGATGAGTCCTGGTCTGATTGCCAGGGGACTCACAAACAGATCAAGCCACACATCTGTCACCTTCATTCAAGGGGCCTAGTGTGGTCCTGTGTTGGCTTACCAGCTGTCAGTCCAGAGTCTGTGGGCTCCCACTAGCTTGGGTCAGTTGTCTCTGTGTTTGTTCCCATCATGATCTTGTCCCTACTTGCTCTTATCCTCCCTCTCTTCAATTGAACTCCAGAAGCTTGGCCAAGTGCTTGGCTGTGGGTCTCTGCATCTGCTTCCATCAGTTGCTAGATGTAGGTTCTATAATGATAATTAGGGTAGTCACCAATTTGAGTACAGGGGAAGGCTAGTTCAAACACCCTCTTCACCATTGCTATGAGTCTTAGTTGGGGACATCCTTGTGGGTTCCTGGGGATTTCCTTAGCACCTAATTTCTCCCTAACCCCATAATGGCTCATTCTGTCAAGATATCTCTTTCACTGTTCTCCCTCTCTATCCCTCCCAAACTCAGCCATCTCAATCCCTCATGATCCTACCCCCCATACCCTCCCCTCTGCTCCCTGCTCCCAGTTTACACAAGAGATCTTAACCCTTTCCCCTTCCTGGGGCAATCCATGCATGTCCCTCTCAGGGCCCTCCTCTTTACCTAACTTCTCTGAGGTTGTGAGTTGCAGCCTGTTTATCCTTTGCTTTGTATCTATATCCACTTATAAATGAGTACATACCATGTTTGTCTTTCTGAGTCTGGGTGACTTCACTCAGGATGATTTTTTTTCTAGTTCCATCCATTTGCCCACAAATTTCATGATGATGTTTTTTTTATCACTGTGTAATACTCCATTGTATATATGTACCATATTTTCTTTGTCCATTCTTTAGTTGAAGGGCATCTAGGTTGTTTTCAGGTTCTGGCTGTTATGAATAGTGCTGCTATGAACATAGTTGAGCAAATGTCCTTGTTGTAGTATGGTTGAGCATCTTTTGGGTATATGCCCAAGAGTGGTATTGCTGGGTCTTGAGGTAGGTTGATTCCTAATTTTCAGAGATACCACCAGACTGATTTCTAGAGTGGATGTACAAGATTGCATTCCCACCAGCAATGGAGGAGTGTTCGCCTTTTCTAATATCCTCTCCAACATAAACATAATAACGGCAACATACAGCAAGCCAACAGCCAACATCAAACTAAATGGACAGAAACTCAAAGTAATTCCACTAAAATCAGGAACAAGACAAGGCTGTCCACTCTCTCCATACCTATTCAGTATGGTACTCGAAGTTCTAGCTAGAACAATAAGACCTTTTATTCTTGTCATCACTTCCTAAACAGTGCAATGTAGCTATGTAAGTATTATAAATAATCTAAAGGTTACTTAAAAGCACAGAAAGATGTGCATAGGTAATATGAAAACAATACAATATTTTATATATAGGACTTACAGATGTGTGTATTTTGGTGTCTATGTGGGTTTCTGAAGCCAGTCTCTCATGAATGTCAAGGGATAACTATATATACTGATGGTAAAAAAAATTCATAAGACATAAAGAAGAACAAAGGCATATAATACAGAGTTGTATTTAAAATATGTTCTAGAGTGATTGGCTGTAGATGACTCTGTTTTTATTAGCCTCCTCCCATCTAAGACTCAGAGGACATTGCTGAAGAACGAGCAGAAAGAATGTCAGAGTCAGAGGATGAGGAAGAGAGCTATAACATGTTGATTTCAGGACAAGACATGGCTGGTGCACACATCAACTCATAATAGCTTGGTTATCGACATAAGACCTACACAAGACCAAGCCATTCAAAATTCCAACATGAGTCCTCAAGGCCCCACCCTTGGAGGAGGAGCTAGTGACAGTGGATGGTTGCTGAGGGAGAGAGAGTCACTCTCCCTTGGGAGCATGGATAATAGTAGGTTGTCCATGCCTCAGTAGATGATGATACACCATGCACATATATGTAGCACTAGTTGGGAGCCAGGCAGTGGTGGTGCATGCCTTTAATCCCAGCACTCAGGAGGCAGATGCAGGCAGATTTCTGTGAGTTCAAGTCCAGCCTGGGCTACAGAGTGAGTTCCAGGAAAGACGCAAAGCTACACAGAGAAACCCTGTCTCAGGAAAAAAAAAAAAAAAGCAGCCCTAGTTGGATTTGTAAGGTTATCAATAACAAAAAAAAGGGAAAACATTAATTTGATAAGTAAATGGATAGGGAGCACTATTGGGGGAGTTGGGGAGAGGTAATGATGGATGGATACAATCAAAATACATTGTACAAATGTGTGAAATTTCTAAGAATAAATCAAATAATATTATTAAACATGTATGTTCTATACTTTTATACTTATAGGCCTATACAAAAAAATAGAGAAATTCTAGAAAAATATAACAAGCCCTTAAGAGTGATTACATTTGTGGAAGTCTATTTTACCCCATAACTTTATAAACAGTTACTCTTTTTAGTTAACTTTTTTTTAAGCAAAAGGAAAGGAAAAGTGTCAGTATCCATCACAAAACATTCTCTTGAGTCCTAAGAGTTCAGGATGTTAACATGCAACCTCAGTTTACTCCACTCAGTTTTCCTTTTTCCCGAAGACATGTCAACATCACTTCATAGCCTGGAGGGCCCCCTAGGAGACCTAACTACTGAAGCAGTGATGGAAATCCAGTCTCTGGATCTGGATTTGCTTCTCAGCCTCCGGGGCCACAGTGATGATGGCCTGTCTGAACTTTTCACAGAAAACTTAAAAGTGTATCGAACCAGAGACTGAAAACTGAAAGCCTGTGACAGCAGCGTGTAGATTTTATTCCACAGTCACGGGGGTGGGGAGTCATCCATGTTATTTCACTTGTCGGCAACATTACAATATTATCTTCACAGAAAATCCTTCGTTTCCAACTTACCTTGAAAAAATATCTACTTATCCATCCACTAGCCATGCTACCTACCAACACACACCAGGATACTCCAGGGCCACGTTGTATCCTGTGCCTCTGACCCCAGATAGGGACCTGCAGGCTGGCCACCACCACATCTGCCTCCACTTGAGAGAAATCCACAGGAGTCTGCTGAAGAAGTATTGGGGAATTTATTAGGATATAAATTGAGGAAATACACTTACAAATACAGAACTGAGTAAACAGCTAAAATCGTCCTCTGTTCTGACTGGGAATGAATCCACTTGGCCATCTGATCATGCTAGGAAACAGAAAGAAGGGACCTTGTGACCCCTCTCTCTTCCTTTTAAGAGGTCACATAGGATGGCAAGAAGCACCGCCTCCTTTGGGCAGTATAACCCAAGGTCACAGGTGGAGCAAATACCACTACACAGCATTCTGTGTTCTGCCCCCACTGGATACTGTGTCAGGAGCGCTGACCTCCACCCCTCAGGAGAGAGCTGGCATCTGTACTTGGGAAAGACGGCCCCACCCCTCATCACAGGCATGCACCTCACTGCTACTCTCACTGTGACACCAACCTCTGCCACACAAGGACCACCTGTGGAAGCCAGCAAGCCTGATACAGACTTCCAAAGACTGGTAGCAGGAATCTTTTAAAACTACAGATGATTCTTTTCCTGAACAAAGAAGTTGCACCTATCCCTAGCTGAGCTGGGACAACATAAAATACCCCATTGCTACATTAGCACAGAGACTGAACAGGAAGCAACATTCAGCTTGTCTATAACCTGACAAATTAGAGTAACAACAAGCAAAGACCCAACACTAACTCAACAAAGGTGAGACCAGTTATCCAAACTAAGAAACACCCCCAACAATCTAACTCCAGATGCCTAGGTCCCACAGTAAAAAGACAAACAACATAAACAACCAAGATAGTATTAATCCCCTCATCATAAGAAAAGCAACTTCTCTGATGCACCAGACAATGAGTTCAAAATATGAATTATAAATATGTTCAAGTAATCCAAAGAGAATGAGAATAAATGCCAGAATGAAGACCATAAAACTACCAACAACAGTTGAATGAAATAATGAAAACAATTCAAGATATGAAAATGTACTTTAATAATAAAAAAAAAATCTGGCAGAAAAACTAAATAGAAACAAAACTCAAAATGAATAATGAAGGAAGTCAAACAAAAAGCTCAGAGGGAAATGCTCATGAACACATGGGATCGAGTGGAAGCAAAAATATCAGGTCTTCCTGATCTGGGTGGCCTGGAAGCCACTGGGGTCATGATGGAGTCTGGGCCCCAGCTGCTGCCAAGGGCCATTTCTAGGTCCGTGGTCCTGCTGCAGCTGGGGTCTGTGATGATGCCCACGGCCTCTGTTAGCACGGGGTGGGAGTGGGGGGTCACTGGAACCATGCTGTGCTGATCCAACATGCTCTTCACTAGCCCTGGGAAAGCTGGCCCTGCCCCTCACTGGATACTGTAGCAGGAGAGCTGACCCCCACCCCTCAGGGGAGAACTGGTGCCTGCACTTAGGAAAGATGGCCCCACCTCTCACTGCAGGTGTGCTCCTCATCTGGGCAGCACACCTGTGTCCCCTGTTGTTGGGGGGACACAGGTGAGCCAGCCAGCCCTGAGGGCATGAGAGCATCAGAGCTGACCCTATCCCCCTCATCTACCATGCAGTGGCATGGATGTGAGAGGGAAATGCCCTCCTCAGCCCCTTGCTACCTGCTGTAGGTGAGAAAGCTAGCCCCAGGTCACAAGACTGAGAGAACTAGCCCTGCCCCTCATCAGCTGCAACACACAGGAGAGCAGGCCCTGCACCCTGCCTGGGCAGCATACTAGAGCTGACCCTGGTGTCAGGGGTGCAGGTGAGCCAGCCCTGAGGGCATGAGAGTAGGAGAGCTGACCAGATACCCCTTTATTCCCCCTGCAGCAATCAGGAGAAAAAGCCCTATACCTTGTCTGGGCAAAACAGTAGAGCTGGTCATGGTGGTGTGAGTGTGGGTGAGCTGGATCTGGGGACCTGAGAGCAGGAGAACTAGCCCACTCCTTGATGTGGGCTGTATGGGTGAGCTGGCTGAGGCAGTGCTGGAGAGCTCGCCTGGGTAGGGACCATGAGGAAAAGCTGGCAAGCTGACCAATCTAGCTTCCATCCAGGCCCCAAACCAGGCTATGACTTGGCCCTCCCCAACATCCACTGACTCTATGAACTGTTGGAGCATGTAAAGGGGATGAATCCACTGATCCAAAACAGCAGGATCTCCATGACACAAGCCCAAGTGAGAGCCCACTACCCATGGTGTAGCAAAAAAAGCAGATGTCTAGAGCCGGACCTGTGATTTGTGGCAATGAATACTTGCAAGGACAGATGAATGAACTACAGGAACTATGTGATTCAACAGGCCACACTACAGCTTCCCCTACAAGATCCTCTCTCTCTCTCTCTCTCTCTCTCTCTCTCTCTCTCTCTCTCTCTCTCTCTCGTTTATTTGTTTGTTTACTTTGCTTAGGTTTTGTTTTTTTCATTTCAATTTTGTTTTTTTTTCCGTTGGGACATTGCAAGTGCAGAAGGAGAAAAATAGGATCAGAATGCATGGTGTGAAATCCACAAAGAACCATTAAAAGTTAAAAAAAAAAAAACAGCCTAACCCTGGCAGACTTCCACCACTCAGGAGCAGGCCAAACTAGCCAGAACCATCACAAACCACACTAGTCAGAGCAGGCACAAGTCATACCAGTCAAAACAGACAAAAGCCACATCAGGTTGAACAGACTTCAGGTGCTCAGGTACAGACCACACTAGTCAGAAGAATGGGTGCAGGCCACGCCAATAAGAAAGACAGGGACCCCCTGCTACACCAAAGGCCAAGCTAACCTCCAGAAAGTCAACTCCCAACTTAGACAGAGACCTTCAACTAGACTAGAGGTCACACTGGCTGCCAGAAATCCAGACCACAAAGACTAGAAAACCAAAGAGGAAACAGAAACCAAGAAACAAAACACCCATTCAAAAACAAATTCAGAAATCTGGGACTAGATCTAATCATCCTAAACATAGATGCCAAACTCCAGTGTGAAAATACAATCAACAACAGCCAAGGCAATATGGCACCACCAGAGCCCAGCTATCCTATAACAACAAGACCTCTACATTCCAATGCAGCCAAAGCACAAGAAAATGACCTTAAAAACAACTTTATGAAGATGAGAGAGGTCCTTAAACAGGAAATAAAAAAGTCCCTTAAATAAACTGAAGAAAAGACAACCAAAAAATTAGAGGAAATCAACAAATCCCTTAGAGAATGCCAAGAAAGCCAAGAAAACACAAACAGGTAAAGGAAACTACTCACAATAAAGAATAGAAACAATAAAGAAAACACAAACTGAAGGAATTCAGGAAATGGAAAACCTGTGAGCAAATGGGAACTACAGACGCAAGTGCCACTAACAGAATATGAGAGATGGAAGAGAGAATCTCAGTCATTGAAGATAGAAGAAATAGATTCGTTGGTCAAAGAAAATGTTAAATCTAAAAAACTCCTAACACAAAACATCCAGGAGATCTGGAACACCATTAAAAGGCCAAACCTAAGAATAATAGAAATAGAAGGAGAAGAATCTCAGCACAGAAACCCAGTAAATATATTTAACAAAATCATAGAGGAAAATTTCCCTAACCTAAAGAGGACATGCATATAAAGATACAAGAACAAGAAGTTTACAGAATACCAAACAGATTGGATTAGAAAAGAAAGTCCCTGGGTCACATAATAATCAAAACATTAAACATTCAAAACAAAGAAAGAATATTAAAAGCTTCAAGGGAAAAGAGCAAGTAACATACGAAGGCAGACCTATTAGAATTACACATGACTTCTCAACAGAGACTCTAAAAGCCAGAAGGGCCTGGACAGACATCTTACAGACTCTAAGAGACCATAGATGCCAGCCCAGACTACTATACCTAGCAAAACATTCAATCACCATCGATGGATAAAACAAGATATTCCATGACAAAGTCGAATTTAAAAAATATCTATCCACAAACCCAGCCCTACAGAAGGTAATAGAAGGAAAACTCCAACCCAAGAAAGTTAACTACACTCACAAAAGCCCAGGCAATAGATAATCCCACACTGGCAAAACCCAAAAAAGGGAAACACACACACACACACACACACACACACACACACACACACACACACACAACCAACAACAACACCATAATAACAAGAATTAACAATCAGTGGTCATTAATATCTCTAAATATCAATGGGCTCAATTTGCCAATAAAAAGACACAGGCTAACAGAACAGATATAAAAAACAGGATCCATCCTTCTGCTGCATACAAGAAAGATACTTCAACATCAAAGATAGACATTACCTCAGAGTAAATGGTTGGAAAAAGATTTTCCAATCAAATGGACCTGACAAGCAAGCTGGTGTAGCTATCCTAATGTTTAACAAAATAGACATAAAACCAAAAGATAGAAACAGAAGGAACATTGCCAAATTCATTTTAATGAAGCCACAGTCACCCTGACACTAAACTACCCAAAGACCCAACAAAGAAAGAGAATTATAGACCAATTTCCCTCATGAACATAGATGCAAAAATGTTCAATAAAATACTTGCAAACCAAATCCAAGAACACATCAAAAAGATCATCCACCATGATCAAGTAGACTTCATCCCAGAGATGCAGGGAAGGTTGAGCATACAAAAGCTGTCAATGTAATCCATCATATGGACAAACTGAAAGAAAAAAAAACATGATCATCTTTCTAGATGCCAAAAAAAGCCACAAAATCCAACACCCCTTCATGATGAAAGTCTTGGAAAGATCAGGGATAGAAGAACATACCTAAACATGATAAAGGCAATATACAGCAAGCCAACAGCCAACATCAAATTAAATGGGGAGAAACTTAAAGCAATTCCACTAAAATCAGGAACAAGACAAGGCTATGCACTCTCTCCATGTTTATTCAATATAGTACTTGAAGTTTTAGCTAGAGCAATAAAGAAACTTAAGGAAATTAAGAAGATATAAATTAGAAACAGAGAAGTCAAAGTATTGCTATTTGCAGATGATATAATAGTATACATAAGTGATTCCAAAAATTCTTCAGGAAATTTTTACAGCAGATAAACATCTTCAGTGAAGTAGCAGGATACAAAATTAACTCAAAAAAAATCAGTAGCCCTCCTATATACAAACAATAAACAGGCTGAGAAAGAAATCAGGGAAACAACACCATTCACAATAGCCACAAATAATATAAAATATCTTGGGGTAACTCTAACCAAGCAAGTGAAATATCTGTATGAAAAGAATTTAAGTCTTTGAAGAAAGAAATGAAGAAGATATCAGAAGATGGAAAGATTTCTCATGCTCATGGATCAGTAGGATTAACACAGTAAAAATGGTCATTTTACCAAAAGCAATCTACAGATTCAACACAATCTCCATTAAAATATCAACACAATTCTTCACAGACCTTGAAATAACAATACTCAACTTCATATGGAAAAACAAAAAACCCAGGAGAGCTAAAACAATCCTGTGCAATAAAAGAACTACCAGAGGTATCACCATCCCTCATTTCAAACTGTGCTACAGAGCAGTAGTAATAAAAACAGCATGGTATCGGCATAAAAACAGACAGGTTGATCAATGGAATTGAATTAAAGGCCCAGAAGTAAATCCACACACCTATGGACACTTGGTTTTTGACAAAGAAGCCAAAAGTAGACAATGGAAAAGAGAAATCATCTTCAACAAATGGACTATCTTTTCCCTGCTATGACTTGTACCATTAGGCTAACAGAATATGTCACTTATCCAATAGTAAAAATACCAAATACTCTTGTGTCACCCACTCCAATATACCTATGCACTCTCATGTGCTTAAAAAAATGGAAAAGAATGACAACTGCCTACAACCTCAAGAATTTTGTGCCTTCCCCCAGCCCTGGTGTAGGTATACGACAAATTGTATTGTTTCTGGGATATATATATATTGTTCTTGAGAATTTTAAGCAGGAAGGTCCTGTGAAATACTTTCTTGGGTATTCTGAAATATTTTCATCTAACCCACTAATTACATTCTTTCAAAAGCTGTTGGTAGTGTATTCCCTGCCCCTAAACATTCTGCTTATGAGATTGTGGCTGCACTCTACACAACAAATCCACTGTTTGCTTATTTTCCTAGGAGACTTCCAATGGAAGCAGCAAAGAATAAAACAGGAAATGAACTTCAGCAGAAGTCAAGGCATTGGTGCTAGGAGACATAGACCATGGCAAGTGAATTTTGTTCCATTTTAAGAGGAAACCAATGCTCCAGCTGTAAATAAGTTGACCAATTAGTCAGTGACTGAGGTGCCATTTAAACTCAGGTCTGTATGCAAAATCCCAACTCCTACCACTATCAAGATTCTAGGAGCTAGGGCTTAGACCACCAGCAGCAACAGCATGACCTTTGACCTTTTAGATATGTTAGAAAAGCCCCCACCAGACCTCTGGAAATCAGAAGTGCGTGGTAAGAAGTTTCTAGGTGATTAGGAAGCACACTATATTTGAGAACCAGCACAGCCTGCCAGAGCAATTTACAAACAGGCAGACTCAGTGTTTAAATAGTATAAAAACGATTTACAAATTCAGCTTTGGTATTTAAAAGAGATGTAGTAGCAGAGTGAGCACCTCAAGAAAGGGATCTGAGATCAGCATGGTGATCAGACCCCATGATATTATATTGCTACGTAAGCTTTGCTAAGAGGAGATTTCTTTAACATGTTTTATTTTTATTTTGTTTTATGTGTATAGGTATTTTGCCTGCAAGTATGTCTGTGTCTGAAGCCCAGAAAGGCCAGAAGAAGGAAGGCATCAGATCCCCTGGAACTGGAGTTACAGATAGCTGTAAACATAAACCACCATGTGGGTGCTGGGAATGAAACAGGGGTCCTCTAGAAGAGCAGCCCATGCTTTTAACCACTGAGCCATCTCTCCAGCCCCACTTAGAAGCAATCTTAAGTATCCTCACCTCTCTCACACAGAGAAGATGGATGTGGAAATTAGTTTGAATTGCAATCATCACAATGTGCATATGTATCAAAACATCATTTTTCAAGTTGAATGTTCTACTATTCCCAGTTTTACTTCAATAAAGCAGAGAGAGGAGGGAGAGATGGAAGGAGGGAGGAAGGGAGGGAAGGAGGGAGAGAGAGAGGCACTAGGTGGCTTCTAGCATGGACACTGAGAACACCCTGGGGAATAGATTCCCAGTTACAAAAACACCCTGGGGGCAAGAGGTGGAAAATAATAAGACAAGCATGGCTGATGCCCTGAATGAGATGGAATGATCTCACTGCTTTATTTCTGAGCATCTTAAATCTGGAAAGAGACTGGTACCGAGACAGCTACAAGGCTCAGAACGGTGAGTGTACAAGCCACACAAGCACCTGGTTAGAGGCTGCTGGAAATCTAGCCTGTGCTTCTACTAAAGCCTCTATGACTTCTCTGCTTCCATTTCTTCCAGTTCCATCCTTCAAAGTAACTATTAGATACAGCCTTGCTTTCCACTCTTCCAGATCAGCCTCTGGAACCAGAGATGATTTTCACTTTGAAACTCTCAAACGGAGTTCAGATTTTTAAATTCAGTCTTCCCACCTCCTGCCTCGGGGCCATGGAGGCTGGCCACCGGTTCTGACTCCATTCTTATCAACTGGAGAAGGATTTAGTAAGTGATGGCAATAGTAACCACGTCCAGAAATCGGACATGGCCCTTCCTGCTATGGAAGCTGTAGTAGGCAGGGAAATGGTGGGGACAGCTGGCAGGCAGAAGTGGAATCAAGAAGAAAGACACAGCAAGTGCCTCCTGTCACCGGGGTGTTGCTAGAGTTTTCCTGCCTGGCCCACAGTCAGGGCAAATCTCTCTCACCTGCCAGTCCCACAGCCACTCAGACCCGACCAAGTAAACACAGAGACTTATATTGGTTACAAACTGTATGGCCGTGGCAGGCTTCTTGCTAACTGTTCTTACAGTTTAAATTAATTCATTTCCATAAACCTATCCCTTGCCACATGGCTCGTGGCTTACCAGGATCTTCACATGCAGCTTGTCATGGTGGCGGCTGGCAGTGTCTCTCTGACTGAGCCTTCCACTTCCCAGCTTTATTCTCCTCCTTGTCCCGCCTATACTTCCTGCCTAGCCAACGGCCAATCAGTGTTTTATTGATTAATCAGCAACACATTTGCCATACATCCCACAGCACTTCCCCCCCCCCTTTTTTTTTTTTCAAAAAGGAAGGTTTTAACCTTAACAAAGTAAAATTACATATAATTTGGGAATTTGGGCGTAGCTTCTCTTACTACTTCCTGCTGGAAGGGGGCGCTGTATCTTATGGGGAAACAAAGAAAATTTTAGAATTATGGAATAGTCCATGAGGCTGTATCGTCTGAGCCAGATGCCTTCAAAACCATTCTGGATGTTGGATCATCTGGGCCATGGTGTCATCGGAGACCTTCAGGGGGTCTTGGCTGGTCAAACCTGATGTATCTTAATCTGGAACAATTCCATAGCCTTTGGCTTTCTGTGGGAACAAAAGCAGAGACTCCTTTCCAAAGTAACATATCCTTATATCCAAATTTTGAAGTCAAGGTACCTTTAAAATATACATTTTGGCATAACTCAACAGCTTTTACAATCAAATGTTTTTCTGCAGTTAAAAATCCCAAAGACAACACAATCCAGATTCTCTGTGTAATATTCATCTTCATTTGGCTTATTTTTTATATTAATTTCACTGTCTCTTTAAAGACTTTATTTTTTTAAAACTATGTATTTGTTTATATAACTGTATATATCACCTTTTTTGTCTCTTTCAAGCCTACATATATTTTACACACATTGTAAACTATTACATCTGAATCTGTCTTATTGTGAATCTATTGCTTTAAACTGCAGCAGCTGTGGCTGCTGGCTCCACCCACCTCAGCTTCCCAACATGGTGGCAGTATGTATACCGCTAGCTCTGGGAGCTATCGTGGGTCTATGCTTTTATCCAAGCAGCGTGTAGCCCAGAAACCTCTTTTTTTGTTTTGTACTAGCAAAGGCTAAATCCACCACGCAGCTTAGTGTGCCACTTGCAGAGGCCTCATTCCCGCCATACACTAGGAACCCACAAGTAGCTCAAACCAGCAGCTGCCGCTCATTTGAGAGAGACAATTAGGAAGCTGTTTTTAGCTCCGTTTTAGAATCTTTTTTTCTCAGTTTTTAGGTGGAAACTCTTGCCACCACGTTGGACGCCATTTGTTGCTAGAGTTTTCCTGCCTTGCCCACAGTCAGGGCAAATCTCTCTCACCTGCCAGTCCCACAGCCACTCAGACCCGACCAAGTAAACACAGAGACTTATGTTGGTTACAAACTGTATGGCCATGGCAGGCTTCTTGCTAACTGTTCTTACAGTTTAAATTAATTCATTTCCATAAACCTATCCCTTGCCACATGGCTCGTGGCTTACCAGGATCTTCACATGCTGTTTGTCATGGTGGCGGCTGGCAGTGTCTCTCTGACTGAGCCTTCCACTTCCCAGCTTTATTCTCCTCCTTGCCCCGCCTATACTTCCTGCCTAGCCAACGGCCAATCAGTGTTTTATTGATTAATCAGCAACACATTTGCCATACATCCCACAGCACCAGGGGCTTTTTTCCTTCCCAGGTTTCCACCTCATTAGAGCTCAGCTTTGTCGGAGGAGACAAAATAGAGAAATTAAAACTAGGCAAAGGGATTAGGAGTGATGTTCCAGTGAGAGAGACACGGAGGTCGGGGTTAGAAAAGAGGTCCAAGCCGGGCGGTGGTGGCGCACGCCTTTAATCCCAGCACTCGGGAGGCAGAGGCCGGCGGATCTCTGTGAGTTCGAGGCCAGCCTGGGCTACCAAGTGAGTTCCAGGGAAGGCGCAAAGCTACACAGAGAAACCCTGTCTCGAAAAAAAAAAAAAAAAAAAAAAACGAAAAGAGGTCCAAGATAGCAGAGAAAAGCAGCAGTTCTGAGCGGCTAATTCTCAAGCAGAGACAGGTAGTCATGGGGCTACAGAGGTTTTACAGAAAACCCTTACAGAGACCAGAGGACAGAGTTAATAGAAGAAAAAAACCTGCGAGGATTCAGGAAGGTGGAAGAAGCTAATTACACAACTGCAAAGCAAAATCAAGAGAACACGTTTGCCTTTGGATTTGGGGCTGGGACAGGTGCTGTGGGGCACAGTAACAAGCTGAACATAAGACCCACTGTCAATCCAGTTTATCTTGATTCCATGTAGTACATGCCAGAATGGAAGCAATGATCAGGTCATTGCTGTATTCTGAGCAGAACTGTACCACAAATTAATGAGGAAGAGGCAAACTGGTCCAAAGGAAGCAGGCTGCTGGTCTCTCAGAAGAGATGAGCGACCTGGGTTACTCGTGGGTGGGTGTGGGTTCCATCTGAACAAGGAGAAAGGCATGTTGAATCAGTAACTATATTTGGAATCTGGACATGAGGTCAAAAAGACTTGAGAATGGGAAGGTGGGAAGTTATAAGCAGAGAAAAGATGAGCAGAGCGGAAGGTGGGCAGCAAATGACCAGCGATGTCCGCAGCATTGGGACTTCTAAATCAAGCAGGAGCAGCTCCGTAAGCAGGTTCCCAGATGCAACGGGCTAGTCTCAGCATTAGCATAGGTAGCCAGTAAGTGCCTTTATGGATTTTCAAAAGCAGGCTGCTTGTGTACAAGACTGAATCCTGTGCCTCTTGATGTACCCTGCCATCCCTGCCCCCACCAAGTGATCGTGGGAATCAGATTTCAGAACTTATGAACTTGAGATAAGAGGTTCACAAGTTCAAGGCCACCTTGGGCATTACAGACCCTTTCTCAAAAATATATAAAAAGATGGTGGTATGTGTAAAACAGACTATGGAATTTAAGGGCCTCTTCAAAAGCAAGGCAACACTATTACGGTGTCATGGGTTTTCTAACTCTACTTCATTGTGTTAGTGTGACGAGAGGAGTGGTGTGTGTGTGTGTGTGTGTGTGTGTGTGTGTGTGTGTGTGTGTGTGAGCTCTTAATCTGAAAGGGGAAAAAAAGACAGAAATGATATTCTGGGGACAGAGGCTTTAAAAAAAATGTCCAGACAAATAGCACAGTGAAAGATTCCCTCATCTGACCAGAATTTATACACAGGTTATCAAAGACAGCAAGGTAGACTAGGCATTTTCTTCATTTTTTTTCTCCCTCTGTAATGATGAGAATATTATTTCCATTTCCAAAATGAAGCCTTCACCCTGGTCACAGCCTCTAACACTCACCACAAAGCAGACAAACGTCTCACACTCATGTACTCTACCCGTCATTTTTTAAAGCCCGTGAGAGGAAACTAAAATGCCTCCTGGCTTCCACCCAGCACCTGTGCCTGAAACTACCCATTGGGTTACACAGAGAGGGCAGGGACTCAGAGTGGACTATGCATGTCTGCCCATGCACACAGTAGGCCAGTTCTAGGACATGTCTAAGCACAGTATGCCCCAACACTTAGCAACAGAGGCACTGATAGAATACAAGTCTATGCTTGTCTTTTAGAAAAGGCTATTCGTTTATTTTTTTCCAATATAGAAATAACCTTGGAAATCTGAGCAGAGATACAGAAGCAATTGTGAAAACAGCATGACAACATTATAGGTCCCAACACTGACTGTAGATTCTCTACCTAGGCCGTTCCTCCCCTCCCACTGCCCATTACCACCCTCCATCCTTCTTCATCACTAGCCTGGTTTGTTCAGGTTGGCAACATAGCCTGCTAAAAATGCGTGGCTTCCCAACCTCCCTTGAATACCATGGCATGCCAGTGGCAAAGATGTGACCAATGAAATCTCGGCAAGAGACCCAAAGACGAACCTCTGCCAGGATGAAAAGGCTGTCTTTCTGAAATGGCACTCCACCATCACACACCGTTCTTTCTGCTTATGATGCTCTCACTGTGCCCAGAGGTCACATAACCATCTTTTTGGCAGTGTGTTGACAAGGGCACATATGGAGAGATACCCAATTAGGATGGAGAATGTGAAGGAAAAGCCTGGGTTCTCAGGGCACCCCAGCCAACTGTGCAGCCCTGAACTGCCTGCCAGCGTGCTTATTAGCTTAGGAAGACAAACTCCGATTTGAACGTCTCCCAGTCAGCCTTCCTTTTGTTTTCAGCTAAACATATTCCTAATTGGCCAGAGCCATCCAAGTTCTCAGGACTCATTTACTGAGAAGACAAGAGTGATGCTGGGTTGTGGGCAAAGAATGAGAAGGAAATTCTGGAGAGACAGCCCCGGGGGGGGGGGGGGGTGTTACCTTACACATCAGCATTCTGATGCTAATAAGAAGGGTTAATAACATTTTAAAGGTACAAACTGGAGACATGAGTCTTGCAGGTACCTCAAACTACCAACCTATGAATATTTACCGAGGTCTCTTCTGTTCCCAGCATTGCCCCCTCCTCCTTCTCTAGGGATCCTAAAATGCTTTGGCAAGGTCTGCAGGGACAAATGTCCTACCCTGATCTACTCAGAACCTCCTCTAAGTCCGACTCACTCAGCAACCTACATAGTAATAGAATACATGTCTGTTCAACTTTTTTTTAACTTGTATCGATTGTTATCCTATAAGGCCAAGAGACTGAGAGCTGAACAAAAAAAAAGAGCTGATTCTCTAGCCCTAATAAAATGAAGCCTCTTTAGGTGTTGAGCAACGGTCAAAGCAGGAACTCACTGGCCAAAGTGGTGAGACTAAGAGACAGCTGAGTGCTTGGGCAGACTGTAAGAACCACGGACAGCAGAATCTGGGATACTGCCAACCGGAGGTGATGTGGCTGTTGCAATCGTGAACACACAGCTGCTGTGACAGCCTGCAAGGAGCCTGGAAAGAAATAGGAAAAGAAGGACATGAGAATAAAACAGAGACCAGTTGGGAAGAAAATGAGGATCAGAGGGAGTGGAGAGGGCTGAGAGGGGAGAGTGGGGGGCGGGGTGAAAGCAATCATGGTGCATTGGATGCAAATGGAGTACTACTAAAATCTTAAAAGATAGACACACACGCATCTAAGCCCAGTCAATACTAACCATAGTCATGTTCCTTGAAATGACAATTTACTTGACTTGGAACTGATACACATGGATGATGACAAACATTGTATACCAACAAACTGCTGTTTTCTGTCTTTCTCCTTGTGTTTTGGTCTCCTCACATCTACATTTAGCAGTCAAGTTCATGGAAGTGCTATTTCAGCAGCATCAGTTATGTACATGTACCCACTCTCGGGGAAAGATAAAGCAATCAGATACCTGAGTCTTCTGACAAAGCTCCCAGGACCCTCCTGCATTCACTAATCCCCTCCAGGGATACACTCTTCTCTTTCCCACCCATACAACAGAATCCCATCAGCCAGTCTCCTCTGTATTGTTCAAGGTTACTGGCACGTCAGAGCCATCTGTCACATATGCTGCAGAGCTTTAAAAAGCGTGACTTCTGATCATTGGACTATAAAAATGCCACTCTGTGGTATGTGCTGTACCCAGCACTCTCCTGAATTCCGCACACTTCACTCGTCTCGTCTTCGCAGAACAGCTCCATGAGTCAGATGCCACCATCACACTCACTTCGTAGGTGCAGAACAAGGTACAGGGTGTGAGTTGTTACCTAGTCACATCCACAGTTAAATGCCAGAAGCAGAATGCTGCCCTGGGTGGTCTGCCTTCAGAACTGGGGCACTTCAACGCTGTACTCTTCCTCCTATGAGCACTGTGGGCCCTGCTGGACCTCAGCTCCCAACCACTCTGAGAATTCTTTCTCCTCCTCCATGCTGGGGCCCGGATCTGCTCTGCTCTGTGTCCTGGAAGATGGCTAAACACTGTAGTTTGAATTAGTAAATCCCTTTCTCCTTTTGGCTTCCAGTTGGATTTGGCCAATGGAAATGACTAGAAGGGGATAAGAAGGTGAGAAAAGGTGTTTGTTCTCTGCTCCAGTCATTCTCCCACTCCTCATTTCCCTACCATTCTAACCACATCCTCTTCCTCAACAGCATTAGCTCCTAATGAGAAGCAAGTCTCCCATCACCTCTGCTCTCTAGGGACTCTCTTTCCCCTCTTTAAGCCTAGTGTCAACTCCTGCCTTCTGTCATCATCCTCCATGTTTTCCAGCCTCTGCTGGTTCCCCAAACTCTGTCCACACTTTGTTCATTATACTGTAAACTCTAAACATCTAAAACTTTGAAGCATGTTAGCTATTTTCTTTCAGGATCCTGACCTATACAAATGTCATATAACAAAGATTCCTTCTGTGGTCCAGAGGAAAGAGTACACCATCCTGACACCAAGCTCCACATCTAAAAGACACATCATTCTCCTTTAGTTCTTCAAAACAGAATGATGGGAACTGGGGAGATGGCTTAGTGGGTAAAGTGATTGCTGCAAAATCATAAGGACCTGAGTTCAAATCCCCAGGGCCCATATAAAAAGCTATGTGCTCCAGCACTGGGAAGGGTGGGGTAGGGAAAGCAGAAACAGGTGGGTCCCTGAAACTCACTGGTTAGCCAGTCTAGCCAATCAGTGAGCACCAGGTTTAAGGAGAGACCCTGTCTCAAAAATTTAGGTGGAGAGTAAAAGAGGAAGGTGCCCAGTACAAACCTCTAGTCTGCACACATGCATGCAGGAGTCTGTGCACCCATATACACATGTGTACATACATGCAAACAACACACACACATACACACACACACACACACACACACACACACACACACACACGCTGATAGACTGCAGACCTTTTAAAATAATAACAGAGCCAATGTGTCAGACAGACATAATGATTATAAATGTGTCTGCATTTAATAACAACAAGTTTAAGTATGTGGCTAAGACACTGATGACTACAGGGAGATACACAAATTGCCTATAAATTAGAGCTGGAGATTTTAACATACCTCTTCCAAAAGTGGCAACATGAGCAGATTAAACACTCTGTGGAGATACAGAAGACTTGAAGAGCTGCTCCCCTCCCCCTCCCCATCTCCATCCCATAATTGTACATAACCCATCTACTCTGCCCTGTCAAGATTAAATGATATTTAAGTGCTAGCACACGGGTACGTCTCAGTCAAAGCGCCCACTGGTAAGACATCGGGGGGGGGGGGGTGAATGTAGAAGATTCTGAATAGCAGGGGAGCTTCTGAGATGGGAGAAGCCTCAGAAAGGACAAGGTGTGCTCCACAGAGTCCTAAACATCACCTGCAGTGCTAGACGTTGGCACAGTGGCTACCCTCGGGAGATTAGCTAGACAGTGTCACCGAGGGGAATTTTGAGATACTGGCTCTGATGACTCACTTAGACACTAGTTACACTTCCTTTGTTCAGCTCATGAGAATTCTGTAAGCTGTACCCAAATGATTTGAACGTTTTGGAAATGGATATAATTCTTCAAGAACAAATATTTTGAACGCACCAATTGCACACGTCAATTTCAGTTCTTGCCTTATCTTTGCGGTGTTTCCTACCCACTGTGCTTGACCTTGTGGAGATGTGAAGGAAACATTAGTCTACAGTTCAGTACAGCAAATCAAAAAATGGCCTGAACAGTAATAAGCAGGAAAGAGATTTAATAAATTAGGTCTTCAATGAATTTAGGCCCTCCTTGCTGATGCCTAGCTAGAATCTCTGCCCTCAGCTTTCAGCCACCCTCCCATGTATTCATGCCCTATACTATGAGATTTTGAAAAAAAAAAAAAAAAAGCATGTCGCTTGTGCCTACATCAGTAGAACACATATCCCCTCCCTTTGCCTTTGGGCTTGATCATGTGACTTTCTTTGGCCAACTATATATACAAGAGAGACAGTATGCCAGTTATCCTAGACCTCCAGAGGCCTCATACAATTCGCTTCTCCTCTGGTGCTTTGAAGGGTGTTCTGGTAGCTTCTGCACCACGTTTTTTAAAAGATTCATTTGGTTTTAATAAGAGTTTTGCCTACATGTATGTATGCACATCATATGTGTGTAGTGCCAGCAAAAACCAGAAGATGGGGTCAGATCCCCTGGAACTGGAGTTAGAGATGGTTGTTAGCCACCATGTGGTTCTGGGAACTTGAAGCAGAAATATCCCACAACCCACAGACAAATGCTTACTCTGTACAGTGGAGAATTTTTTGTGGTTGTTTGTTATACAATAATTGTTAACAATACACTTGCCACAGTCAAAATCCAGAAACATGTATTATATAATATGCATTACACAGCACAAGCAAGTTGTATAATTCTGATTTCTTTAAGCTGGTAGACCAATTCATATACAATGCAGCGTTTTCTAGATTTTAAATAAAAGGAATGACAAATACTATAGAAATAATAATTGTCATAATAACCGTACATGTTAACTCAGCTGGGCTGGGGATGCTGAAACAGCTGTTAACGTTATTTCTGTATGTTCCTCTCCTGGAAGAAATTAGCCACGGAGCAATGGGCTGCACCAAGACGACATCACCATAACTCTTCTCTCCTTGGACTGCGACATCCATCTTCCTCTGGCCTTGGCATTTGAAACTCCTGCTTGTCAATCCTTCAGACTCTGACCAGAACCTAACACCACTGCCCAACCTGCTCCTAGGACTCAGACTCAGACTGACTATTCCAGTGAGGCATATTGCTTAAACAGGCCTCACTTCCTGCACCTTTGAGCAATAACCTAGCTGTCAATGCCCTGGCCTAGAAAATGGATCCAGGCAAAATAATTAAGAAGGGCTTCTCAACACGGACAAAACAGGACACTTTCACATCATACCTAAAGAGAAAATTAGCACTTCCTTCTCCCCGGGTTGCCATTTACTCCTCCGCCTCAAAACTACTGTTGTCTTGGGGTATAAGAAACCCAGCCCATGTCTGCATCCCAGCACCCTTGAGTGAGTCATTAGATCTCTTACCTGCCCTTAACTCCAGCTGGTTCTCAAGCAGCAGTGCCAATGAGGCCTGCCTTTGCAAAGCCTGGAAGCGCTTTGGCTTTAAAAGTCTTAAAAGTACTCAGAAGGCCTGAGCAGTAGTGGCAACAGATAGCACATCAATAGTCTTTGGCGGAAGCGCCTTCTGCTGACATTCAGCAGTTCTTGCAAAGGCTTTATTTGCATAGCAGCACTGTGACAGTGCTAGGCCTGCAAAGAGAGTCTAGCATCTGTCAAAATAGGAACGCGGCTGAGCGTACCTGACAGGAATCTGAGAAGGAGGCCCGACTTGGAATCACACCGACTTCTCACCTCCAGAGCAACCCACTTTCTCTTGTGATCAGTAAAGGAAATAAAATGAACTAAGGACCTAGAATGTGGTTGACTAAGTGCTAGGGGTGTACAGCTATTATTTCATTTAATCCTTGTAACAGCCTGCAAGGTCAGTGTGTGTACGCCAATGCTCACAAACAAGGAAGGGTAGAGGACTCGGTGAGATTAACTTCCTAAAAGGCTGTGGCTGATAAGCAGCAGAGTGCCATGGTGGGTCTGCCCACCATGTTCTTAGAACCAAAAGGTGGGTGTACCTGTGTAAGAGCTTAAAGAAAACATTTAAAAGTCCCCAATGACAGACATACTTTCAAAAGTCCATAGTTGCTTTCTCTGAATGGTAAAGGCAGGAAACAAACCTGTCCCTAGAATCCAACGTTAACCTTGCATTTTCTTTTAGGCCTAACTGCCAAGGTCAAGGAAGGTGGTGGTAAGTAGACTTACTTCATGCGAAAACAGAGATTCCTCTCGCTGGAGGGCTGGCAGGCCTCAGCTCCCACTAAAGTCACCCAGTGTCGGCATTGTGACTACCACACACACTGTATCTACCACACCAACAACAGCATCATTGGGATAATATGACTGGAAATGGGAAGGGCAGAGTCTTACCCTTCTAGACACTTCTAAACACCAAGAACATAATCTTCTAATATTCCTGGGATCCTACATTTCTGGATTCCAGAACACAGGCTACTCTGTGAAGCTCACCATGATTCTGAAATGGATTTAGGTCCCAGTGAAGGCAATCTTTCAATTACTAATCACTTGCCTGCCCCACACCCTCACCCCCTGGGGAAAACCTGAACAAATTTCCATTTATATCAAAAAGGATACCAATGACCAAACAAAGAAACAATTCTATCAAAGTACAACTTGCTCAACCAGGGAGTTTACTAAAGTTACCTACAAGAATATGGGTTAAGTTACTTACCGGAGGAGGCATGAGTTAAAGGCAGATGTATCATTGAAAATCCCTCCCCAGCACTGGAGTATGAACTATCACTTATAAAAGCTGTAATCTTGGCATTTCTACAGAACTCACAGGCAACTTGAGAGTTGGATATTCTCCTTTAGGCCTGAGAGTCTCCTTCCTCCACTAGGCCTTATTGCTTATACAATCTCAGGGAGTGAGGGGCTTTGTGAATCTTGTAAGTTTCAGGGACTTCCTGATATTTGGGGGTTATTTAATTCTTGAGTCACAAAGAGTCTCCTTCCGGGATGGAAGGAACTGTTTAGACTACAAGGCTGTTGCCACTCAGCAGTGCCTGTCAATAGGTGAAGGCTATCACTTCTGCATTCTAATGGATCATGTTTGCCAATCTAGTGACCGAGGCATCAGGAAACAGATTCATGGTGTATCTGTTTTCAGTATCTAACTCAGTACCCCGCATACAAAAAGGTCAAGATGGGCTTCAACTTCTGCTTGTATGTCCAATAAAGAGCATCTCAAAGCTTAGTTCTGAAATAGCATCCTTGGATATAATCCTGGGACTGTGTTTACAGCCATCAATAGTAAGAGTACTATAATATTTTGAACAAGCACACGATCGCTGGGAGAAAAATGTCACATAAAAAGGTAAGATGACTGACTGTACTGAAGCATGTGGGTGCAGATGAGTATCCTTAATAAGACACTTCTCAAGAACAACACAAAGCAGCATTTGTAGGTCTAACTTGAGCAGCATTAGGTAGGTAGGTAAGTAGATGGATATAGATGAAATAGATATAGATAGATATAGATACTCATCCTTGGTTTAGAAAGCCTGCCCTGTATGGAACAATAACACTTTATTACTTAAACAAATGAGCAGCTCTATGGATTCTTAAATATAGAAAAACTGCTGTAAATTTTAGGAAGGGTTTTGTTTTAATTCCTTTTACAGAATTAGATCAATAACTACCAGGAAGACTACCAAGAGTTCTCAGAGCTCTATCATAAACGGTCTGCCCTTAAGCATTTTTTAGCATGTCTACCAGAATATGGCTGTGCAAACCAATAGATACCCCCACAATCATTTGAGCTGAAATCATATTACCTTATTGACTTTAATAGCTGGTAGAAAGCCAAGGTCAGCAGGTAGAAACATAAGTAGATGTAAGTGCTCACTAAATTGTGAAAATCAGCTAATTGTTATGTGTGAATGTAGATTTTTTTAACAAAATGTGATCTGATGGAAAATGCAAATAATTATTTTATTAAAAACAAAAATTATGCCAAAAGTATTGTAGATGAATTTCTAAACAGTCTTATTAAATAAGAAACACAGAGCCAAATGCAAATGTAACAGCCAAGGAGATCAGAGAACTAGGGAAGAGCCACAACTACCCTTTAGCTTACCACCAAGCCATAGTTTCCCACACGAGAGAGCTTCTTTCTGTCTGACTCGTCTTCTCATTGGCTCTAAACCCAGCCACATGACTTCCTTGTCACTGCCTATCTATACAGACCTCCAGGTCTCTATAGTTAGTACTGGGATTAAAGGCTCATGTCATCACGCTTGGCTGTGTCCTTGACCACACAGAGACTCTGTCTGCCATGTGATCGGATTAAGGGCATGTGCCACCACCGCTTGACTTCTGCTTATGGCTCACTGTGTGACCTCTGATCTCCAGGCAACCTTTGTTTAATAACATACAAATAAAATCACATTTCAGTACAAATAAAATATCACCACAAAGTATGACTAGGCAAATCACAAAAAAAAAAAAAAATGAAGCCCCAAAGCTAGCAAAGCTAATAAGGAGAGAGTGCAAGTTAAATATGCTAATTGATCACTTGATACACATCAAGCATCAGAGTCCTATGATGCAGGGGACTGGCAAGGTTGTGCAGGCATGAAAGCCACAGGCAGTAGGTCTGGGACTGTGAACCTCAACGGGTGTTTGTGTACACTGTGAAAATAAGAGTGTATGTCCCTTCATTTCATTCCTTAAAGAAGTCCTTGTCTGGGTACAAAAGAACTATTTATCAGAACTGTGCTTTTGGAAGCAAGGGGTCAGATGTAACCTGATTTATCCATCATTAGGAAAAAAATGGAAAGGTAAGTTGCAGGCTCCAACTTCGGAATATTTACCTGGAAGTAGAAGCAATGAACTAAATGTGCATAGAACACGGCTAAATCTCCAAAAGTTAATGTTGGGTGATTAAAGCAAAAATCAGAATGAAGGCTGTAATGTAACACCAGAGATGTTAACCTAAACACACACACACACACACACACACACACACACACACACGCACGCATGCACGCACACGCGCACACACACATTCACATAATCATGCATGCTCACTGTATTTTCTGTAGGGCATTGGGCTAAGAGTCAAGTATTACTGGACTGTTGTTAAATGCTGTAAAATCACTGTCAATGTTAATGACGTCTTTATTCCAAGCACCCCTTTTTATGGTTATTTTCCCTTTAAATAAGCTAAGATGTTGGGGGTTGGTAGCTTGACTCCCTAATTGACAGCTAGCTGCAAGGCCCTTCTCAGTGCTCTGCTTGCCTGGAGTGAGGATTATCATCAGCCAAGCCCATTAGAGCTGTTCTCGTGCCAGTACCAGCTGCTTTGAACACTCCATAGATACCTTGAGAAAGCTACATGATAACCATGGCTGTCATGGGTTGAAGACTCTCCTACCCAGGGCCTGTCTGCAAACCGTAATGCTACCAGGTGCTGTTTGCAGCTACTGGGCTGGTGACTGCCCCCACAATTCCCCACTGATGAAAGCTAAAGATTGTAATAGCTGCCAAGTGCTGAGTCTATTGGAAGTTCAAGTCTAGAACAATGAGCCTTACACCTGAATGCCAAGAGCAATAAGTGTCTGGCATCTAAAGCGTGAAGCAATTGGTCTCCAGCTCTCTGCTCTGTAGACTGGCTCTTTTGGTCCAGATACTAAACTCAGGGCAGGGAAAGGCTCAGGGCCTTCAACACAGGGAAATCCTACCCACAGTTTCTATCCAGGTTGAGCATGAGGACCCTGACACTGGCTGGTAACAGTATCTAATATGTTAGAGAAGGTGCCTGTGAGTGGCAGGGTCACAGATAAAATAAATAGTTAAAAATGAGACCAGCACAGGAAAGAGTAAAAAAAAGTAAAACAAGAGAAGGAACTGTGGTGATAGTGTGCCCATGACCTAAAAAGGTCAATGACAACCCAAGTCTCTGAAGTCTAAGTGAATAAAGTATAGGTTGCATGGAGTTAGAGGGGTTAATGATAAAAGAGGTAATGGAGAACCATTGAGATTGAAAACGATAGTCTCTTTTCTCACCAAAGGATGAACCTCAGGGGTCACAGGAAGTTTGGCTAGCTGTGCGTTCAGCCCTATTTTCCTACTGTGACTCTCCTCAAGAGCTCCAAGCTACACCAAGTGCCCACTGGGACCTTGTACTATCTCTAGCACTCAGAAGAAAAGGTGACAGCACAAATAACTGTCATAGTCCAGATGCCATGAACTTTCACTACAACTTAACACCAAATAAAAGACTTTGTTGAGGACAGACCTGAGAAACAAAACCCTGGCTGATGCTGTGGAGAGAGCACAGCTCGCTGGCATCCGTGGCAGCCTGTCACTCTACCTCTGCTACCAAAGTCGAAGACTGTTGAGCAGTGAGGGGTTCTGCTGCGGTTTCCACATTATCCCTAGAATAGGTTGAGAAATTCCAGGGACGACCAATCAGAAAAGACACACATCCTCAGGAAAATAATTGAAGGTAATTCTCTTCCCAAATCACCATCCAGACTGCAAGGTTCCCGCTTTGCTCTTACTAACAATCAAATAAGCAAGCAGATGTAAAAATCAGCAGCAGTCACATTCACTTCCAGCAAGCAATTAATAAAACTCTCAACAGGGAAGCAATATTTTTTAGCCTATGAGGTAAAATAACAATGGGAGGGATTTAGCTGATGTGTGCAAACATAAATCAAATGGCGTGTTCAAAGATAAATCAGCTGGGGCTGTTGGGATGGCTCAGTGGGTGGTGACAACCACCAAGCCTGATGACAGAAAGAGAGAACTGATTCCCCAAAAATGTCCTCTGACCTCTACAAATACACTGTCACACACATATACACACACAGAGGTGAGGGCAAATAAATGTACCAAAATGTAGAAAACGAATCAGCTGGACGCCAACCTATTAAGTATAGAAGTTGTGATGGGACACACCTTTAATCCCAGTACTTGGGAGGCAGAGGCAGGTTGATCTCCAAATTTGAGGCCAGTCTGGTCTACAGAGCTAGTTCCAGGACAGTCAGGGCTACACAGAGAAACCCTGTCTCGAAGAAAGAAAGAAAGAAAGAAAGAGAGAGAGAGAGAGAGAGAGAGAGAGAGAGAGAGAGAGAGAGAGGAAGGAAGGAAGGAAGGAAGGAAGGAAGGAAGGAAGGAAGGAAGGAAAGAAAGAAAGAAAGAAAGAAAGAAAGAAAGAAAGAAAGAAAGAAAGAGGAGAGAGAGAGAGAGAGAGAGAGAGAGAGAGAGAGAGAGAGAGAAAGACAACAACTTAAATCATTATTAGCATCCACACTCTTATTTAAAATAAAGCTACAGATAATTCATTTAGTTATCACACACAATTGTGTGGCAGCCAAAAGAAAATCTAACCACTAGGGACAGAACATTTGAAATATCACATAAGAAAGTAATACTTTCTCAGGCAACACACACACACACACATATGTATGTTAAAAATGAAACCTGGAGTTCTGCTAAATTGGATTAAATGAAAACCCAGTGTCATTGCTTAAAGCATTGTCAAATAAACATTTTTTAAGAAATATTAAGGTTTCCAAGATTAAGGAGGTAAGGAAGGTAAATAATTTTTAAACTGAGTGTGATGTGCACGATGCCTATAATCCAGCACTTGGAAGGCAGAGGGGAAAGAGGATTATAAATCTGAATTAATCCTGGGCTATATAAGGAGGTCTAAAACACAGAGCAGTGGTTCTCAACCTATGGGTCATGACTCCCTTGAGGGTCAAACAATCCTTTCACAGGGGTCACCTAAGACCATCGGAGAATGCAGATGTTTACATTACAATTCATAACAGCAAAATTACACTTATGGAGTAGTGACAAAAACAATTTTATGGTTTGGGGATCACCACAACATGAGAAGCTGTATTATAGGGTCGCAACACTAGAAAGGTTGAGAACCACTGATCTAGAGGCTTAGGGGACCTTGATGAAGTCGTGTGTGTGTGTGTGTGTGTGTGTGTGTGTGTGTGTGTGTAATATGTATATATGTGCACTGTGTGTGTAGGCCAAAGGTCAAGTGTCTTATCAATCACTCTCCACCTTGTTTTATTGAGACAAAGTCTCTCACTACCTGAAGCTAATCAATTCAGCTGGACTGGCTGGCCAGCAAGTCCCAGTTAGTCTCCAGTCTCTACTTTCCCAGCTCTGAGATTACAGGCATGTACCCCCACACCATTTTTTTATGTTAGTGTTGGGATCCAAACTAAGATTTTCATAAATGGAAGCCCTTTACCAACGGAGCCCCCAGAAGCCCTGGGAAGTATGTTGTATAACTGGAACCTTAAACAGCTCTCCACCCTCCAACCCCACAACTACTCTTTGCACTATTTCACTGCGCACACACAAAAACAGACCATTTTAGATCCTTTTCTGATGGCCTTTCATCCTTTAAATAGCAATGGGCGCCCATATTTTGCAGCCAATCTTCTTAGCAAACTCTTAATGTGTCCTAATCAGTAGTCATCACACCATTCCAGTTCTCTAGATGAAACAGAACGGAGGTGAAATCCCCACATGCACCTTTATTACTGAAAGGGGAAAAAAATCCTAGTGGGGCAGAAGTAGAGATAAGTTGGGGGTATACAATACAGTGTGGGGGATTATACAGCATCAATAATTGAAAGATTTTATAGGAGAATATAACCTATACTTGGGAAAGAGGAGGAAGAAAATCATAGGCCATTACCTAGGGTATGTGATCCTTAAGTCATAGCTAGAAAAGCATGCCAGATGTAGGCAAAGAAAGAGCAGTATGTGCCGGGCAGTGGTAGTGCATGCCTTTAATCCCAGCACTCAGGAGGCAGAGGCAGGCATATCACTGTGAGTTCTAGGCCAGCCTGGTCTATAGAGCAAGTTCCAGGACAGTCAAAGCTACAGAGAAACCCTGTCTCGAAAAAAGTAAATAAATAAGTAAATAAATAAGTAAATAAATAAATAATAGTAATATGCACAGAGCTGTGATCTCAATTTGCTATACCCAAATGCAATGAATATAAGTAGAGCTTCTTAGAGCTAGCCAATGGTTTGAAGTTTTTAACTTGTATAGAGTAGTGGTCTGAATGTGAAGTGTCACCCATAGGTTCTTTCAACTTGGGACCCAGATGGTGGCTCTGTCTTAAAAGGTTCTGGAATTTTTAGGAAGTAGATAACGCTTTGTTACAGGAAGTAGGTCACCAGGGGCCAGCTTTGAGGTTCCATAGCCCAGCTCCACTACAGGTCTACCCTCCACACCTTGACTGCAGACAGATGCAATGTGACCACGATGGGCTACACTCTCAAACCAGGAGCCAAATAAAACCCTCCCCCACTAAGTGGCTTCTTGTCAGGTATTTTGTCACAGAATTGAAAAAACAAAACTAATGCAGGCAAGTATTTGGTAAGTGCCAGGAGATCCCACACAACTTACTTCACAGGCCTATCACATGACTATTCCAGCCATCATTGAATACCAGAATTGCCCTTCTGGAAATCTCACCCATCCTTGGTTTACTCAAGGAAGCTGAACAGTGGTGGTGTTCCCTGAATCAACATCTACTTCCCTCCTTGTAAATAAAGGCAGAGTTTTTACATTCCCACCACCTGGTCCCAAATAAACACACAAAAGCTTATATTAATTACAAGATGTTCAGCTGATAGTTCAGGCTTATTGTTAACTAGCTCTTACATTTAAATTAACCCATTTCTATTCATTTATGTATTATCATGTAGCCATGGGTTTACCAGTCCTCTGGCATCTTGCTTCTTGGGTGGCTTGCTCCTGTCTCTCTCTTGACTCTGCCCCTCTTCATCCAAGTCTTCAGTTTGATTGTTCCACCTGACCTTATGCTGCCTTGCCATAGGCCAAACAGCTTTATTATTAACCAATGAGAGCAATACATATCCACAGCATACAGAAGGATCATCCCACAGCATCTCCCCCTTTTTGTCTAATCAAAAAGGAAGGTTTTAACTTTAACATAGTAAAATTACATACAACAAAACAGTTATCAAACAAGAATTACAGTTACAATATCCAGTCTATTTGTATTTGACAGTATCAGAGAACACAATTATCCATCCTATCTTGGTGAGTCTAAAGTTTTATATCTAATTTATCCTTTTATCATAACTAAGAAAAATTATAACTATGACTATCTAGTCTTCAACTCCATCAAAGACACCAGAAGGATGAAATGTTACCTAATGACAGGGACATCATGCTGCCTGGACAGTCACCCAAAGTTGCTCTGTAACATTGGGACATCTATCTTTGGCCCATAGGCATAGTATACATTTTTCAGAAGCAGAAAATTTTGAAGGACTGTCCTACTTTGTTTTGATAAAGTTTGACAGTAGCCTTTCTTATGTCCTGTTGGTCCAGTTTGGACAGTAACTGTCAGCAATTGAGGCAAGGGGATTTTCTTTGCTCACATGGTTAGTTTTTGCCATAGAGAAAACAAACTCCATATGGAGTTTCTTCAATGCCCATCATCTTCTCTGAAGGAGATTAGTGCTGCCAGGAGCAGACATGTCTCACTGTCATGAAAAGTCTAAGTTCTTAAAACATTTTAATTCCATATTCTATAGGTCTTTGAAGTGTTTGAGGACCATTTATCTATTTGAAATATATCTGTGTATGACCTTGAAAACATACCTAACATGACTGTAAGTTTGACTATTATAGATGACTAACTAGTAATCTATATTTTTAATTATACATTATATGTTTAATTGGGCTGCATAAACACAATACCTTAACCAAGAGTAAAAATATACATACAGTATAATAAAATTAACTTTAAATTTGTATCAGTGAACTAAAATCCATACCAATGTAAAATATTTTGAAATTAACAGTTGTTTTTTTGGATTAAAGTAGATTCAATAATCTACCTTTTTTCTCATAATAATAATCTACCCTTTTTCCCAAAATTTCTATATCATATCCCCCTTTCTTCTTTTAGAAAGAGATTGACTATAACTAATAACAATTTGTAACCAACGTCCCCTGAAATGAAAACATAACTAATACTTTGGGAATGTGGGTATAGTTTTCTAAACTACTTCCTGTTGCCTGGTGGGCACTAGTAATCTTTGAGGGACCCTGAGAAAATCAGGATAACTGTTAAGTCTTAGCTGGAATATTTTGTGAGGCGGATAATTTGTTCAGAGGTCTTAAAGCTGTTTTAGATGTTGGATCATCTGGTACACTTTTACTGGTATCTGGTCTCCTTGTTCTGAAAATACATCAACTTTTAAAGGTAACATACATACCTGTGCTAATACAAGTATAAACTGTATATCGTACACAAGTCAGCCAAAGATGTTTTTTGTTATGTGTTTGATCAGGTAAAATATACATCACGTGTCTTGTAGTTACTTTAGGTTTATTTTCCCATGTCTATAGTCAGGATTTTCAGGGGTTCTTCCTCAATCAAATCTGATTTTTCTTAACCCAGAATGAATACATAGCCTCTCATTTCCTGTAGAAACAAGAACACAACCTTTACCCCAAAGTGACATACCTTTTGACATAAATTTTAGATTCAAGATATCTTTAAAATATATAGGTTGGTTTAATTTAGTAGTTTTTACAATCAAATGTTTCTCAGCAATTATCATTCACCCGTTAACAGTCAAAAATCCAAAGACAATACAATCAAATATAGAAACCAGAATGTGTATTTCCCATCTTTATGTGGCTTATCATATTTTATATTACTCTATTCCCTTTTTAAAGATTTTACTATTATTTTTAAATCATTTTTTTAATCTTTGACTATTTCTACCCTTTTTTTCTCTCTCCCAAGCCTATGCATATTTTTCAAGAATACTGTGACCCATTTAGAGGCCTTCTTGTCTGAATCTATCCTTACTCTAATCTGTTTTGTCAGTATGAGCAAAAACCTTAAACCCAACACACAGTGTGTGCTTGTACTGCAGCTCTTGTGAGACTGTGGTAATCTATCATGTCGCAGCTCAAGCCCACACGCCACTGCCAGGGGACACATCTCTGTACTGTGGCCTGCATGAGAGATATGAACTATGCAGCTGCTCTTGGCTCTGTTTTTGTGTATCTAGAACACTTTTTTTAAAGCTTTTTCAGGATTTATGTGGATATACATGCACCACGTTGGAACACCATATATAAATAGAGGCAGAGTTTTCTGTCCCAACTGACCACCTGGTCCCAAATAAACACACTAAAGCTTATATTAATTACAAGATGCTCAGCCCATAGTTCAGGCTCATTACTAACTAGCTCTTACATTTAAATTAACCCATTTCTATTCATCTATGTATTGTCACATGGCTGTGGCTTTACTGGTCCTCTGCAATCTTGATTCTTGGGCAGCTTGCTTGTGTCTCTCTCCCAACACCACCCTTCTTCATCCCAGTCCTCAGTTTGACTGTTCTGCCTAACCTTATCCTGCCTTGCCAAAGGCAAACAGCTTTATTATTAACCAATGAGAGTAATACATACACACAGTGTGCAGAAGGATCATCCCACAGCAGCTCCTGTTACGGTGTGCTTTTCTGTTGCTTGATAAACACCACGACCAAGAGCATCTTGGGGAGGAAAGAGTCTATTTCGCCTCACAGCTTACAGTCCATTGTCAAGAGAAACCAAGGCAGGAACTCAAGGCAAGAGCCTGAAATTGAAACAGAAACCATAGAGGAATCTTGCTTACTGGCTGGATCCCTCTGGCTTGTTCAGCTACCTTTTTTAAACAACCTAGGCCATTTGCCTAGGGATAGCACTGCCCACAGTGGGTTAGGACCTTCTAAGTCAATTAGCAATTAAGAAAATGCTGCACAGACATGACCACGGGTCAGAATGATCTGGAAAATTCTTCAGTTAAGGTTTCCTCTTCCCATGTGACCCTAGGTTTACATCAAGTTGACAACTTAAGGTAACTATGACACATATTCTAAAGTCTATTAAAGGTATACATGCAAATCAATAAAATTATAGTGCTTTTAAGTGATTGTGTGTGTGTGTATGTGTGTGTGTGTGTGTGTGTGTGTGTGTGTGTGTGTGTGTGTGTACATGTGTGATGTGTATAAATGCTTGCAGAGACCAAATGAGATTACCAGGTCCCCTGGAGCCAAAGTTGTGGGTGTTGTGAGTTCTATGATCTGATTGTTGGGAACTCATGTCCTGTGTAAGAGTAGTAAGTGCTCTTAACTGCTGAGCCATCTGCCCAGCCACCAGATTATAATATTTTCACTCTCCATTTTCTGACAAGTCCTTGCTGCATAAAAGTAGACTTGGATAGAACCATTCAAAATCTGAGCTGGAATGATGGCTGTACAAGTTTACACATTTAATAAAATCATCATAAAGATGGATTTTAATGTTAAAAACAAGAAATATTTTAGTTAAATATTAAAAATACAAATTTTACCTGAATAAATTATACCTTAATAAGTATTCCAGAATAAATTATACCCAGAGTATACTAGGCCCTGTATGTTCCATGCATTTATATGTATACAATATCCAGAGGCATCAATCTTGCCTCTGTATCCTGGTTCCCACCCCAAACAGCTCTGTGACCTCAGCACACAGCATAAGCTCTCTAAATTCCATTTTATCACATTATAAAATGTGTTTTCATGTCACTTACACACCCACCTCATAAGGTAGGATAAATGAGAACATGCAAGGTCGCTGCCAAATAGGGTCCTAGTATTTAATAAAAGTTCATTTTTCTTCCTTCTATTCCTTATGTGTAACATTTGGTGACAGTTTTGTCATGGTAACAATATCTCTTCTACCCAGGGTTTGTCTCTCTCTCTCTCTCTCTCTCTCTCTCTCTCTCTCTCTCTCTCTCTCTCTCTTTGGTTTTTCGAGACAAGGTTTCTCTGTGTCACTTTGGTGTCTATCCTGGATCTCACTCTGTAGACCAGACTGGCCTTGAACTCACTGAGATCCGCCTGGCTCTGCCTCCCAAGTGCTAGGATTAAAGGCGTGTACCACCACCGCCCGGCTGTATCTCTTTCTTAAGAAGCATTAGAATTGTATAGCAGCCATTCATCTGGTGCAGCCCTGTCAGAATGCATCTTTCCATCTTGCCAGTCAGTCCTCTGACTGATCTATGGCTCCCAGCTTCCTGGGAAGCACCAGGCCCATTTTGGCCATGGCCTTCCGAAAGTGTTAGTGTTTTGTTTTCCTCTTAAGATACAAAACTCCGGCCCAAGGCAACAGCAGGCTTGTAAAATTGCCTTCAAGATCCATTATTAGGTGGCTGGAAAGTTGCCACCCAGGAATGCAAGATCTCCCTTACGGCTTCTACCCTGGCAGTACCCAAAATGCTGCAATTTCCCCTGACTATGGAGTTAATGCCTTGCCAGAGGAACAAGGGGGAATTAAGATGTCTGGAATGAGAATGGGAAGCTTGGGCCCTGACACCAATTGTAGCTTAAACTTGACATGGTCCTTTGGGTTTCTCTTTACCCATGACTCATCATTGACATATGCTAACAAGTTCCACGGGTAGTCCCTGCTCAGCAGCCTTGGGTCAGGTCAGGGGCTGGGATCTTGCCTGTAGTCTTCCTCTACATAAGCAGCTCAATGCTCCCTGTCCACGGAGACTACATGGGCAAGTTCACTGCTCTCAGGGTGTGTCTTAGGTGTCTCCTCTCTTACTCTCTAGTCTACAGCCCTTTTGCCTCCTTGGTCTGCGGATGTCTGCCCAAGACCATCTAAAACCCAATCTACTTTCCATAAAAACTGATTTCTCCTACCAGTTTTTCTTTCTACTTGTAACCAATTGGCCAACACTCAGGATTTCCAAGAAGAAATGGGAATCAACTTTTTGTCACTTGAAATACAACTGCCTTATTGAATAATGCTTACAGTGTTTGGGTATCAGCTCTACTATGAGAATTCAGCTTGATGAAAGAGAAATATATATTGCCGTATGACAGCATATTAAATATTAAAAAAGCCATGTTCTCAATTCTTACACTAACAGTGAATAAAAAGAACAAGACAAAAATCACACAATGAGCTTGATCAAAACAATGAATACACTTCCCACATGATATTATGTGCAGAGAAAATTCTGGAGAAGAGGCTTAGGAATGTTGACAGTGTCTCTTCTCCAGGTGGCAGGATTGTGAATAGCTGTTATAAAAATGCCTTCTCCTCTTTTTGTTCCTCTCTTAGTGAGCACCTGTTCCTTTTCTAGTGAAAACAAAAGACTTTTCCAAACAAACTGATGAAACAAACTTTCACACTTCTCTGGAAAACAGAGCGTTTTCTGTCGGTTCCCCCACCCCCACCCCCGTAGCTGAATTGCACACACGGATAGACTTTAATTTGTCTAGTTTAAAACAGCAATAGCAGACAAGATCATTCTGCCAACATGATAGAGAAAGAGAAACACAGAATCCTTCAGGAATAATGTAAAGCCAGATGTGGAGGCACATGCCAGGAATCCCAGACTGAGGCAGGAGGATTCCAAGTTTAGGGCCATCCTGGGCTGAGGTGATATTTTTTTTCCGTGTATGGAATTGTCTTTGGAAACCTTTTATTTGCTGAACAAAAATTTGAGGACTTACAACACAGCACAGTGGCGGCTACAATCAATGAATTGGCATCCCTTCGGTCTAGCTAGAGAGACCAGCATCAAACAGACATATAAATACGCTATATTTCTACATCTCGACAGGTGAGAGCACGACTTCTCAGCCTCCATATGATGACCATTTGGGGCCAGACGATCCTGTCTTAAGGGGCCACTCTATGCATTGTGAGATTATGAGCAGCATCCCTGGCCTCTGCCCACTAGATGCTGGTGCCATCCTTTCTCTTGTGTTGTGACCAGAAATGCTTCCAAATACTGCCAGATGCTCAGGGAAGCGTGGAAGCCAAGATCACCCTCCTTGTTCCATGTCAAGAAGAACTGCTGCTAAGGGCTGGAGACCTAGTTCAGTTATTGAAGAAGAGTTTGCCTCTCAAGCATGAGAACCCAAGTTCAGATCTCCAGAACCCACATAACATGGAGGCTCATACCTGTAATCCCAGCACTGTAAGATGGAAAGTGGAGACAGACAGACAGCCTTTGTAGAATAGTTCCAGGTTGATGAGAAACTCATCTCAAAGACAAAGTAGCAGATACCTGAGAACTGACAGCTGAGGGACCAAATTTAGGCTTTGAGTCCAGAGAACACTTGAGGGCAAATCCTAAAGCTGAGACTCAAAGGATGATCAGGATATAAACTGACGACTAGTACGAACAAGTGTTAACACAGATCCAGAGCCCATGTGACTGCCCTGACCTTGGAGTTCTAGAGGACTGGAAGCCCTGTGTGCAGTGTGACTCCAGGACCCTTAGGAGATCAAATGATAGAGAGAAGGCCACTCCTGCTGGGTATCATTGCCATTTTCAATATTCTGTCTCCGTTTCTTCATTTAGTCTTTGTTTTGCCTTCTCTACAAGAATGACATAATGAGAAATAAAAGGAACAGTAAGCTATAATTGTAGGCTGTGCATCAAGTCATATCTCATCTCTTATCCCTGAGCAGATCTGGATGTGAGTCCCAGCTGAGGCCACCAGGTTGAGTTCTGGCCAATCAAAAGTGAACAGATGTGATATTCCAACCCCAAGTCCAGTCTAGGAGAATCACAGATGGCCACCTGACTCTTATGCTTCCTCTAGCTAGATGTCAGTGTCAGGGGAACAAGGGAGAGAACAAGGTTGATGGCATTGGCTTGGTTCTTCAGTGCTGCATGAGCATGATGAAGCAGATTCCCACTGACCCACCTCCCTCCCAGTTAGGAATAGCTGCCCCAGAACTTTCCATAAAACAGAGACGAGGTTCTGTGTTAAACCCTGAAACCTGCGTGTCTGTTTGGGAATCCAGCTGGGGTTTTCCTAACATAGCTAAGCAGCACCTCAAGAAAGAGCTTTCTCCCAACAGGGGAGGGGGGTAGTGTACATGTCCCCTCACTAGATACTTAATACGGAAAATAAATACGTCCTGCAGGCCAGGAACATTCAGGAAACAGCTAACTCTTGTACAACTCAGACCCATAAAAGAGATACTTTTAGCCTTTGGCTTTGCTGTGAAGAAATCTTAGGAATGAACAGAAAAGGCTCTCTCCTTTTGAAATAACACACAGACAATTGCTTTTTCTTTGTAATACTATAGTAGAGGAAGAAAACTCCCCCAAATAATACAAAGTTCTGAAGCCAATATGTCTAATAAACTCTAAAGCCTTTTGGAAAACTACAACTACTATTATCAAATTGAAAAGTAATTGATTGAAATTAACTAAAGGGTATAAATAGAATTTTAAAGATGCATAAAATCACCTATATTTCTTCTCTAGTCTGTCAGACATCACACTTTTTTCCTACCATGCTTTTCCATCGACTCTCACAAATCCAAATGTCAATAGCTAGATATGATTTCCACTTTCAGCAATCAAGCACTTAGCAATCAAGCGAGTGAGATGAAGGCTTTGCTGTAGGCACATTCAGTCTAATGTACAAAGTAGAATGCAGACAGATTGTCTCAGAGGAGCATAAGGTGGGACTAAATGCTCTTCTTAGGGGTAAGCAACAAAATCAGAATTAGCCCTGGTGGAGGCCCGTAAACCTGGCTATTTGGGAGGAAGGATGAGGCAGGAAGGTTGCAAATTAAAGACTCTCTTTGGGTGACAGAGTAAATTCATGACCAGGCTAGGCAATTTACAAAGACCCAATCTCAAAATGAAGTCAAGAGAAGGCCAGGGAGGCAGCTCAGTGGTAGATGCTTGGCTGTGGCATGTTAGTCCTAGATTCAGTCCTTAGTGTTAGCAGAAGACAGAATATAAAGAGAGGAACAGGGAGAATGGGGAAATGTGGCTTTCCATTGACTTCAGTTATGAAGAGGACTGTTTTGTACACATCTGACAACACTGAAATAAATTTAAGATTGTAACACATTATATAGAAACTGTGGAATAATGCTCTTGTACACTGTAAAGATTTGTCACACAAATTGGTTTAATAAAATGCTGATTGGCCAGTTGCCAGGCAGGAAGTATAGGTGTGGTGACCAAACTAGGAGAATTCTGGGAAGAGGAAGGGCGGAGTCAGGAGTCACCAGCCAGATGCAGAGGAAGCAAGATGAGAGTGCCGTATTGAGAAAGGGTACCAAACCACATGACTACACATAGATAAGAATTATGGGTTACTTTAAGTGTAAGAGCTAGTTAGTAATAAGCCTGAGCTACCAGCTGAGCACTTATAAGTAATACTAAGCCTCTGAGGCAATATTTGGGAAGCAGCTGCTGGGTATTTGTGAACAGGTGGGTGGGAGAGAAATTTCCACCTACATTTTATTTTATGTTATATCTCTTGTACATCTTCGAGTGAGTGTGCATGTGTGTGCACGCACGTTTGTGCACATGTGTGTATTGGGGTTTGTGAAGGCCAGACATTGATATTAAATGCTTTATTCGATTGCTCTCCACATTATTTTTTGAGACATGGTCTCTCACTGAACCTGCATATTTGTCTAGACTGGCTGGTCAGTGAGCCCCCAAAGCTCCCTAGCTTTACTTTTCTAGAACAGTGTCACAGACAGGATCCATGGCACCCAGATTTTTTACATGGCTGCTAGAGATCCAAACGCAGGTCCTCACACTTGCATATTAACCACTTTGCCTGCTGAGCCATCTCCCTAGCACAAATCTGTGCATTTTTTCTGTTCATACACAGGTATCTACAGTTATGTGTCTGTTTAGAAACAAAGTATACTAACTGTAATGTACTCTGATAGTTTCTATTCTGTATTATTCCACTTTGTTTTTAAAAGAAACAAAGAACCAATTAAAATGGGCAACATAAGTAAACAAAAATTTCAAAACAGAAGATGTGCAAATTGCAACAGTGTGCACATGAAAAGAGATCCTTAGAGAAATGGAAATAAATAGCATGATGGAACATCACTAACACATGTGAGAACAGCTAAGAAGTTAAAACATTTACAATGCTAAGTGTTGAAGAAAGTGTGAAGAAACTGGAATTCATGGCAGATGAAATATAAAATGATATCAATACTAAGGAAAACAGTTTAGCAAATTTTTATTAAAGTAAAATATGTACTTACATACAATAAAGCCAAATTTGCTCAAGAAAATATAACACAGACACTTGCACATAAATATTCCTGGTAGTTTCACTCCTACTCCTCTCATCAGGGTAGAAGCAATCATCCTCTGCCCATCTACTATAGGTGAGTAGATGAGCAAATTATGGCATATCCCAAGAAGGGAATACTACACAGCAACAAAAAAGGAACTTTTCATATTCACATGAACAAACCTCACAAATGTTATGCTAAGTGAAGGAAGTCGAATGCAATTAGTATATAATATATGACTTCATTTATACAATTTATACAACAATTTCTCTTATATATAAGAGAAATCTATATGTAATGACAAAAAGAAATCTGTGGTGTCTGGGACCTGGAAAGTGGAATTGAAAACCACAGAAATTGGCCCAAGGAAACTTCTTGGGGAGGTGAAAATATATGCTGTGGGTTACAGTGATGAGCACATGGGCATCTAGACTTGTCAAAGTTCCTGCAACCGTAGACTGAAAATGAGTAAATTATTTTTGGCTCCACCAAGAGGAAATGGCTTAACACTGTAAAAGTTTAATGTTATTAAAATTATTTTGACTCAAAATTAAAGTTTTGTGTAGAACTCAAAGTAGTAATGAAATAACCCAGTAAGCTGTCATGTTATCATTACCAAGTTAAACTCAGTGTGGCAATTAGACATGAGACCTGATAATCGTTCTAATTTTCTCAGGCTTTTGAAGTCTGACTTTATCCTTAATTATTTTAAGATTAATAAAGTGCTCCAGTGGAAATCTATTACTGTTGGAGAGGTCTTGGGTACAAAGAAAGGCTTATATTCTGGCACACCTCTTTGCAGCTGAGGAAATGAAGCTGAGAGTCACAGAGTACAAGGCCAGGAGGAAGGGCTAAGCTTTGTTTGTATCTGCATGTGCAGCCCCCGGACATTACACTTACAACACCGAATCCTCCCCCTCATGACTTTGGCCTTCAATTTCCCTGTGATTAGGACATATTCGGTACATTGTAGTTGCTTTAAAACAAACAAACAAAAAAAACACATTTAGTTCTGTTGCTGTCATTCCAACCCACAGATCTATACTTCATGGGTTCTAGAAGAGCAAATGGAAGTCACCCAAAAAGAGAGCTTTAAAAAAAGATGTCCTCTGCTCAAGCATTTCCATTTTTCTTCCTCATAAGAGTTGAATGTGCTTTCCTCAACAGATTTGCCTAGTTAATCAAAAAGAAGAAACCACCCAGGAAGGGAATGTATGACCTCTTTGTCAAGGGAAGCCAGATTATTCAATGCCAAGGAAGGCTATTTTTGCTTCCATCTGATGGGCTGCGGGGTTTGTTTCAAAGGTCAGTAGAAGAAAGCAAAAGGAACAGCCATTTAGCAGGCACGACTTCAATCTGCTCCCCTAATGGCCTCAGCCTGACCCCACCTCTTAGGTAGCAGGTTAGCTTGGATGATTAGAGCTTAGTTACAGATTGGGGGTGGAGGAACTCATTCTATTTCTAGGGACATCACAGAAGATGCTTTGAAATATTTTGGATACACTCAACTCTCTGTTGACACCCACAGCCACAGCCTGAGGCCAGAAGATGTAGGAGGACCATCCCTAACTCATGCTCCTGCCAGAGATGCAAGCCAATAGCATCCTAGGAGCAGTGGGGGAAAGGTAGAGGCTGCAATTGTTTCCTTTAATCTTATAGTGACCTTGAAGCCAGGTCTCAGGGGGGTAAGAAAGACAACATAATTGCAGTTAACAGGATACAGTTACCCTAAGCTGTATATACTTGACCAGACATCTGTCTTGTTATTGTTGTGTTGCTGTGAAGAGACACCATGATCAAGGCAGTTTATAAAAGAAAGCATTTAATTGTGGGCTTGCTTACAGTTTCAGAGTGTGAGCCCATGACCATAATGGCAGGGAGCATAGCAGCAGGCAGGTAGGCATGGTGCTGGAGCAGTAGCTGAGAGCTTACATCTTGATGCATAAGCAGGCTGCAAACAGAGAGCCTGGGTCTGGCATGGGCTTTTGAAACCTCAAAGCCCAACCCCAGTGACACCTCTCCAACATGGCCACACCTCCTAATACTTCCTAAATAGTTCCACCAACTGGAAACCAAACAGTTGTGAGTCTGTGGGGGCCATTCTCATTCAAGCCACCAGATCACCCTACAACCACTAATGCCAATTCCTTCAAATGATCAAATGATTCCAAATAACTCTTCACGTGCTTAAGGGATTGGTTAAGAGATGCTTAAAATGAACACTCATCATCTTGATTGTGTGTGCATCAAAACCTTTCAAACGACATGCTTTCAACACATGCAACTGCTTGTTTTACATACCTAAAAAGCTGCCTTCAATGCTGACTGAAGATCCCTTGACTCTTTTGTCTACTCTGCATGTGTTTAATAATTCCAGAATAAAATGTTGAAAGGAAACAACTATATGAGCCTCCTGGAACTGAAGGTGGTTGGAATGAAACATGGTATGGGCTCACCTCCCCTGCTGGGAATAGCCACGGTGATTTCCATGTGTATGCTTGTAACCTGGCCTGTGTGGCTAGATTTACAGCAGCATGCTGGACTTGCTCAAATTGAATCTGACCTCTTGAATGGGTGTCTTCTAGTCCCCTCCACTCTCCATGATCCCTGAAATCAGGACAGTCACCCAACTGTCTGTCACTGCTGGCAGTAAGATTTCCACACAGATTCTGTCTCTGTGAGAACCAACAGGTGCAGAGAAAAGTGAAGCAAAATATGTATTTGGTCCCTCAGTCAGCTCTAGGCTTCCTCTCGGGTGACTGTGGCTGATTCAGCTCCCTGAATGGCAATCAGAACTGATTCTTCACCCCAACATCCCAAGTCCAAGTTAACTAATATCCAAACTTGGGCAAATCACCTCCCCTCTTAGTACTTCTTTGCAACATGGGGGGGGGGGGCGTGTTGTCTCCCCAAGGTCTCTTCCAGGGTGATATTTACAACCTTTGTGTTTGTCTTATTGACATCCTCAAAGGATAATAAATTGCAGGATGAGACTCATCAAGAATCCTACAATATGAGCACCAGTCTGTGTCTGGTGGGGGTTAAGAGGATGGCTCAGATGTATGGATTTCATCTGGACTATCATGTCAAATTCATGTTATGTAAGGTTGGAATACATCTTAGTTGGCTGTGGTTTGTACATTTGGTACTTCTCAAACAGGTAAGAATAGTTCTGGAAGTGGCAGCAGTTTCTTAGAACCAAAATAAATGAAATAAATAAAGCACAACTAGACACTACAAGGAGCTGAAACTCAGGCTCATCACACCATCAACATTGTTTTTTACCCTTACTTCTTATTCATATTTCTATACCCCCTTTCACCCACATGATAGTCTCTCTCTCTCTCTCTCTCTCTCTCTCTCTCTCTCTCTCTCTCTCACACACACACACACACACACACACACACACACACACACACACACACACCTTCCTTCAAACTCCTGTGTTTAATGGCATGGCATCAGCAATGGCTCAACATGCTGTCCAAGTCTAATCAGAAGCTCCTACCTGTCACGTGCAATTTCAGATCCCAGCAGAGGACTTCATAAAGCCAGCTTAAGTTGCCCACAAGCTCTACTGGAAAGGGAAGCAAGTGGTCCAAAGCATCACTCTTTGATGTCGGGCAAAGGATCTATCTTCACTTCTTTTCCGTCACTCCAATAAGAGCAACTTAAGACAGGAAAGCTTTGTTTTGGCTTATGGTTGCCAAGGGATACATTCCATCATGGTAGGGAAAGCATGGCAGCAAAGGCATGAGGCCAGCCTATCACCCTGCACCAGCAGTCTGGATCTGGAAGTAGAGAGAAAACCTCAAATCCCACCCAACCCCCGTGACGAACTTCCTCCACAAAGTCCCCATGTCCTAAATGTCACATAACCTTCCCAAACAGTGCCACCAGCTTTTTTAGAAAAAAGGCATGAAGCAGTCACATTGAAAAAGATCACCTTCACGTTGTTCAGGAAGGCAACTAAAATGCACAGGGAGCATGTACGTTTCTTTAACTAATAACTTGAGGACAGTAGCCATAATGTCTCAGATTTCTACAACTTTATCGAGAAGAGGTCCAGCTGGCTGTAACAGAAGTGAATCTGGAGTTCTGTCTATTCCACTTACAGGATAAGTTTGTGCAAAGCCTTCTCTTTTTACCCAGGATGGGGCCAAAGCAACCAAACTCTAGTGCCAGGAAAGATACAGGTTATGATGACCCCAATCATGAATAATGAAAAAGAAACAACCCTCTCTGATAGGTTGTTGTCCAAAGATTACTATAACAATGCCCTCATCTCATTCTTCCCTTACACCATGACCTTGACATTTCTCCAGTGAATGATAGACTCTATGTCTCTTCTGCTTGGACCTTGGCAGGACTCTGTGACTTCCACAACCAACAGAGCAGAGTTGCACTGCAGCTTTTGAAGCTAGATCATGCAAAACACCTTCCCATCCACCATGTTCCTTTAGGGTGTTTACTTTTGGATCCTACCCACTGTACCTCAAGGAAGCTGGGCCAGACCACATGGAGAGGCCACATGCAGATGTACAAGAGCCCAGCTGTGGTTCCAGTCAATGGCTAGGATCAAGTGACAGATGTAAGAGAAGAAATACCTCCAGATGATTTCCACCCCAAGCCATTGAGAAATGCCCATAATCTGAATGTCAGGACCTAGGTTTCACAGGGTCACCTGTGACAAGTTCCAGGCTGGTTCCTTACCCACAGGATCTGTTGAGTATGATCGTTGAGGTTATTTGGAACCACTGAGTATGGGCCTTTGTTTCACTGGTAAATCATCTTGTAGAGTCTATGAGCAAAATCTTAGTCTTCAACATAACTTTTCCTGAGAACCTTTATCCTAGTTTTCATTTTAAAAAGAAAGCCTTCTATTGTATTACTACTGACCACATGATTTTTTTAAATGACAGTAGCAAAACATCCATTAAACCCGAAGTCCTATGCCTGTGTTTTATCATCCACTGTAGTAACTAATTAAAGCCAGTGCCACTTATTTGTGATAAAGCGTGATTTTTTTTAGGACACAAAGAAGCCTAAAAATGATCTCAACTCTAACACATTTGTCCTCAGAGTCCTCCACACACCTGCTGTTGTTAACTTCCCTTCAGGTTTGGCAAAGTTGAAAGATCCCAAGTGCTTCCTTCTCAGACTATAAACAAAAGGTCCATTGGTTTTAGTAACTTCTGAGGATTTCAATATCTGATTCCCTGGGATGAAAATTCTAGACTCAGGATACCAAGACAGCATGGTGGTTAATCGTGCTTGACGTGCAATCATGAGGGTCCCAGCATCTGTGTAACAAGCTGGATCACCCCATTGCAAGTGCCTATAACTCCAGGGTCTGAGGTGGGTAGAGAAGAGGATCCCTGGGGCTTTTATATCCCAGCCTCCCCAAGGCTTTGGAGAGAGACTCTGCCTCAAAGGAACAGGCAGAGTGACAGAGAACACCCAGTGTCTTCTGGCTTCCATGCAGCCCCAACTCTATTCCCCACTCTCTATTTTCAATAATGAATAATGACTTTCAATCCCTCCAATCACTGACTTTCAATAATGAATAAGAAAAGCAAAGCTGCCAGTTAATCATTGAGGCTTGGCAACATTTTCTTAGAAAACTTTGACTTCATTTCTTCTTCCCTAGGATGGTAAATCACCCCACATCATTTAGCAAATACTCAGAGACAAATTCTCCTGGGTATTTTATTTTTCAAGTTTTTGTTGGCATGTATTAATTATGCATAATAGTGGGTTTATTGTGACATTTTATACATATATATTATGTATTTTGATTATAGTTATCACTCTTGTCTTCTCTTGTCCTCTATTCCAGATGATCCTCTTCCCAAGCAGCCCGTTTCTACTTTGATGCCTTTTAAAAAATATGCGTGTGTGTGTGTGTGTGTGTGTGTGTGTTCATGTTAGGGGTACACATGTATATGTGGAGGCCAGAGGACAACTTTGGCCATCAACCTCAGAAATACTGTCACCTTCTTAGAGACAAGATATCTCATTGGCCTGAAGTTCACCAATTAGACTGTTTATGCCTCTTAATGCTTGTGCCTTCAGCTGGCCAGGGAGCACCACACAGGCCCCCTATCTTCTCCTCTGCAGTGCTGAGGTCACAAGTACCACCATCATGCCTGACATGTTCTACCACCATGCCTGACACGTCCCACCACCATGCCTGACATGCACCATCACCATGTCTAACATTTTTGCATGGACTCTGCAGATAGAACTCAGGTCCTCATACATGTGAGTTGAGCACTCTGCTGACTAGGGTTTCTACGCAGCCCTATTGTTTTTCCCTTGGTGACCCAGAGTTTAATTAGGGTTACATACAGAAGCATGGGCAACTTGATAGTGGCTACATCACCAAAGAAAATGTCAGCCTCAGCAACTGCCTACAGATCCTAATGAAGAGTAGGCCACATGACCCCCTCCCTGCTCCGCGACAGACAGTATTTTTTGCCCTACTTACTATTTTAACATGGAAGTTTTTCACTGTGTGACAGGTACATGAGCTACAGGGAAATTGAAATACAAGGTAACCTCAGAGTTCAAAGCTTGGTGCATCAGAGGAACTCACGAAGTATTCTTTTCCTCTCCTCCTTTCTTTAACTTCCTATTACTATCCCTGATTATTCTGCTTTATGCTTTGAGTCCCTTTGAGCCCCTATTCCTCTGGTGACCCCTTCTGTGATTTGAGGGTGCAGTCTCTTCAAAGGAGGAACTGACAGACCAGAGAACTATATAATTAAAAATTGATATAGGCTATCTGCATAGCATTTCAAGAAAGCCATCCCCATCCCTCCTGTCCCCTCACTCCTCCCGTCTCCATCTGCTCCTCTAAACTACCCTCCTCACACACACAGTAGATCCAACAACCCAGTCTCTTGTTTATTCTCGGTCCCTCCAGGCAGTAACTGACGTACAGGTGTGTGTTTTATGAATGGAGAGTGAATGGTGGAGGTGCACAAACACTAAGAGGAAGCCAGTACAGCATGAAGATACAACAAGCCCATATTTGGAAAAACTTTAAGATATTTCTGGTCTTTTTTAATTTTTGTAGATTTATTTGATGTATCTGAGTATTTCGCCTGCATGTATATATGTGCACCACATATGTTCTTGGTACTGGTGGGGTCAAGAGTGGGTATCAGATCCCCTAGAACTGGAGGTATAGACGGTTATGAACTGTCATGTGGGTGCTGAGAATTGAGTCTGGATCCTCTGCAGGAACATGTATTCTTAACCACTGAGCCTTCTCTTCACCCCTATGTTTCTGGTATTTTAGAACATTCGATAAATAATTTGCAAAACCGGACCCCAATCTGCCCATTTCCTGCTTCCACATCCTATGAAATGTGGCTTTGCAGCTTCTCCCATTGAAACATGGAATTGAGTGTTTTCACAGCTTGAATCTGGATCTGTTCTGAAATTCATCCCTTTCTACATCTAGGTGTGGGACCCTCTCACTGGCATGTGGGCAAGCTTAGGCTAGCCTGCTGGAGGCCCAGAGACCATATAATAGAGCACCGCTCAGCATCCCAAGTGATCCCCTAGACCAGTCCACCTGCAGCTGACACCGAAACGTGTGAGACATCTCTGCTGTGCTCACGTGGACACTCGGACCTCCACTGAGCACGGCTGCAAGAGTGGGTGACTGAAGCAGAGGAACACTCACCCAGGCCACAGGCGTTTGTAAGAAGTTGATGCTGTGACTTGAGGCGACTGACTTTTGAGTGTGGCTTTGCCACAATCACTGAGGAACAGGAACATTCTAAAAAAGTAAAATGAAACAAAAACCTTAGTAGATGTTCTCAAAGCAATGGCAGTGGAAGGTTTGGGGGTTTGGAAAGATTGAAATTTAGATGGTAAGAGTGTGTGTGTGTGTGTGTGTGTGTGTGTGTGTGTGTGTGCGCGTGCGTGTGCACTCGGGTGCTTGTGCATGCATGGGTGCAGGCAAAAGGCCAGAGGTTGACTTCAGGGAACTTCTTCAGTTGCTTTTCATTGAACTTGTTGAGACAGGGTCTCTCGTTGAACCCAGAGCTCACTAAGATGGCTAGATTGACTGGTCAGCAAGCCCCAGGGGTCCACTTCTCTCCATCCCTAACCCTAACTCTACCCTCAGAGCTGGAATTACAGGTGTGTGCCATTGTGCCTGAGTTTTCATGTGGGTGCTGGGAAAAGGTCAAGGCAGCAGGAACCAGAAACAGCTGGCCACACTACATCCACAGTCAGGAAGAGGAGAGCAGTTGTTGAGGAGGCAAGCTGTTGCACAGAGCCTTTTCTCCATGTTCTCAGTCCAAGATCCCAGCCAGGGAAGAGTGTCACCCGTAGTGGGGCGGGTCTTCTGACCTCAGTTAAGGAAATCAAGATAATCCCTCATCAGGCATGCCCAGAGTGACTCTGAATTCTAGCAAGTTGAAAATTAACACTAAACATCACATACCCATTTCCATTCAATAAAGAATTCTATAAGGCAATTCCACCACAGAGAGAGAGAGAGAGAGAGAGAGAGAGAGAGAGAGAGAGAGAGAGAGAGAGAGAGAGAGAGAGATTAAAAATCCATACTTGGCTGCAAATAGCTTGTTTGTTTAGCATCAGAGCAGCTGCTCCCTGAACAGACCTCCACCCCCACCCCCCATCCCCCCACCTCTAGCCTACCAAATCCATTGCTCCTGGGTAAATCTTAAAGATTCTAGTTTGGCATTTCAACATTTTTGGAAAGCCCTAAATGTTGTGCTTAATTATCAGTCACCAAAAATTTTTAAATAACAGAACAGAGATCTTGAATATTTTAAAAGAAAGGGACCTTCCTAGCAGCCATGAAGAGGTAGAGATGACAAACATGCCCCTATGCCACATTTTGCCCAAACTTCTCTAATTCTTTTCTTCCCAACATTCCAAAGTTAACAGCCCAACAGTGTGGCTAACTCTGGAGCCCAACTCAAGAAAGGCTTCTGATCCACCTGCTGTGCTTGTGGTATACAAGGACTTGTTTCCAAACCCCTTCCCTCTCCTCCAACAATCACCCGCTGCTATTTTCACTTCCTACCCCATCTCTGGAGCAGAAGATTAATGAATGAACTGTCGCTCTGAATGATGTAGACCTTGAACACTTGTGAGTCATTTATTCTGAACGCTTCTTCTCCCACCTAACCTTGAGCTTCCAGGTGCATGACAGATAGTTGGACATGAGTTTTGACCTAATTTTTTTTCATTGCATCTTCTACAGATACATTTAGAAAGATTTATAATGGGGAAGAATTGTAACCTGTCTACCCGTTCATCTAGGTAGTCATTGGTAGACGTTCTGGCCTTTGAGTTGCTACAATCCCCAATAATAATACTTCCGTTTCCTCTAGCCTGACCACCATGAGCACATTCACTTGGTTTGCAAGAATCAAACACTTAAACCCCTCTTTTTTATGCAGATCTCAATTCTTCAACTTCATCCAAAGTCAAAGATACAGTTTTGATAATGTGTGGTTACTATGTAGTCCTTGAAAATGGCTTCTAGGATGATTAAATTTGTAAATTGATTGGGTTAAGAAACATTTACAAGGTTAGTAAGGCTCATAGCTGGGTGCATATGTGATGACATTTTCTGTAGTGACTGAATTATGGGGCCCCTGACCTAATCAATGGATAAATAATATGATAGGATTCCTATTGTACTAACATTGATAGAAGGAAGTAAAAGGAAGTGGGACCCAGTTGAACAAAGTAGACAGTGGGATGGGGGTTCTTGGAGCCTGTATCTGTCCTGGTTTACTATGTGACTTCTTTCTCTCTCCCTTTTCTTCTACCTCCGCCTTCTCTGCTTTCTGTCCATCATGAGATGAATTTTTTTCCCTACTACATGTTTCTGTTTCCAAAATATTCCACATAAGTACACAGAGCAGAAAGCAGAAGCCAAAATCTGTTGGGCACTTGGTTGCAATGACTCAAAAAGTAGCTAATGTATCCACCAACAATGTCCATGTCTTTTTACACTCTTCCTGGACCTGGATGGTCTTCAGAGTGTTTTGACCTATGCATTACAGGGAAAGCAGTATTCTCCAAGTTCAGGGGTCAGATCCAAAGCTTATAAGTAGCTCTGCTTCTTCTCCAGGTACCCACCAGCTCTTCTGTGAAATATCTAAGCCACATGGATGAGACAGTCAGCACTGACACTAAAGACATGAGCTATCTCCATCTCTAGCCCAGTGAGCCCAATAGTGTAGCCCTTGATTGTGTAACAAGGAGTAGGGAAACATCTAACAGAATCCGATAAGCTGTAGACTCTTAAGAAAATAGAATGGCAGTGGCTTCAAAGCACTGTTTTGAAGTATATTCTTATACAACAAGAAATAAATAGCAAATTTTAGAAATTCTCACTTAAAAACTAAAATGAAGGTGTGGGGAATGGAGACTCACAACCTACATATGGGAGAAAATTCATATGGTTACTATAGTAGGTGGTTTGGAAGCATTCATTCATATTGCATTTGTGTATGCCCTATAATTCAGCAATTTTACTTCCAAGTACCTATTCTGAGATGTCAACCATACATGTTCCAAGGAAAAGATACAAATAGACCTAAATCAATGATATGATATGAGAAAAAAGATATCCATCAATAAAGGAATGTTCATGTACCTAATATAGAATATTTTTACCTGATAAAAAACAAGGTATATTTACTGAATCTGATAGAAGAGAAAGTGGAAAATAATCTTGAATGCATTGGCACAGGAGACAACTTTCTGAACAGAAAACCAATAGCACTAAGGTTAATAAATGGGACCTCATGAAACTGAAAATTTTCTGTAAGGCAAAGGACACTGTCAATAGGACAAAATGGCAGCCTACAGAATGGGGAAAGATCTTCACCACCCCCACATCTGACAGAGGACCAATCTCCAACATATATAAAGAACTCAAGAAACTAGATAGCAACAAACCAAATAATCCAATTTAAAAGATGGGGTACAGGTCTAAACAGAGAATCCTCAACAGAAGAATCTCAAATGGCCAAGAAACACTTACCTTAAGCAGATGTTCATCATCCTTAGCTATCAGGGAAATGCAAATCAAAATGACTCTGAAATTCTATCTTATATCTGTCAGAATAGCTAAGATCAAAAACACAAGCAACAGTTCATGCTGGAGAGGATGTGGAGCAAGGGGAGCACTCCTCAATTGCTGGTGGGAGTACAAACTTGTACAGCTACTTTGCAAATCAGTGTGGTAGTTTCTCAGAAAACTGGGAATCAGCCTACCATAAGACCTGGCCAGTGATACCACTCTTGGACATATACCCAAAGGATGCTCAAGCATACCACAAGGACACTTGCTCAGTTATGTTCATAGTAGCTTTATTTGTAATAGCCAGAACCTGGAAATGACCTAGATGTCCCTCAACTAAGGAATGGATAAAGAAAATGTGGTACATTTACACCATGGAGAACTACTCAGTTGTAAAAATCAAAGACACCAGGAGATTTGAAGTCAAATGAAGGGAACTAGAAAAAATTATCTTGAGTAAAGTTACCCAGACCAAGAAAGACAAATATGGTATGTGCTCAATCATAAGTGGATATTAGCTATAAAATAAAGGATAACCATGCTATAGTCCACAGCCCCAGAGAGGTTAGGTAACAAGGAGGGTTCGTGGGGGAACACCTAACTCTCCCTGGGAAGGGAAAACAGAAAAGACTTTGTGAGTGGACTGAGGATGAGTTGGGATGGGAACAGGAGCAATCAGGTTGGGAGTCGGGGGACAGAGAGGGAGAGTACTGAAAGAGACTACTGGAAAGGGAGAGCATTTCAGGGTCAGGTAAAAACCTGGCAGAAGGGAATCTCCCAGGAATGTACAAGGATGACCCCAGCTTAGACTCCTAGCAATAACGGATATGTAGACTGATCTGGCCATCTCCTGTCACCAGACTGGTGCGTAGCCCAATTCTCATCAGAGAGACTTCATCCAGCAACTGATGGAAACAGATGCAGACTCACAGCCAAACATTAGGCGGAGTTTGGGGAATCCTGCAGAGGATGGGGGGAAAGAATTTTAGGAGACAGAGGCGTCAAAGACACCACAAGAAAATCCACAGAATCAACTAACCTGGCTCATAGGGACTCACAGAGACTGAACTGACAACCAGGGAGCCTGAATGAGACTGACCTAGGCACTCTGCATATATGTTATGGTGGTGTAGCTTGGTTCTCCTGTGGGACTCCTAACCATGGGAACAGGGGCTGATTCTGACTCTTTTACAGCCCTTTGGGACCTGACTCCTCATACTGGGTCACCTTGCCCAGCTTTAACACATGGGGAGGTGCTTAGTCTTACTGCAACTTGATATGCCATGTTTTGTTGATACTCATGGGAGGCCTGCCCTTTCCTGAACAGAAATGGAGGAGGAGTGAATTGGGAGGGAGGGGTGGGAATAGAAGGTGGATTAGGGGAGGGACTGGGAGGAGAGGAGGGAGGGGAAACTGCACCTGGAATAATCTATAGTGTTAAAATAATTAATTTTTAAAAATTAAAATAAAATAAATTTTAAAAACGAATAAGGTATATTCTAGTTTCATTCTGTTACTGTGATAAAACACTTAGACCAATTTGGGAAAGTAGTGGTTTGTTTGGCTTACATTTGCAAGTTACAATCATTGAGGGAAATCAGGGCAGAATTCTGGGGACAGGAACTATGAAAGAGCTCTGCTTGCTGTCTAATTCACTGTATCACTTTCTTATCTAGCCGGAGATTATCTGCCTGAGGAGTGGAGCTTCCCACAGTGGAATGGGCCTTCCTATATCAATTAATAATCAAGACAATAACCTACAGACAATATGATCAGGATAATCCTCCAATTGAAACTGCCTCCTCACACGACTGTAGGCTATTTCAAGTTGACTGTCAAAGCTAACTGGGACATTATAGCTGTAGGAACCAACATAAAACACATCTCCAACACATTTCTGAGTGAAAATAATAAAAAGTGATACTACAGTATTTTGGTTAAAATATTAAGGCAACTCCACATAGTTAAAAGGGAGGTTTATTTTGTGGGGTAACTTACAAGTGAAGGGAAAGGTTACAGGGTCTGGGAAAGTTGTAGTGCAGTCCAGCGGTGTTCTCTGGAGAACTCTGCTGGGTCTACCTCCAGTGTCCAGGGTCCAGGAACCAAGAGAGCCGGCCCATCCAGATCTCAGGTCTTCAGCATCCTCTCTCAGCCCCACCTTGTAGGCGTGACAGTTACCGAAGCCTCAATGGGGGTTGGAACTTCCAGATCAAAACTGGAATGGCTACCCACTACAACAGCATGTAAAATAGGAGCATTAATAGCAAGCATACTCATAACAATATATACATGAATATATTTTTGTATTATATAATTGCCTATATATCTGAATGTGTTGAAAATCTGAAGGAATTAACTGCATTTATACCCATGATAGAAGTAGATATATTGTAATAAGCAACTCTGAGATTTTGACAATTTAGCATAAGAGTCTATTTCATCCTCTTAGAAAATGCAATATGGGTCAAGTGGCTTTCTTATGTGGTTCCCCTCCATAGCAGCTTGGCGATCTGATTTGCTTCCTTTGCAGAGTTACACAATATGGTACTTGTGGTCTTTAGCCTGCTTACACCTGGGAGAAGACCTGTGGAAAGAGCACATTAGCTTTTCACTAATATAGCTTAGGCATGGCAACACATCATTATTGCTCACAGTCAACTGGCTAGAATGATTCACAGGGTGGGGCCCAACCTACTGCAGTCTTGTTTTGAGACATTTACATAATTTTAATTATTTCCCATCATCATAGATAATACTACACTGTGTGTGCGTGTGATAAGCCGAAAATCTCTTAATCCATTATCTCGCTTTAAGCTCACAACAATCGTGTGTGAAAGGCAAGCTAGCTGTGAGTCTCACTGTTGAACAAAGAGAAGAAATTACAGCCTAGGGACTCTTGACCAGAATTTCGTAGCTATAAAACAGCTGAGATTCAAATGAACACCATGGTGCTTAGGTTTGGTTCTCTTAGGACGAAACTGCCAATTACCTTCCTTCTCTACATCATATCTTTTGAGCTAGCCTCAGTATGAGAGGATGAAAGGAATTTAGCCAGAGAACAGATAAGGACTTTTAGGACATGAAAGAAATAACTATTTCAAGAATCTGGGTCAGAGTGATTTTGAAAAACTGTTTGCTTCCATGTCTGTCTCCTTGGCTAGAATATGGTGTTCTAAACCGGATGGGCCATATCCCCACCCCCTGAAATCCCACTGTCTGCCACAGGACCTAGCTGAGAACACTAGACAAGTACTTATTGGATGGGCACATGTATGGACAAATGAATGGAGACAAAGATATGTTGCACTGATAAAAAATCATTGCTTTTTTTTTTTAACCTTGAATACATCTAAACCCTTTCTACTCAAACCTACTTTCTGAAGCAGCCAATATCAGAATTGTCAAGAACTGAAAATAGACAAAGACTCTTAGACCTCACCTAAGATATACTAAATTAAAAATCTTCATATTTATAGATCTCAAGATGAACCCTAAGCATTTTAAATTCTGGGTAAATGCAGATGCACGGTCCTGAGTTAGCACTTCTTATTGTATAGACAGAGCAGCCCTGGAGATCACTGACAGTCTCCAAGATGCCCCAGGACTTGAGGAGAAGCCAGTCTCGAAGCATAGTCCTACCCCCGACCGGATCTGATGCTTGTTTGTGTCAGAGTCTCTTCTCAACATCTAAGAAATACACAACAAATTGAGTCTGTTTGGATTGGATGCATTTAGCATCTCTGTGTGTGTAGGACGTCAGGATGAGACCTGTAATGACAAAAGGGATACATTATTAAACCTGTGGAAATTTTAAAAGATACAGGGTCAGAAGCAGCACTCCAGTGCCACATGTAAATCTTCCTTTTCGTGTCCTGGTGTCTCCTCCCATCTTCCAAGGCTGCTCCAGTTTACGATCATTTCAGAGCACCATGCAGGGCACAGCATGCTATAAAAAAAAACCCTAGAATGTATGCCACATCCTGAAACTAATACTGGTACTAAAATGAATGCCTACTCCAACATTTCCACAGAGGTAATTTCCTTTAAATCCTTATAAATGTAGGCTGGAATTATATACGTAACACAGACAAAGAAAACTAAGTCCAAAAAAAAAAAAATTAACTTGTCTAAGTCACTTTGGAGATTCAGAATCTTAGCATCTAAAAGTCCAAGATGGCCTGACGTGAACCCTCTTAAACTGCCTCGGGTGACTAACAGACAGCATGGGCAGCAATATCCATTTTGTCCAGCCAAGGGAGGATGATGCAATGGGGGCAGAGGTCAGCTGACTCTAGTGTCTGGGCCCATTTGAAAATACTGAGAGGAGTTATCCAAGAAGAGCCCAGTCCTAAACCTCCTGGACACACTCCAGCCACACATGCAGCGCCAGGGCCCTGGAGGTTTATTCTGACCTCTCCAGAGATTGCAGATCACTCATGGAGAGACAGATGCTGCACAGCATCAACTCCATGGCTAAAGACACCAAAGCAACACCACTCATGTGACGTGTCCAGAATAGGGCACAAAACTCCTGGGAAGCTAGGAATCTCTACTGGTGTCTCATGAATCTAGCTGCAAGGCTTTCCCAATAACGGATCCCTTACAGTCCAATACCTGGATACATGGGACCAAGAGATGTTCCTGAATAAAAATACATGGAAATCAAGCAGCTCTGTTCCTCCAAGTGGGCGTAACTCGGGATTTGATAAACAATTACTGCTCAAACCAGAGGCTAAAAAGCATAGCTTTGTAAGATTTTTCAAAGCCAAGGAACCAATGACATAAAAGGGTCAAGCCATGGCTGGTAAGGTGCCAGGAAAGAATCAGCACCTGGATCTAAAGCATTCTTGTCTGTTTTGTGAGGTTATCTTTGATGTGTTTAAACCCAGTGGGTTGCTTCCTCTTTTTAAACATCGGGATTATTTTCCTCCATGTTCTCTTCCAGTCTCACGGCTATGAGAATGCTAACTCACGTGACACAGACTTCAGAATTCCTCTTTCCAAATCTGACGTCACTTCTGAGTAGCAAAAGTGTGTATCAGGCAGCTCAGTCAACTTTTCTTGTGCATGTGAATGTATGTTATGCATGTGCATGCCACGCATGTGCAGGTGCCCATGGAGGAGAGAAGAAGGTGTTGGATCCTCTGGAGCTGGAGTTACAGCACCTGTGAGCTACCCAGTGTCGGGTACTGGGAACTGAACTCGGCCCTCTAGAAGAGCAGCAAGCACTCTTAACCACTGAGCTGTCTCTCCAGCCTTTCCTTGGACTTTAACAGATAATCTCAACCTTAATTTGTCCAATCTGAGCTCCATCTAAATCTTCTACCAAAACTTGTTGCACCCTCATTCTTCTGTAGTTAGATAAATACGCAACTTTTTACTAGTTCGTCCAATTCAAAAAGTGACCAATAACATCTACTGCTCTTTTTCGTTAAGACCTCACATCCAATCTACTAGCATGTTCCATAGCCTGTAATATTAATATGTGCCATATCAATCTACATGCCATCCTCACCATTGTACCCCCTGAGTCAACCTCTGTAGCTAGAGTTTTCCTGCCTGGCCCATGGTCAGGGCAAATCTCTCTCACCCGCCAGTCCCACAGCCACTCAGACCCGACCAAGTAAACACAGAGACTTATATTGCTTACAAACTGTATGGCCGTGGCAGGCTTCTTGCTAACTGTTCTTACAGCTTAAATTAATCCATTTCTATTCATCTATACCTTGCCACGTGGCTTGTGGCTTACCGGTACTTTACATCTTCCTTGTCCTGATGGTGGCTGGCAGTGTCTCCTTCACCCAGCTTCCTGTTCTCTCAATTCTCCTCTCTGTTAGTCCCGCCTATACTTCCTGCCTGGCCACTGACCAATCAGTGATTTATTTATTGACCAATCAACAACACATTTGACCTACAGACCATCCCACAGCAAACCTCTCTGTTTCCTTGTGACTCATTTCCTAACACCCAGGATGATCTTTGAAATCATGCATCAGGTCATGCTACAACTCTACTCCAAACTATCTGAAGGCTTTCCAAAGTGCTTGGAACAAATCCAAATACAGTGCTGTGGTCCATAAGTCCCCCCACCGAGCCACTCCCTGCCTGCCTCTTCAATTTCATCTTCTATCATGCTTTCTCTCACTGATTCAAACAAGAGATCCTTTCCTGGGTACCTGGTTGTGGGAATTTGTTCTGTTCAGCCAATGGCTTTGGGGTAGAAAGCCCTAGGGTGTGGTCTTGCCTACATATGTGACTGCTTAAGAGCAGAGGAACAGGCTCATGCACTCTCTTGGGTGGTGGGAGGAGAAGCAAGCCTTGCCAGTTGGTCCCGCTCGCCCTTGGGCAGAACGAGAGGACAGTGGCAGCTCAATCAACAGGATCAGCGGCAGAATCTTCCCTTTTCTCTATTAGTGAGTCTGCATTTCCATTGCACCCCTTAATAAATTATTAAATAGACTTTTGTGGGTTCACACTTCAGTACCTAGAATATGCTGCCTTGATTTCACAGTAGGCCTTTGTCCCTGCCTTGTAAATGCCACATAAGTACATGAACACATTTGTGTTCCAATAAAGCTTTATTTACAAAAACAGATCATCCGCTGAACTGGCCCCGTGGCCCATGGTTTGCCAGCCTGTCATCTAGATGAGCACTTGGCTATAGGGAATGTTCAGTAAACATTTACTGAGTGCATAAAGGAATGACAGCATAGGACCTACATGGAACAATAATGGGAAGAAACGCTAAATAAAACGGAAGGAAAAAAAAACAAATATCAGCAGGGTGTCTCTTATACACATCTAGCAATAAATGATTATTAGCAGAGCCTTTAGTTGTCTCCTTAAAACAACTAAAAGTTAGTGTTTCAGTCCCTCTGAAAATTATCAAAGAACTGAAAACATGCTCTGTACTAAAATCACATGGGTCAGCTAGACCCTATGGCATCAGGATATTCTTGGGAGCCAAATTAAAGACCCCTTCCTGTGCTTGGATCAGAAAGGGCCTGAGTATAGAAAGGGTGGCATGTTTCATCTCAGGATAATCAAATGATGCACTTGTTACTGCAGCATTAAAGGCTCATTAAGAGAAAACTATTGCCTCCTGGCATCCTAATCTCTGAGCAGAGATGTACCATTGTGTGGTGGTATTGTGTTCCCCAAAATATTGTGCACCCTAATAAACTTATCTGGGGTCAGAGAACAGAACAGCCACTAGATACAGAGGCCAGAAAATGGTGGCACTCACACCTTTAATCCTAGCTTTCTGGAGGCATGGATCTCTGTGAGTTCAAGGCCACACTGGAAACAGCCAGGCATGGTGACTCATGTCTTTAATCCCAAGAAGTGATGGCAGAAAGCAGAAAGGTATTTAAGGCCTGAAGACAAAAAAAACTGTAAGCATTTGGCTGGTTAAGCTTTTAGGCTTCTGAGCAATAATTCAGCTGAGATTCATTCTGGATGAGGACTAGGAGGCTTCCAGTCTGAGGAAACAAGATCAGCTGAGGAATTGGTGAGACCTTTTAAGATTCCTGCTACACCATTGTTTCCTCCTTTGAGAGTCAATCTAGTTGGAGCAGCCAATCACCTGGCCAAGAGACTGCCTCTCAGAAAGTTGGGGGTTACTTTATACCATTCTGAAGAGGTAATAATAATTATCCCTTTGATGAGATAATATACTTTTCTTTCCCAGAATTCTTCCCCTACCACAGTCTCTATGAGCCACCATAGGGTTCTAAGTCGGCCTGCCTTTCTGATTGTAGTGTTTCCTTTTTCTTCTCTTCTGTCTCTTTCTTTTGGATGCTGGCCAGAGCCTTAGTGTGCTTTCTCTGGTAGTTTGGGCTTCCATAACTTGTTCTCTAGAGTTTCCCCTCTTCCCCACTGTTGAACTGCCTGTCTAACGTGCAGCTTACCTCCATGCCAGCTTAATTCAAACGACATGGCTTTCTCTCCTCCTCTTCTTCATCTCCCTCCTCCTGGAGCTGTTGAGATTTACAGCTAGGGTCTCTGATTAAATTGTTCTTGAACTTTTTGAATCTGTTCTTAAATTCTTTTATTAATGATACTAAGAACCCCAGAAGGGGACTCTATCTCCCCTTTGATGGGTGCAACTCTGACAAGACTCCCAAAACTTTCTGGCAACACTGTTTCTAAAAGACTTTGGGGACTTTCCCACCGTCAGTTCTTCCCTCTGCTTCCACCACCCTTTCAACTACATTCTCAGTAGCCCATGCCAAGTTATCCTTTATAAATGATAAGAAAAAAACTGTGATTAGAACACGATAATATATGATGGCCCTTTATCTGAAAAAGATGGGATTGCTCAATTACCAAAGAAACTTGTAGACACAGCAGGAGATTTGGGTTTGATGGAAAGAAAAGTCTAGTTTTAAATGTGGCAAATCCCACAGTTCTGGATAAGGAGCAGGACTGGTGCTGCCCTCAAGAGTAACTGCCCATTCTTGCCAACCTAAGAGTAACAGCATTTACAAGATTCCCCTCTATAATCCATGATAACTGGCTGAGTTACTGTTGCCAGGCTCACTGTTGTGGCCCCATCACTGAGAGAAGAATTCAGGATGAATTCTCCAGAAACATAGTTACATACTTGCTATCTATTGAGATTGTATGAGACTCTGAACTCCAGGCACCTCAGGGATTAAGAAGACATTTGTAGCCATCTCGCCACCATTTCTGGAAAAAAATAAATTTTCAAGCAGTAGAGGACTTTTGAGTTAAAGGAAAATGATCTCAATAAAATCTCTTGGGAACTCATTGTATACAGAAGGTGGGGGTATATTCATACCCACTAGCTGGGGAATAAAACAAAGAAGACACAATCTCTAAGGGGAATCTTTTCCTCGCAGGACTATGGATGATTTGGGAGTTATACAGAGAGAGAGACAGAGACAGAGAGAGACAGAGAGAGACAGAGAGAGACAGAGAGAGACAGAGAGAGACAGAGAGAGACAGAGACAGAGAGACAGAGACAGAGGAGAAGCAGTTTTTCCTCCTGCTTTTTGAATTATGATTTCTGAGGGGAAAAATGGGTAAGGGGTAAAATTTTCCTGTTACAAGCTCTAGTCTTCTGAAAGTCTGACTCCAAATCAAATCAAATTTTAGTAACTCTAAAAGCTCAAGTCATCTGTTCACTAAGTTGATGATGAGCACCATCTACTGGGCAATACCCAAACTCTGTTTTAGGGATATTTCCGTGAAGTTTGCAAAGAAATTCAGGGTCCCTGTTATACAATGGTCCTTTGGCATATTTGAAAAATATCCTGGAAATCTGGTAGCTTCTTGGATTCATCTGAAAGTACTATCTTAGGTTTTCTTAGAGAGTTAAAGGTTTCTGGGGAAGTAAGTGAAAAATGAAGGTCCCCTAGCGCAACTTTATTAAATGACTATAATTCAAGGGTAGAAATCTTACAGGCTGAGGAGTTTCTATGCAGCCTCTCCTTCTCATCTCGCTGTTTTCAACTAGCTGGAAGGAAGGTCCAGTCCCTAAGGGACAACTCTCAATAAACTGTAATCCCAGAATCCTCATTTCTTGTTCTATAAAACAGACTGATATTTCCTCCTAAAATATTGTCCTCTGCATTCATTTCTCCTCTAGTGACAAAATGGCATGAAAGATATTAAGTCTGAATTAACTCCTAACAATGGCCATCATCACCAGGCTAAAAAACATTAATGTGTGTGTGTGTGTGTGTGTGTGTGTGTGTGTGTGTGTGTGTGTGTGAAATCAATGTAGCTGGTCTCTCAAAGTTTAATACATTTTGTTCTGGTTGTAGCCTCTAACTGAAAATGCCACAGTTCTATGAGGTTAACAAAATATCTGGTTCTGGGCTTTCCTTACCTCAGAGCTAAGCATATCCTGCCTGTGAGGTGCGGAGGATTTTGCACAGTCATTCCTGTTTTCCTCATGAATCCTTTATGACGCTATTAGTCTCTGGGGTGCTTTCTAAAGTCAAAAGAAAATCTGACTCACACAGAAAAGTTTTCATATGGAACAATATCAACAGAAGCATCCTTTTGAGGGAGGATGGAATTTTTGCTAAGAGTAGGGCAGCAATCCAGTACAAAGAGCCTGTTTGAATTCCACCTTGCTCAGTCCCCAGAGGGGCAACTTTGCACAATCTAAATCTTAGAATCTTCATTTATTATTCTGTAAAATGAGGTAATAGTGCATCATCAAATAATATTTAAAATAAGATCTTTGTTTGAGTTGCCTGGTGTATATTGAGCATAAAATCACTTTTCAGTCTCATTTTCTTCTTCATAAGACTTTTGTGAATAGCAGGTGTGAGAGGTCTGCTCAGGAGGTCTCATCAGAACCCTGAGGTTACCTTTGGCATTTCACTCCAGCAAGATCTGCAACAGAACTGCAGGGTTGGCTCTTAAAGCATGCACAAACTCTCTGCAAACTAGTTAGTATCTTCACCCCCAGAAAACAACCACTTCACTGTAGGAGTCTAGAAATAAACAGGAAGGTTTATATTCACATTTTTGCATGCTTTTCAGGTATACATCCACATTCATCAAGGGAATTGCCTAAAATATATTGGGAAAAACTTGCCTAAGCAGATATAGCAAAAACAATCAATGCCACCCTAACAAATCAACTCCCTTGGCCTTCCCAAAGTTAAAGGAGGAAGATTTGTTTCCACCATTGTTGCTCTTCCCTTCACTCATAAATCACAGCTTCAAAGAACATTGGTTTAAAGTAGTAAATCCCCAAAGTCTTCCTAGCATATAGAAAACATTTGCAAATTGTCTTAGCTTTTATTATCAACACATTGAAATGTCAGTGTCAGCAAGAAACTCTATTGTTTGTTCATTTGCTGATTTATAAAACACTTACTGAATACCTAACTTGAGCCAGGAAGCATTCTAAGCATGGGGGATAAAACTGTGAATGAGACGGTTAAAGCTCCCCTGTACTCACAGAGCTTATCATTCTAATGAGAAGATAATAAATGTGCCGTGAGAAATTATAACAGAGCATGGGTCCCTAAAATATGTACTCTTAGATCCTCTGTGATAATGTTGTTTGAAATCTGAATTACAAAGCAGAGCCATGAAAACATTTGGGGAGAAACTATCAGACAAAAAAAAGAGGTCAAAAACTCCTAAGGTGGGAATGAGATAGACTTGTTTAGAAAGCCAAAGCAGTGATACTGTGGTGGAGGTAGTAAGGCCAGAGAGTCTATGAGTAAGAATCCCTTAACTCAGTGGGTCTGGGTGGGGCCTGAGAGTCTTCGTTTCTGACAAACTCCCATGAGATGCTGATGCTGGTGGTCCATGGAGCCCACTTTAATTGGCAAGGATATGGAGCCTTGTATGCCATGCAGAAGTGAATTTCCCACTAGTTACAATAGAAAAACATGCTTATCTGATGCTCTTCTGACCTATGAAGCCCTTCACAGCTACTTAAACATCACAGCTCTTTGATACCTCCGTATACCTCACAAAGCTTAGTGCTTAGTAGATATACTGTGAATGACTGGATTAAAAGATAAGAATGATTATTTAGGCTTTGTGGATTCCTAAAGTTTAAACAAAAAAATAGTGAAATGAAATAAGAAATGGAGAGTAAATGGGAAAGAGCACACATAGGCTTTGAATCATGTATTTGTGGCTTCCAATCCTACACTAATTTTTAATTTTTTTTCAAGACAGGGTTTCTTTGTGTAGTCTGGATCTCTAGGCTGGCCTTGAACTCACAGAGATCCACCTGGCTTTGCCTCCCGAGTGCTGGGATTAAAGGCATGCGCCATCACCACCCAGTGTATCCTACACTAATTTCTAAAAGGACTTTCAGGAAATGGCCAAGCTCTCTGAGCACTCTATTTCATTAAAAAATAGTATTAATAACTACTTCCTTAGGGGAGATATGAAAATCACATACAATAATAAAGAATAAGTTTTATGTTTTCTTAAGCACTCGATAAATGCTCATTTTCTTTTCTTCTACCTCAGATCCACTTCAGTGTCAAGAACATGGTATTTTAAATCTGTAAGTTTTCCAAATATCAACTAGTATATAAATAATGAGACAAACTGTATATCTACACAATGGAACACAACTCAGCAATATACTGGTGGCAGATACAAAAGCAGGGGAAATCTGTCTCAGGCATTTTTCTCATGGTTGTGACAGGACAACTGAAGGAAGGAGGGATCACTTTGGGTCACAGTTGGAGGATGCCATCCATCACAGCAGGGAAGTCATGGCAGTGGGAGCTTGAGGCAACTGGACACATCGCACCTTCAGTCAGGAAACAGAAAGAGATGGATGCTGACACTCCACTCACCTTTTCATTTTCATTCAGTGGGATACTCCTGCACCATGCAATCTTGCTGACCATGTTTAGGGTAGGTCTTTATACCTCAAATAACTTGGTCTAGCAATACCTTCACAGACTTTCCCAGAGGTTTCTATCCTTGGTGGTTCTTGAGCCTGTTACGTTGACATTAAATACTAGCCATCATAAGTCCATCCCTTCCCAGGTTGACCACATGAACATATCAGTTTTAATCCATAATCTTCCACCTCTGTCTCCATAGGCCCATGGCCATTCACAATGCAAAAGGCATCCAGACCAGCTTCACTAGTCAACATCATTTTAACAGTGTTCAAAAGTACTAGTAGGGCTGGGAAGATGGCTCCATACGTGAGTGCTTGACACACAAGCCAGACAACCTGAGTTTGGATCTCCAGAATGTACATAAAAGCCACATGCAGTAGCACGATGGCTGTAATGCCACCATTCCTATGGAAAAATAGAGGTAGACACAGGAAAATCTCCAGAGGCCCACAGGCCAGTGGGCCAGCGGGCCAGCTAGCCTGACTCCACAGCAGTGAACCAGAAAGACACCGTCTCAATCAAAGTGGAAATTAAGGACCAACACCCAAGGTTGTTCTCTTACCTACACTCACACATTGTGGCATGCAGGTGCCTACACTCACATGTATGAACATAGACATCATCCACAAAGGATAAAAGAAGTAACTGTATAAAAAGTATAAGTGCACAGCGTCTTATGAGACTTGTCAAATCTCTTAACTATGAGCCCTTGTAACATCAAAGTAGAAATTATATACTTCCAGCATGCAAAAATCAAAGTAAATGTTATCCTTCTAAAAGATTATACATGTATATGGTGAATAACATTTTTCTTCTTTGTGATTGAACCCAGGGCCAACACATATCAAATTGTTTAGGTTAGATACGGAAATTGTAGTACATAGTAATTTTGCCTCTATAAAAGAATGTTAGGAATAAAAAGTGTAGTCAATTTGAATTCAGGTGACCTGGAAGACCCAGGACACTGAGCTATATGTGGCTTTGGGCAAGTGACTCCTCTTCCCTAAGAATCTGTCTCCTCATACATAACATGGTTAGAGTAACATCTGTCTGCTTTTTATTTTAAGAGTTCTTATGTGCCGCTGGCAGGAAGAGCATATTAATTCCGAACCAAATTCCCTCTCCTAGCAAAGTTTAGGGATTTCACGCTTGTGCATATTCATATAGGAAAGCAGCCCCTTAGAGCTGGTGATTGTGGAGGTTAAGTGAGAACATTTGCAAAAATCATCTGGACAGTACCTGGTTCATGGGAAGTATGCAGTAAATATCTGTTATTATACTACAAAAAAAAATCAGTGAGCATTCATCAATTTCCAAGTCAGAAATGCAAAACCTGTATCCACATGAAGTGATTGTTCTCCTAATGTTGGTGCTTTGAAGACTATTAAGAGTAGGCTCAAGCTCTTGTTTCGTGTGTAACTGGACAGTCTTTAGTTAAGTCTTTGCCCATCTATGAGCTGCACACAGTCTGAGAGGGGTTGGATACAAGCATGGGAAGACAAAAAAAAAAAAAGAGGTCAATATGGTCATTGGAAGGTGATACACCCAAATGATGTTTGGAACAGAAGACCCACTGGATAAAAGAGTTGGGAACAGAATTACCCTGTCTTGGAATAATGTGAAGGGCATATGAGAAGAATGATGAATTGGAAGTAGAGGACTGCCATGTCACACACCAAAATGCTGCACTCCCAAATAGTGCAATTATCTTTACACTTTAATGGAATTCTCAGATTTTCTGTGGCCATAATAAAATAATCCACTAGATAAAGAAATCATTTCAAAATAGTTGTATCTGTGCTGGTGAATCTTGATTTTTCAACTTAATGGGATTTGAAATCACCTAGAAGATAAAGTTCTGGGCGTGTCTGGGAAGAAGTTTGCAGAAAAGTTCAACAGTAGAGGGAAGACCCACCCTAAATGTGGGCAGCGCCACTTCATAAATGAAGGTCCTGGACTGAGTAAAAATGAGAAGCAAGCTGAGCATAAGCATCTATTTCCCTCTGCTTCATGTCTGGAGATATAATGTGGCCTCAAGCTTCCGCCCTCTTGACTTCCCACCATGATGAACTGTGGTAGTTTGAATGAGAATGGTCCCTGTGGGCTCATAAATTTGAATGCTTCGGCACCAGAGAATGGAACAATTTAGGAAGGATTAGCAGATACAACGTTTGTTGGAGGAGGTGTGTCACTGGGAGTGGGCTTTGAGGTTTCAAAAGACCAGGTCTAGCCCAGTGTCTCTCTCTTTGCCTGCTGCCTGTGAATCAGGATGTAAAGCTCTCAGGTACTGGTCCAGCACCATGCCTATCTACTTGCTGCCAAGATGGTCTTGAACTAACCCTCTGAAACTGTAAGCAAGTCCCCAATTAAATCTTCTTTTTGTAAGTGTTGCCTTGGTCGTGGTGTCTCTTACATCAATAGGACAGTGACTAAGACATTAACTGTACCCTCAAGCCAACCAGAGGCTACAAGCTCTTCTGTTAAATGAAAGTGTTGAAGTAGATAGTCCTACTTGACCATAGCATCTTCCAAACCTGGTTGGTTAACTTTGGTCTCAGAGGATTGACTTTCCTGCTAAGAAAGATGGCAGGAACCCAGAAGCTGAGACATTTGGATCACAAGATCCAAATTCATCAGGAAGTGGGATGAAATCCTTACACATTAACCTTGGCCATCACATATCCTCATCTACTTCCCTCCAATCCCATTATTCCAGGAACCAGAGTGCCAGAAATATTATCTCATCCCTACTCAATCTTTAATATTTTTAAAAGCAGTTGACATCACAGGGAAAACCTGAGAACAAGACTTAATGGAATCAAACGTGTGCATTCCTTTTCCATCACATAAGAATGTTATAATGCTTTATTTCTATTTAAAAAAAAATCCTTGAGACCAAAATAAATCTGCAAAAAAAAGTGCTTGTGATGGCTATTCTTGGTTGTCAACTTGGCTACTTCTGGAATTAATTAAAACCCAAATGACTGGGCACACCTGTTAGAGATTTTTTTCTTAATTACTCATTTGAAGTGGGAAGATCTACTTCTATTCCAGCTCTTTAAGGTGGGAAGATACACCTTTAATACATATCTTTTGTGGTGGGAAGATCCACCTTTAATCTTGGCCACACCTTCTGCTGGCAGCCTATATAAAGGGCCTGGTAGAAAAAAACTTGCTCCTTTTGCCTGCTTGATCACTCTCACTAGCAAGTCCATTCCTTGACTGGCATTACAGCCTACTTCCTTGGGAGTCTATCATGTACTGAAGACCAGCTGAGACATCCAGCCTTGTGGACTGAACAACTACTGAATTCTTGGACATTCTATTGGTAGACAACCATGGTTGGACAAGCTAGACCACAGTCATTCTAATAAATCCCATAGATAGATAGATAGATAGATAGATAGATAGATAGATAGATAGATAGATATGTGTGTGTGTGTATGTATGTATGTATATTCATTCTATAAGTTCTGTTCCTCTAGAAAACCCTGACTAAAACAGTGTCAATATAGAATAAAAACTTGATTTTATTAAATCTGTTTTTAAATAATTTTGTATATGTACACAATACACTGCTGTGGGATGTATGGCAAATGTGTTGCTAATTAATCAATAAAACACTGATTGGCCGTTGGCTAGGCAGGAAGTGTAGGCGGGGAAAGGAGGAGAATAAAGCTGGGAAGTGGAAGGCTGAGTCAGAGAGACACTGCCAGCCACCACGATGAGGAACAGCTTGTGAAGATGCCGGTAAGCCACGAGCCATGTGGCAAGGCATAGATTAATGGAAATGGATTAATTTAAGCTATAGGAACAGTTAGCAAGAAGCCTGCCATGGCCATACAGTTTGAAAGCAACATAAGTCTCTGTGTTTACTTGGTCGGGTCTGAGAGGCTGTGGGACTGGCAGGTGAAAGAGATTTGCCCTGACTGTGGTGTGGGCCAGGCAGGAAAACTCTAGCTACAAATGGCGTCCAACGTGGTGGCAAGAGTTTCCACCTAAAAACTGAGAAAAAAGATTGTAAAATGGAGCTAAAAACAGTTCCTAATTGTCTCTCTCAAATGAGCGGCAGCTGCTGGTCCTAGCGCGTGTGCTTGATCTGCAGTAGGGCGGAAATGAGGCCTCTGCAAGTGGCACATTAAGCTGCGTGGTGGATTTGACCTTTGCTAGTACAAAGCAGAAAAGAAGTTTCTGGACTACACGCTGCTTGGATAAAAGCATAGACCCACGATAGCTCCCAGAGCTGGTGGTAAATGTAGCCATGTTGGGAAGCTGAGGTGGGCGGAGCCAGCAGCCACAGCTGCTGCAGTTTAAAGTGATAGATTCACAATAAGACAGATTCAGATGTAATAGTTTACAATGTGTGTAAAAATGTACGTAGGCTTGGAAGAGAGAGAAAAAGGAATATATACAGTTGTATAAAGAAATACATAGTTTTTAAAAATAAAGTCTTTAAAGAGACAGTAAAGGTAATATAAAAAATAAGCCACGTAAAGATGAATATTACACAGAGAATCTGGATTGTGTTGTCTTTGGGATTTTTAACTGCAGAGAGATATTTGATTGCAAAGGAAGCTGAGTTAAACCAATATGCATATTTTAAAGATATCTTGACTTCAAAATTTCGATGTAAGGATATGTTACTTTGGAAAGGAGACTCTGCTTTTGTTCCCACAGAAAGCCAGAGGCTATGGATTTGTTCAAGATTAAGATACATCAGGTTTGACCAGCCAAGACCCCCTGAAAGATCTCCGATGACACCATGGCCCAGATGATCCAACATCCAGAATGGTTTGAAGGCATCTGGCTCAGACGATACAGCCTCATGGACTATTCCATAATTAAAATTTTCTTTGTTTCCCCATAAGATACAGCGCCCCCCTCCAGCAGGAAGTAGTAAGAGAAGCTACACCCAAATTCCCAAATTATATGTAATTTTACTTTGTTAAGGTTAAAACCTTCCTTTTTGAAAAAAAAAAAAAAAAAAAGGGGGGGAAGTGCTGTGGGATGTATGGCAAATGTGTTGCTAATTAATCAATAAAACACTGATTGGGATCTTGCCCAGGACTTCCCTTCTGAAGCACAGGTGAGTGCCCTAGCTTGCCCCCGACCCCATCCCTGGGCACCAGCCACTCTGGGGAAGACCTGCCCAACTTGGGCCCAGGTTCTGGTCCCCGGGCAGGTGCCCTTCTACCACAACCGGGAAGGATCCCCTTCTCCAAGACCCCTGGCAGACCCTGCAGTCTCCACGCCCTGCCCCCACGCCCATCCGCCTGAGCCCCAAGCCTCTTCCTGAGACTTAGAGGCCAGGCCCCCCAGCTCCCATCTTGCCCAGGACTTCCCTTCTGAAGCACAGGTGAGTGCCCTAGCTTGCCCCAGACCCCATCCCTGGGCACCAGCCACTCCGGGGAAGACCTGCCCAACTTGGGCCCAGGTTCTGGTCCCCGGGCAGGTGCCCTTCTACCACAACCGGGAAGGATCCCCTTCTCCAAGACCCCTGGCAGACCCTGCAGTCTCCACGCCCTGCCCCCACGCCCATCTGCCTGAGCCCCAAGCCTCTTCCTGAGACTTAGAGGCCGGCCCCCAGCTCCCATCTTGCCCAGGACTTCCCTTCTGAAGCACAGGTGAGTGCCCTAGCTTGCCCCCGACCCCATCCCTGGGCACCAGCCACTCCGGGGAAGACCTGCCCAACTTGGGCCCAGGTTCTGGTCCCCGGGCAGGTGCCCTTCTACCACAACCGGGAAGGATCCCCTTCTCCAAGACCCTTGGCAGACCCTGCAGTCTCCACGCCCTGCCCCCACGCCCATCTGCCTGAGCCCCAAGCCTCTTCCTGAGACTTAGAGGCCGGCCCCCAGCTCCCATCTTGCCCAGGACTTCCCTTCTGAAGCACAGGTGAGTGCCCTAGCTTGCCCCCGACCCCATCCCTGGGCACCAGCCACTCTGGGGAAGACCTGCCCAACTTGGGCCCAGGTTCTGGTCCCCGGGCAGGTGCCCTTCTACCCCAACCGGGAAAGATCCCCTTCTCCAAGACCCCTGGCAGACCCTGCAGTCTCCACGCCCTGCCCCCACGCCCATCTGCCTGAGCCCCAAGGCTCTTCCTGAGACTTAGAGGCCGGCCCCCAGCTCCCATCTTGCCCAGGACTTCCCTTCTGAAGCACAGGTGAGTGCCCTAGCTTGCCCCCGACCCCATCCCTGGGCACCAGCCACTCTGGGGAAGACCTGCCCAACTTGGGCCCAGGTTCTGGTCCCCCGGCAGGTGCCCTTCTACCACAACCGGGAAGGATCCCCTTCTCCAAGACCCCTGGCAGACCCTGCAGTCTCCACACCCTGCCCCCACGCCCATCCGCCTGAGCCCCAAGCCTCTTCCTGAGACTTAGAGGCCAGGCCCCCCAGCTCCCATCTTGCCCAGGACTTCCCTTCTGAAGCACAGGTGAGTGCCCTAGCTTGCCCCAGACCCCATCCCTGGGCACCAGCCACTCCGGGGAAGACCTGCCCAACTTGGGCCCAGGTTCTGGTCCCCGGGCAGGTGCCCTTCTACCACAACCGGGAAGGATCCCCTTCTCCAAGACCCCTGGCAGACCCTGCAGTCTCCACGCCCTGCCCCCACGCCCATCTGCCTGAGCCCCAAGCCTCTTCCTGAGACTTAGAGGCCGGCCCCCAGCTCCCATCTTGCCCAGGACTTCCCTTCTGAAGCACAGGTGAGTGCCCTAGCTTGCCCCCGACCCCATCCCTGGGCACCAGCCACTCCGGGGAAGACCTGCCCAACTTGGCCCCAGGTTCTGGTCCCCGGGCAGGTGCCCTTCTACCACAACCGGGAAGGATCCCCTTCTCCAAGACCCTTGGCAGACCCTGCAGTCTCCACGCCCTGCCCCCACGCCCATCTGCCTGAGCCCCAAGCCTCTTCCTGAGACTTAGAGGCCGGCCCCCAGCTCCCATCTTGCCCAGGACTTCCCTTCTGAAGCACAGGTGAGTGCCCTAGCTTGCCCCAGACCCCATCCCTGGGCACCAGCCACTCTGGGGAAGACCTGCCCAACTTGGGCCCAGGTTCTGGTCCCCGGGCAGGTGCCCTTCTACCCCAACCGGGAAAGATCCCCTTCTCCAAGACCCCTGGCAGACCCTGCAGTCTCCACGCCCTGGCCCCACGCCCATCTGCCTGAGCCCCAAGGCTCTTCCTGAGACTTAGAGGCCGGCCCCCAGCTCCCATCTTGCCCAGGACTTCCCTTCTGAAGCACAGGTGAGTGCCCTAGCTTGCCCCCGACCCCATCCCTGGGCACCAGCCACTCTGGGGAAGACCTGCCCAACTTGGGCCCAGGTTCTGGTCCCCGGGCAGGTGCCCTTCTACCACAACCGGGAAGGATCCCCTTCTCCAAGACCCCTGGCAGACCCTGCAGTCTCCACGCCCTGCCCCCACGCCCATCCGCCTGAGCCCCAAGCCTCTTCCTGAGACTTAGAGGCCGGCCCCCAGCTCCCATCTTGCCCAGGACTTCCCTTCTGAAGCACAGGTGAGTGCCCTAGCTTGCCCCCGACCCCATCCCTGGGCACCAGCCACTCTGGGGAAGACCTGCCCAACTTGGGCCCAGGTTCTGCTCCCCGGGCAGGTGCCCTTCTAGCCCCACTGGGAAGGATCCCCTTCTCCAAGACCCCTGGCAGACCCTGCAGTCTCCACGCCCTGCCCCCACGCCCATCCGCCTGAGCCCCAAGCCTCTTCCTGAGACTTAGAGGCCAGGCCCCCCAGCTCCCATCTTGCCCAGGACTTCCCTTCTGAAGCACAGGTGAATGCCCTAGCTTGCCCCGGACCCCATCCCTGGGCACCAGCAACTCCAGGGAAGACCTGCCCAACTTGGCCCCAGGTTCTGGTCCCTGGGCAGGTGCCCTTCTAGCCCCACCGGGAAGGATCTCCTTCTCCAAGACCCCTGGCAGACCCTGCAGTCTCCACGCCCTGCCCCCACGCCCATCCGCCTGAGCCCCAAGCCTCTTCTTGAGACTTAGAGGCTGGCCCCCAGCTCCCATCTTGCCGTGGATTTCCCATCTGGAGGAGAGAGAGAGAGAGAGAGAGAGAGAGAGAGAGAGAGAGGAGAGCACCCATCCTCCCCCGGACTTCCCTTCTGAACAAGAGCTTCCATCCTGTCCCGGACTTCCAATTTGGACAAGAGAGCTCCCATCTGGACAAGAGAGAGAGACTTCCTGAATCTGTCAGCTCTGAACCAAGTGTGCGAATAAGGCCAGGAACGAACCACAAGGAGATGGGCAGACGTCAAGGCAGAAACACATACAACAAAATGAATAGTAATACACCATCACCAGGCCCTAGCCCTCCTCCAACACCTAGACCTGAACATCAGAAATTGGAAGAAGCAGAAGAAAATAGCCTTATGAATGTCATCATGAAGAAACTAGAGGCTCGTGTAGAGGAAAAGACAAAAAAATGTGAAGAACGCTGTAAACAACTAGAGGAAAGGGCAAACAAATTAGAAGAAATCAATAAAGTCCTGGAAGAGAACAATAAAATACTGAAAGAAAATCAAGAAAAATCAATGAAACAAATGAAGGAAACAGTCCAAGACCTGAAAAGGGAAATAGAAAAAATGAAGAAGACACAAACAGAGGGAATGCTGGAAATAGAAAATCTGAGAAAACGATTGGGAACTTCAGATGCAAGTATAATCAACAGAATGCAAGAGATGGAAGAGAGGATCTCTAGCGTTGAAGATACAATAGAAGAAATGGATTCATCAGTCAAAGAAAACACTAAAGTCAACAAAGTCATGAACCAAAATGTCCAAGAAATTTGGGACACCATGAAAAGACCAAACCTACGAATAATAGGGGTAGAAGAAGGAGAAGAATACCAACTCAAGGGCACAGAAAATATATTCAACAAGATCATAGAAGAAAACTTTCCCAACTTAAAGAAGGAAATGCCTATGAAGATACAGGAAGCCTATAGAACACCAAACAGACTAGACCCCCAAAAAAAGTCCCCTCGCCACATAATAATTAAACAATTAAACGTACAGAATAAAGAAAGAATATTAAGAGCAGCAAAGGAAAAAGGCCAAGTGACATATAAAGGCAAACCTATCAGAATAACACCCGATTTCTCAATGGAGACTTTGAAAGCCAGAAGGTCCTGGACAGATGTAATGCAGACATTAAGAGACCATGGATGTCAGCCTAGACTAATATACCCAGCAAAACTTTCAATCGTCATAGATGGAGTGAACAAGACATTCCATGACAAAGCCAGATTTAAACAATATTTATCCACAAACCCAGCCCTACAGAAAGCACTAGAAGGAAAATTCCAACCTAAGGAAGTCAGATACAACCTCGAAAACACAGGCAATAGATAAAGCCACAGCAGTAGACCCCAACGAAGAAAAGTACACACACATCACCACCAAAAAATAACAGGAATGAACAATCACTGGACATTAATATCCCTCAATATCAATGGACTTAATTCACCTATAAAAAGACATAGGCTTACAGAATGGATACGAAAGCAGGACCCATCTTTCTGCTGCATACAAGAAACACATCTCAAATTCAAAGATAGACACTACCTAAAAATAAAAGGCTGGGAAAAGACTTTCCAATCAAACGGTCTTAAGAAACAAGCGGGTGTAGCCATCCTGATATCCAGCAAAATAGACTTCAAACTAAAATCAATCAAAAGAGATCAAGAAGGGCATTACATACTCATCACAGGAAAGATCCACCAAGATGAAGTCTCAATTCTGAACATTTATGCCCCAAACACAAGGGCACCCACATATGTAAAAGAAACATTATTAAAGCTTAAATCACATATAAAACCCCACACATTAATAGTGGGAGACCTCAACACCCCACTTTCACCACTGGACAGATCCCCCAAATCGAAACTTAACAGAGAAATAAAGGACTTAATTGATGTCATGACTCAAATGGACTTAATCGACATCTACAGAACATTCCATCCTAACAAAAAAGAATATACCTTCTTCTCAGCACCCCATGGAACCTTCTCTAAAATCGACCACATACTTGGTCACAAAGCAAATCTAAACAGATACAAAACAATTAGAATAACCTCCTGTGTTCTATCAGACCACCATGGTCTAAAGTTGGATTTCAACAACAACAAAAACTACAGAAAACCTACAATCTCATGGAAACTGAACAATACCCACCTGAATCACCAATGGGTTAAGGAAGAAATAAAGAAAGAAATTAAAGACTTCCTAGAGATCAACGAAAATGAAGACACCACATATCCAAACCTATGGGACACTATGAAAGCAGTACTAAGAGGGAAATTCATAGCACTAAACGCCCACATAAATAAGCTGGAGAAATCTCACACTAGTGACTTAACAGCACACCTGAAAGTTCTAGAACAAGAAGAAGCAAAGTCTCCCAGGAAAAATAGATGCCAGGAAATTATCAAAGTGAGAGCTGAAATCAATAAAATAGAAACAAAGAGAACAATACAAAAAATTAATGAAACAAAGAGTTGGTTCTTTGAGAAAATCAACAAGATAGACAAGCCCTTATCCAAACTAACCAAAAGACAGAGAGAGAGCATCCAAATCAACAAAATCAGAAATGAAAAGGGGGACATAACAACAGACATTGAGGAAATCCAGAGAATCATCAGGTCATACTTCAAAAACCTCTATTCCACAAAACTGGAAAACCTAAAAGAAATGGATAATTTTCTGGATAGGTACCACATACCTAAATTAAATCAAGACCAGATAAACTATTTAAATAGTCCAATAACCCCTAACGAAATAGAAACAGTCATTAAAAGTCTCCCAACCAAAAAAAGCCCAGGACCAGATGGTTTCAGTGCAGAATTCTACCAGATCTTCAAAGAAGAGTTAATACCAATACTCTCTAAATTGTTCCATACAATAGAAACAGAAGGAACATTACCAAACTCCTTCTATGAGGCTACAATTACCCTGATTCCCAAACCAAACAAGGATACAACAAAGAAAGAGAACTACAGACCGATCTCCCTCATGAACATTGATGCAAAAATACTCAATAAAATACTGGCAAACAGACTCCAAGACCACATCAAAACAATTATCCACCATGATCAAGTAGGATTCATTCCAGGGATGCAAGGATGGTTCAACATACGAAAGTCTGTCAATGTGATACACCATATAAACAAACTCAAAGAAAAAAACCACATGATCATCTCACTAGATGCTGAAAAGGCATTTGACAAAATCCAACACCCCTTCATGATAAAGGTCTTGGAGCGATCAGGAATACAGGGAACATACCTAAACATAATAAAGGCAATTTACAGCAAGCCAACAGCCAACATCAAATTAAATGGAGAGAAACTCAAAGCAATTCCACTAAAATCAGGAACGAGGCAAGGCTGTCCGCTCTCCCCATACTTATTCAATATAGTACTTGAAGTTCTAGCCAGAGCAATAAGACAACATAAGGAGATTAAGGGGATACAAATTGGAAAGGAAGAAGTCAAGCTTTCCCTATTTGCAGATGACATGATAGTATACTTGAGCAACCCCAAACATTCCACCAAGGAACTGATACAGCTTATAAACACCTTCAGCAACATAGCAGGATACAAGATCAACTCCAAAAAATCAGTAGCCCTCCTATATACAATGGACAAAAAAGCGGAGAAGGAAATCAGAGATACATCACCCTTTACTATAGCCACAAATGACATAAAATACCTTGGGGTAATACTAACCAAGCAAGTGAAGGACCTATATGACAAGAACTTTAAGTCCCTGAAAAAAGAAATTGAAGAAGATGTCAGAAAATGGAAAGATCTCCCATGCTCATGGATAGGCAGAACTAACATAGTAAAAATGGCAATCTTACCAAAAGCAATCTACAGATTCAATGCAATCCCCATCAAAATACCAACACAATTCTTCACAGACCTGGAAAGAATAATACTCAACTTCATATGGAAAAACAAAAAACCCAGGATAGCCAAAAGAATCCTGTACAATAAAGCAACCTCTGGAGGCATCACGATCCCTGACTTCAAGCTGTACTATAGAGCTACAGTAATAAAAACAGCTTGGTACTGGCATAAAAACCGACATGTGGACCAATGGAATCGAATTGAAGACCCTGATATTAATCCGCACACCTATGAACAAATAATTTTTGACAAAGAAGCCAAAAGTGCACAATGGAAAAAAGAAAGCATCTTCAACAAATGGTGCTGGCAAAACTGGATATCAACATGTAGAAGGCTGCAAATAGATCCATATCTATCACCGTGCACAAAACTTAAGTCCAAGTGGATCAAGGACCTCAACATAAATCCAGCTACTCTGAACCTGCTAGAAGAGAAAGTAGGAAGTAGTCTTGAACACATTGGCATAGGAGACCACTTTCTAAATAGAACACCAGTAGCACAGACACTGAGAGAAACAATCAATCAATGGGACCTCTTGAAACTGAGAAGCTTTTGTAGGGCAAAGGATACGGTCAACAAAGCAAAGCGACAGCCTACAGAATGGGAAAAGATCTTCACCAATCCCACATCTGACAGAGGACTGATATCCAGAATATATAAGGAACTCAAGAAATTAGACATCAAAATGCCCAACAGTCCAATTAAGAAATGGGCTATAGAACTAAACAGAGAATTCTCAACAGAGGAAACTCAAATGGCTGAAAGACATTTAAGGAATTGCTCAACATCCCTAATCATCAGGGAAATGCAAATCAAAACAACTCTGAGATACCACCTTACGCCTGTCAGAATGGCTAAGATCAAAAACACTGAAGACACCTTATGCTGGAGAGGATGTGGAGCTAGGGGAACTCTCCTCCACTGCTGGTGGGAATGCAAGCTTGTACAACCACTTTGGAAATCAATATGGCGATTTCTTAGAAAATTGGGAATCCATCTCCCCCAAGATCCAGCTATACCACTCTTGGGCATATACCCAAGGAATGCTCAACCACACCACAAGAGCACTTGTTCAGCTATGTTCATATCAGCGTTGTTTGTAATAGCCAGAACATGGAAACAACCTAGATGCCCTTCAACTGAAGAATGGATAAACAAAATGTGGTACATATACACAATGGAATACTACTCAGCAGAGAAAAACAATGACATCATGAGGTTTGCAGACAAATGGATGGATCTAGAAAAAATCATCCTGAGTGAGGTATCCCAGACTCAGAAAGACAAACATGGTATGTACTCACTCATAACAGGATACTAGATGTGGAACAAGGATGACTGGACTGCTACTCACATCACCAGGCAGGCTACCTGGAAAACAGGACCCCAAGAAAGACACAGGGATCGCCCAATGACAGAGAAATGGAATGAGATCTACATGAACAGCCTGGACAGGAGTGGGGGTAGTGAAGGGCGAGGGTCGATGGAAAGAGAGCTTGGGTGAGTGGGAGATCCCAGCTGGATCAAAAACAGAGAGGGAGAACAAGGAATAGGAGACCATGGTAAATGAAGACCACATGAGAATAGGAAGAAACAAAGTGCTAGAGAGGCCCACAGAAATCCACAAAGATACCCCCACAACAGACTGCTGGCAATGGTCGAGAGACAATCCGAACTGACCTACTCTGGTGATGGGATGGCCAAACACCCTAATTGTCGTGCTAGAAACCTCATCCAACTACTGATGGATCTGGAGGCAGAGATCCATGACTAGGACCCAGGTGGATCTCTGGGAGTCCAATTAGCGAGAATGAGGAGGGTTTATATGAGAGAGAATTGTTGAGACCAAGGTCGGATAAAGCACAGAGACAAATAGCCAAACAAACGGAAACACATGAAATATGAACCAATGGCTGAGGGGTCACCAACTGGATCAGGCCCTCTGAGTGGGTGAGACAGTTGATTGGCCTGATCTGTTTGGGAGGCATCCAGGCAGGGGGACCGGGTCCTGTGCTCATTGCATGAGTTGGCTGTTTGAAACCTGGGGCCTATGCAGGGTCCCTTGGCTCAGCATGGGAGGAGGGGACTGGACCTACCTGGACTGAGTCCACCAGGTTGATCTCAGTCTGTGGGGAAGGCTTTGCCCTGGAGGAGATTGGAATGGGGGGCGGGCTGGGGGGAAGGTGAGGGGGGCGGGAGGGGGGAGAACAAGGGAATCTGTGGCTGATATGTAGAACTGAATTGTATTGCAAAATAAAAATTAAAAAAAAAAAAAAAAAAAAAAAAAAAAAAAAAAAAAACACTGATTGGCCGTTGGCTAGGCAGGAAGTGTAGGCGGGGAAAGGAGGAGAATAAAGCTGGGAAGTGGAAGGCTGAGTCAGAGAGACACTGCCAGCCACCACGATGAGGAACAGCTTGTGAAGATGCCGGTAAGCCACGAGCCATGTGGCAAGGCATAGATTAATGGAAATGGATTAATTTAAGCTATAGGAACAGTTAGCAAGAAGCCTGCCATGGCCATACAGTTTGAAAGCAACATAAGTCTCTGTGTTTACTTGGTCGGGTCTGAGAGGCTGTGGGACTGGCAGGTGAAAGAGATTTGCCCTGACTGTGGTGTGGGCCAGGCAGGAAAACTCTAGCTACAATACACACCAATCATTCTCACCCCTACTTCTCCATTACCCCTGTCAACCCTCCCTCATACTCACAAATCTCTCTCTTATGTTCATGACTATATATTTTGTTTTGTGAACTACTGAGATTAACCAGGGCTATATGTGTGACCATGGGTTTGTAACTATATGTTGGAGCCTGGGGGCCCAGCAGTTTGGATGCAACTGAAGACAGTGGTCCCTCTCTTCCAGAGTCTATCAATAGCCAGTAGTTCAGAGGTAACAGGTAGGAGCCATGAGTCCCTCCACCTTTTGTGACTTACTATTGATAAATCCAGTCCTATGTGGGCCAAGGGCAGGTAATCCAGCTGTTGTGAGTTAATAATCATAAGAGTTAAAGGGAGCCTAAAGAAAGGTGCTTTGTAGCCCTTCACTGTATCTTCTGACTCAGACATTTCCCAACCCCTCTTCTAACATGTTGCCTGGGTCTTAAAGAGGGTGGTGCTGTGGGATGTTCTGTATGGCAAATGTGTTGCTGATTAGTCAATAAATAAAACACTGATTGGCCATTGGCTAGGCAGGAAGTATAGGCGGGACAAGGAGGAGAATAAAGCTGGGAAGTGGAAGGCTGAGTCAGAGAGACACTGCCAGCCGCCACGATGACAAACAGCATGTGAAGATGCGGGTAAGCCACGAGCCACGTGGCAAGGTATAGATTTATAGAAATGGATTAATTTAAGCTATAAGAACAGTTAGCAAGAAGCCTGCCACGGCCATACAGTTAGAAAGCAATATAAGTCTCTGTGTTTACTTGGTCGAGTCTGAGTGGTTGTGGGACTGGCAAGTGATAGAGATTTGTCCTGACTGTGGGCCAGGCAGGAAAACTCTATCTACAGGGTGGTACACAGTTCTTATCTGGGGCTGGGCCCCCAACCATTTTTATTCTCTGCATCTTGGGGAATTGTGCATCTCATCTATAGGTGTATATCTTGGAGAAATGGTTCTTCTGAGGAAGCTTATAAATAAGCAGAAAGTATTTCACTGAAGGACAGACACTGAGGCACAGTGTCACATGCCTATCATCCCAGCACCAGTGGAGGCAGAAGAATCGGAAGTTCAAGGCTATCCTTGGCTACACAGAAAGTTTGACACCAGCTGGATAACCTGAGAAGCTACTGTGAAAAATGAAGGAGGAGGAGGAGGAGGAGATGACGATGATGATGAAGATGAAGGTGAAGGACTGCTTCATCTTACAGACTGGTTTTCCTTCTCCCCCATCCTCCACCCCAGAGGAGACCAGTACTGTCAGAAATGATGAAGCAAAAGAGCCTCTTCCCTCAGACCCACACCAAAAGAGAATCTCTTTAGCCTGGTTGACTCTCTACCTAACAGGGCTTGTGCCATTTGCTTCTTTATCTTGACATTTTTCAAGATATGAAAGGTTAAATACACAGAGCAAAGACTTCAGAACCAACAGGAATCCACAGTGTGGTTTAGGGAGCTCGCAGCAGCAAAAGATCACCTGATTATTAAGAGGTTAAATCATGTGTGCCAGAGGTAGACATTTAATGGACCAAATTATATGTGTGTTTTTCTGATCCGCAGGTCTACAGAGCAGGCAAAGGAGCAGGTGCTGCTTACGGAAAACACAGGCTCTTTTAGTCTCATCTCTGCTCTTTCCCAGCCAAGGGCACCCATAATTACTGCTCCTAAGCTGAACCCTCAACCCCACTGTGCCCCACATACACACACCCGCTGCTGCAAATTGTATTGGCAATTAATTTGTCAGGAAAATGCTAGGGGATGTGAACACTGGTAATTTTATACCATAGATATTCAAATTAAGCCTCCAGCCTAAGTATTTTTGGTGTCAACTTGTAGAATTGTTTCAGAAGAAGAGAAACACAACCTTCTCTTGCTAGTTCCCAAAGAGGACAAGAAAGAATGTCACAATGTGGATATAACAGCCTGGCTCCATCTGTAGGCTTGACTTGGGGACATTAAGAACAGAAACACTAATTACGGGTGACATTCCTGTGTTCCTCCTCTAGTGAAAGGGGACACACTGGTTGTTTTTTTCTGTATCATTCCTCAAGTGCTCAGAATGTGTTTAATGAAAAACAACTGTGTCAGCTATGGATGACCTACGTATCCCACTCCAATATCACACCATATTTTCCCAGAATCTCTGTACAGGTGTACAAGGGTGATGGGAATACCCTGGGCCAAATGGTAGCTATGAAAGATTCACAGGACCAGCATGTCAGACAGCGTCACTGAGCTGTCCCCCAAGCCATCTCAGTATGCCTCTGGGACCCAGACTCCTCGTTAAAAGAGAAAGGCATTATTCTAGTTTCATTTTGTCACTGTGATAAAATACCCTGAGAAAAGGAAACTTAAGGGAGAAAAGGTTTATTTTTAGATCACAAGTCCCAGTTACAGTCCATCATTGTCAACAGGGCCAGGCAGGAACTTGGACCAGGTAGTCACATCCACAGTCAAGAGCACAGAGAAAAGGAATAAGTACACAGATTTGGCTGTGCTAGTTAGTCAGCAAGACTCAGAGGTCCTCCTGTCTCTGCCTCCCCAGCACTGAGATTCCAGGTGCACACCACCATGCCTAGCTTCCTGGTTACTAGAATTACAGAAATGAGCCACAAAATCCATCCCAAGGAAACTAATTTTTAAAAATTCATATTCCTAGTCACTAACTCAACTCTATTAAGTCAGACTCTCTGCAGATGAGACTCAAGAAATGGCATTTTTCATTAAGTCAAAAGATACTGTGACTCCTAAAGACTGAGAACAATTGTTGAAAGGGATATTATGAAATAAATGTTAATTGCACAGTACTGTATCTAAATAAGATTCAAGCGGTTAATACAGAATATGTGGGACACAAAGCCTTGAGCAGGTGAATCTTGTTCTCAGAAAACATAGACTGCTGTAGGATGTTCTGTATGCTGTGAATATGTTGCTCTGATTGTTGATAAATAAAACACTGATTGGCCAGTAGCCAGGCAGGAAGTATAGGCAGGGCAAGGAGAATTCTGGGAAGAGGAAGGCTGAGTCAGGAGATGCCTGCCATCCAGGGAACAGTATGTAATGGCACACAGGCAAAGCCATGGAATACGTGATGACATATAGATTAATAGAAATGGACTGAGTTTAAGTGTAAGAGCTAGTCAGTAATTAGCCTGAGCTCATGGCCAAGCAGTTTTAATTAATATTAAGCCTCTGTGTGTTCATTTGGGTATGAGTGGCTGCAGGACAGTGGGAGCCAGGTGGGGCCAGGAAAACTTCAGCTACAATAGACTATGAATTACTGATACATTATTGCCAAGAGAGGGTTTGCCTCACACTAAGACGTGAGGATGCACAGGCTGAGTAGCTTGGAGAACTGTTTTTAATTTTCTTATTTCCCCTCTCTATTTGGCACAAACGTCATTATTAATGTAACTGCTCTCATTCCTGTTTCATTTTACTGTTTTTTTCACATTCAGACATCACTTCTTTGACATATATTGAGAGTCAAGGATGGGATTTGACCTCTGCTCATCTATCATAGTACCTGTTAACAACTCGTTTGGCTCTGGGAGCTATGAAGGAGGCAGAACCCTCACACGATGAGAGATATGGAACTGGGGATTCTATATCTATATCCTAGGGTGGTAGGAGGTTCCGTCTTAATGTCAACATCAATGGGTTGGCACATCTACTTTCCCAGCCCACATCCACCTGAAGAGGAAGAGATAGGATTGATCCTGGAAGCATGGAGACAAAGTAAGGAGTGTTTGGCTCTTCTTGCTCAGGGAAATTCTGTATTTGCATTGGAAATTCTTTCCAGGTTACACAATACCCAACAACAGAGAATTGAGGACCTCTGAGTCTTGCTGGCTAACTAGCACAGCCAAATCTGTGTACTTATTCCTTTTCTCTGTGCTCTTGACTGTGGATGTGACTACCTGGTCCAAGTTCCTGCCTGGCCCTGTTGACAATGATGGACTGTAACTGGGACTTGTGATCTAAAAATAATGCCTTTCTCTAGAATACTATTATACTAGAATAATGGAGTCAACAGTGAAATGAGTGGCTTCCTCCTGGTGGACTTTCACACTGGGATGTCCTCAGCTTCATAGATGTCCCATTTAAAAATAAGAGAAGTTGGATGTAGAAAGGATAACTCGCCGGGCGGTGGTGGCGCACGCCTTTAATCCCAGCACTCAGGAGGCAGAGCCAGGCGGATCTCTGTGAGTTCGAGGCCAGCCTGGGCTACCAAGTGAGTCCCAGGAAAAGCGCAAAGCTACACAGAGAAACCCTGTCTCCAAAAAAACAAAAAAACAAAAAAAAAGAAAGAAAGAAAGGATAACTCCACCAAAGATGTATAAGTGCTTGCTGATGCACACCAATAGCAGAAATATTTCTTTCCTCCCCATCTAGCTCTCTTTAACACCACAGAAACATTTCACAATTAGACAATTCCCTTTAACTCTAGCCATATCTGTTACATAGCTTCTGGAAGAAACATCAAGAAAAATCACCTCAATGCCAAGTCAGAGGACAGATGTCCTGTACAGCAGGTTGAGACTCCCACCCTCCCCACAACATACAAAGTTGACATACAAACCATCAGGAAATAACCTAGAATAGTCCAATTCTAAAATAACCAAACTAGTTAATGACCAGCTCTACAACTCTAGACAGACACCTTTCCAGGAAATGTGTGGGCAAGGAGGGTTTTCTGAGACAACATCTGCTCTGTGAAATAAAACAGACACAACACAATGATTGCTGCATCCATCACTCATGCTGTGTTTTCTTGCCTGGAAGTACTGCTGCTGAGGGATGGAGGGGTTACAGATTCTCCTCCCATGGAGTCAACAGTGAAATGAGTGGCTTCCTCCTGGTGGACTTTCACACTGGGATGTCCTCAGCTTCATAGATGTCCCATTTAGATGCAATGCCAGTAGTGTAGACAAGCAGCCCCGGAAGAAAAATTATCATTTAGGCATCTTGGTTATCTTGAAACCACTAAGTCCATCCCTTTTATATTTTTCTTCTTTCTTTTTAGTAGTGGGGGATGGAGAGAGGGAGGGGGAGAGAGAGAGAGAGAGAGAGAGAGAGAGAGAGAGAGAGAGAGAGAGAGAGAGAGAGAGAGATATGGAGGAGGAGGAGGAGGAGGAGGAGGAGGAGGAGGAGGAGGAGGAGGAGAAGAAGAAGAAGAAGAAGAAGAAGAAGAAGAAGAAGAAGAAGAAGAAGAAGAAGAAGAAGAAGAAGAAGAAATCTCATAGAGAACATCTTTCCTGTTTCTAGGAACATGTGCCATTGGTTCCCATACAGACACTGGTACCCTATGTAAGAAGCCTAATCCAGAACTAGAAAGATGGTATAGGGGTTAAGAGCTCTTGTTGCTCTTACAAAGGGCATGTGTTCCATTCTCAGCACCTACACGATAGTTCACAACCTTCTGTAACTATAGTTTCAAGGGATCTGTCACCCTTTTCTGACCTTAGAGGGCACATGGTACACATATATACATGCAGGCAAAATAGTCACACATAAAATAAATATTTTTAAATTTAAAAGAAAAGAAGAAGAAGAAGAAGAAGAAGAAGAAGAAGAAGAAGAAGAAGAAGAAGAAGAAGAAGAAGAAGTCATCTTAGACTCACCCTAGAATGCAGGCATTACTTACAGGTGAATCACAGACAGTAAGAACTGAGACCTGAGGCTAAGGACACAGACAGACTGGGGCTGCATCTGTGTCTTGGATGCTTGGCAACAGAAAATGGGAGCTGATAAAGAGATGCATCTCCTTCTTCATGTGTGAGGCTTTTCTTGTTTATCATAGCTAAGACTAGCCATGTCTGATTAACTATAAGGATACAGGGTGAGATGAGAGAGGCAGGAAACTGTGGCTAGAACCTTCTGCTAGATTAGTGGGCAGACTCCATCAGCAGAGCAGGTGCTAGCTTATTTGGGGATTTTGTGGAAACCGGGGGGGGGGGGGGGGGGGGGGGAATGCCTGCTCAAAATATTTTGCCGCCATCTACTGGGATGTTGTCAAAATAACTCATAGTACCTAGGATGGCTGCCAGTGAATGCTGCCTCCTGCAGGTATGCTCTGTTCCTGCATACCCCACACTATTCTAACAGGAGAACGTCCTGGAAGGAAATCAATTCTGGCAAGTAAAGAGGGAAATCCCAAAACTGAGCAAGTCAAGATGCATCCAGAGCTTACTCTACACCATGTACAACATGTAAATCAGAGGAGGCATAAGCAGACAAAGAAATCCAATGGAGACCCAGTTCCAGAAGCCAGTGGGACATGGTCTCTGTGGCCGAGGCTGATCATATACTCAGCTGTTAATGGAGGCAGACAGAGCTCAAGTCAAACCCCAGCACTGAGCAGACTGCGGGAACAGGGCAGACTCACTCATGGACTCAGACACAGATCTTCAGAAGGTGACTTTGAGTCTCAATGAGTGTGAAGGAGAGGGCTCCCCGGAGAATTACCCAGCCTCAGCTGTCAATATAGCAAAGCTACAAAGCCTGGGATTGTGTCAGGGTCCAATAGCCATCCAATAGACAGCAACTGGGTTTCTACTATTAGTTAAGTATAAGTTACAATGAGTGAAGAGGGTAAAGGATCAAATCATGGTTGTAGGGCCAATGCTCATGGTTTACATGAGGATTCATGGACTGATTAAAAAATAAACTCCAACACACCTTTTAGGTGCTATGTCAATTCATTAAAAATATCAATAAATTTTAGTGAGTTCCTTTTGTATATCTACTCCTGTACTAAGCAGCAAAGAGCCATCAGTGAACTAAAAACAGTCCCTGCCTGCAAAAGTCTATTCACAAGCAATTAGTTACAACCAGAGGTAGCACAGTGGACTATATGTGGGGGGGCCTGGGTTGTTTGAAACAACGTCTTATGTAGCTCAGGCATCAAACTCACTATGTATGTAGCTGATAATGACCTTGAATTCTTGGTCCTCCTGCCCCTGCCCCTCAAGTGTTGGCTTACAAGTGTGTGCCACCACACCTGACCCTTAATACCATGGACTATCAAAGAAGAAGAGCACTGAACTCAGTCTTGGGAAATGTAGAAATGGGTCCCAGAAGAAACAATAACTAAGGCAAAATCTAAAAAGCATGAAGTTGCCCTTCTCAGAAGACTTAGGGCAGGAAAATACATCAAACTATCCACACATGGCTACTGAGTGCTTGAAAAGAGACCACAACACTGAAGACACTAAATAAAAAAATTAAAGTGTTGTTGCTTGAACCTAGGGCTAGCCAAGTACTCTACCACTGAGCTATATCACCAACCCTAATTTTACCTCTTATGTAAAAACACAGTCCCACTAAGTTGTCATTAGCCTTGATCTAACTTTGTACCCCCAAGTAGGACTATAATATGTGATCCTCCTGTCTCAGTCACCCAAATGTTGAGGTTATAGACCTTCATCACTTGGTCTAGCTGAGAAACTATAAATAACTATATTTAATTTTAATTCATTTAAAATTTAGAGTTGAAGGAACACAATTTTCCTTTAAATATAACTTTATTTTTGAAGGGTTAGATTTGGGCTTTAGCCAGCTGATTGCCCCCAATCACACTGCATGTACTTTGGCCTTTTATAAAACTTTATATATTACCCATATGGCTTTCATTCTATTTCTGTATTCTAGACCAAAGAGCTAGTCATGGGGCTAGAAAAGTGAGGTGGAGTACCCATTAGAGTGCTGGGAGAGACGTCTGCTCACCTGCTACTTGCTCTTGCCTGGAAACATTAAAGCGAAGTGCTCTTGAGAGATCCTAAGTGGAAAAGAAAACAACTCAGCTTTAGTACAAATGAAAGCAAGATGACTTTATGAAGAAATGAGTGGCATGTGCTTAGGCAAAGAAGAAGCAAGACCTTTTAGAGGAACACCTCATAACCTGGTTCAGTGTGGAGTGCAGCTGCTTACCTGCATTACAGCCATCAGCGTGTATTAGGCAGTAAGTAACAAAAAGGACATTGGTTTAAACCTGAGAGCCATTCACTGTTTACTTAGCAAGCCCATGAGGAGGAGGCCATGGCTGGTTCAGCAGCTCGAACATGTCTTCAAGGATCAAGCGATGGCTACTTTTCCTACCACCAACCTAAGAACTTCAATTCCTGAGCCTTATTACCATGAAGATTCCAAAGAAGCCAACAGGAGCTGGAGGGGCCAGTGGGAATATTCCTTTAGATCGTGGGCAGTGTTTTTTTTCACCTTATCTCTCAAGGAGGCAAAGAGAAACTAGGCGTCCTGTTACTGCCAGGAGGGCCGTAAGCAAGGACTAAGGGAAGGCAGCTCAGAGTGTCAACCACATATACCAATCCTGTGATATTTATTTTGTGATCCTTAAATATCCCACCACCTTTGAGCAAGTAATTGGCTAGAAGGCACGCGCTTAAATGGGAACACAGGTGAGTCTCATAATTGTACGTGAGGGCAGAAAGATGTGGACGCTCCAGTCAGAACAGCCCATAGTAACCCATAGTAACCCAAGCCAACTTGCATGCAATTCCTCATTCTCACCTAGAAACAGTGATGTCATCTCAGAGCATTATCTTCAGAGAGAAGGACAGTGTGGGACTCACAGTGACTGTGAAACTTGTTTTACTGAAAAAGTAATTTTTTAAGTTAATAAAGAGGATGGGAAAACTTCAAATTGGCCAGCATTCTTGAGCCAAGAACAAGTTATTTTTCAAATTTCTCCGAGAAATAAAGGCCACTAATCCTACCAGATACACATGATATTTAAGACAAACCTCTACAGGCAAATAAGCTAATAAAAGCTACAACGTGGAGACTGTGTGGAAGCAACAGGGCTGGCCACTGAAGAAAGAGGACCTTCACATCACTGTCACATGGAGATTAAAATATGTCTGTGTGACTCACCTCATGGAATCACTGTGAATCTCTTATGTGTGATGGACTTGTCCCTGGAAGAAGCCTATATAGAGTCACCCTCTGCTAGGACACACTCTGCGGAATCACTGAGAGGAATGATCTTTTCGCAAATCAAATTACACCCAGGAATTAGGAGCACCTGTGGCCTTTTCTATTCTAAATGTGTTTATTTAGTTGGATGTGAGGGTAGGTGTTGGCAATTCAAAGGCAGAGAGTACTAGGTGCTGCCCATTCTCTGTTCCCAGCCTAATGAGAGAGAGAGAAAGGAAAACAGATCATTGTCATTCATAGTCCACAAGGCTATTAATGAGGCAGTGGCTATAGCAGGGTCACACAGAATGTATTAGCTATGTTTCACATTGCTGTGACCAAAATACCCCACAGAAACTACAAAGGAGGAGGAGTTGACTTCGCTCCTTTCAGTAAATGCAGTTCACAACAGCAGGGAAGGCATGGCAGCTGGGCTACCAGGTCCTTGACAGTGGGAGCTCGCTAGGAGACCTGTTCCTCATACGTCAGGGAATCAAGAAGCAAAGATAAAGAGATGAAGTTTGCCAGCCTAAAATTCCCCAAAGTCCCACATCCATCACATGGGCCCCACACCCAAAAGATCGCATGCCCTCTCAAAACAGTTCCACAAGCTGGAGACTGAGTATTCAAACATAAGAGCTTGTGAAGGATATTTAACATTCAAGTCACCACACAGAGAATGTAATGATCTTCTTGAATTTTTAAAATGCCCAGATTGGGGCTGGAGAGATGGCTCACTAGTTAAAAACACCTACTGCTCTTCCTGAGAACCCAGGTAGATTCCCAGCACCCACATGACAGCTCACAACTGTCTGTAGCCCCAGTTCCAACAGACCTGATGCCCTCTTGTGGCCTTCTTGGGCACCAGGGGTGCTTATGGTACATGGACACACCTGCCAGCAAACAATGGTACACATCTAATAAAAAACAAATCTTTAAAAATTAAATTGATCTGATGTCCCACGCAACCTAAGTCAGAAGCTCATTTTCTAGTAAAAGGGGGACCTGTAGGGCCCTGGCCCCCATTTTGGGTAACTGTTGCCTTGCTTGCTGACCTTGACCTTGATATCCTCCCTATGCTAATTCCCTGCCGAGTTTCACCCTCCTGAATGCTTAAGGGAAGTTCCTCGTCTGTGTATCCTGCATAATGGGTGTTAACAGCTTAGATGCAAGATTGTAAAACATCGGTAGCGAACTTCTGCCCTCTGGGGTTCTCCCATTGTGCTGTAAGCCTGTATTTAAGACCTCCTCCCTCCTTCAATAAACGGCATTTGGCAAAAAATAAAATTTAAAAAAAAGAAAACAAAACAAAAATTAAATTCAGCTAATATTTTCCAGAAAGGCAAAGAACTAAAGTAGATTGCTGGGCAAGAACACAAAAAGCCAATTTAAGGAGAAGAACAATATTTGGGGAGCTGGGAAGATAGTTGCAGAAGGGGAATGGAAGAGAGCATTAAAATGTCTTCTATAATAACAACAACAAAATGCTGGGAAGACGGGCAAGGAAGTTTTGTATAACACAGAACTGTCCCACCCACTTCACTACCACTGTGACTTTTTTTTAATAAGAAGTTTCCATTTTCATGAGGCCAAATTTTCTTCTTCATCTGTAAAAAGCAGGAAATAAGTATTTCCCAGGGTTCTTGGGGATAAAAATATGACAATTATTAAAGTATCAGGTGAGAGCTCTAGCAGTATGTGGACATCTGTAGTTGTGTTTATCATTATATATACACACATTGCTGTTAAGCTGGTATAAAAGCATCTGCATAGGACTGGACTAGGCCCTCTGCATGGTGAGACAATTGTGTAGCTTGATTTGCTTGGGGGGGGGGGCTGGCAGTAGAATCAGAGTCTATCCCTGGTGCATGAGGGGGCTTCTTGGAGCCCACTACCTATGATGGGACACCTTGTGCAGCCTTAAGGCAGGGGGGAAGGGCTTGGACTTGCCTCTAGTGGATGTGCCTCCCCATGAGAGGCCTTGCCTTCTTGTGGGGAGGGAGTGGGGGATGGGTTGGGGGAGGCTGGGGGATGGGAGAAGGGAAGAGGGGGATCTTTGATTTATGTGTAAAATGAATGAAAAATTTTTCTTAATTAAAAAATAAGCATCGCGCCGGGCGGTGGTGGCGCACGCCTTTAATCCCAGCACTCGGGAGGCAGAGGCCAGCGGATCTCTGTGAGTTTGAGGCCAGCCTGGGCTACCAAGTGAGTTCCAGAAAAGGCGCAAAGCTACACAGAGAAACTCTGTCTTGAAAAACCAAAAAAAAAAAAAAAAAAAAGCATCGCAATATGCATTGACTCCACTGTCTTGAAAAAAAAAAAGTGATGCTCCTGTTTCCCAGTGAATGTCTGGAGACAAAAGCCCAGCAGACCAGCTTCAGTTGTAAAAAATACAGGGAGAGCTGAAGTCATGCTACTTAACAGTATGCTGATTCTACAAGCAAAGAGTGCTGGAATCTGTTTCAAAGAGCATTAAGAACTTAGCAAACAGGATATCAGTGTTACTTGGTGATTTAGAGAAACTTATCTTTCTTTCCATCCAGACTTATTAGCTGCTGGGCACGCCTTGGTCCTTTCTCATGGAGCAAGAGGGAAGCCATGCTTTTGGAGGCAACAGCCAATTATTCTGGTTATAGCTTCACAACCATGACTAGCATCCTAGCTGTGCCTGCCCACCTTGGTGGCTGTGATGACTATTCTTGGTTATCAACTTGACGACATCTGGAACGGACTAAAACCCCAAAATGGCCACATCTATGAGGGATTTTTGCTTCATTTTAAGTGGGAAGATCTACCTCTAATATGGATCTTTGAGGTAGAAACTTCTGCCTCTAACCTGGCCCACACCTTCTTTAAGGCCTATATAAGAACATGGAAGAAGAGTCTTCACTCTCTGCCAGCTTGCTTTAGCCTTGCTTGCAAGTTTATTCCTTCACTGGCATTAGCATCTACTTCTTTGAGATTCTGGTGTATACTGAAGATCAACTGAGACATTCAGCCTCAGGGACTGAACAACTACTGGATGCCTGGGCTTTCCATTCATAGGCAGCCATTGTTGGATTAGCTGGGCCACAGCCTCTAAGTCATTCTAATAAGTTCCCTTTCTATAAAGAGAGATTAATTCTCTAAGTCCTATCACTCTATAGAACCCTGACTAATACCGTGGCTGTTTACAAATCCACTGAATATCTTTTGTAAGGAGCTCTGCTGGGATTTAAGGTAGTGGCTGAAACCAGGATGAGTCCATTGGTATGCTCACCTTGACTGTGTCACCAGATATTCCTGAGGGCTGAGAAGTGACCTCAGCTCTCTGAGTTCTGATTGTTCCTTATATAGAAAAAAATCAGAGCTAATGAGCTCTGTTGTAATTTTTGTAAGGCTAAACAAAGCATTTTGAAGGCTATTTTTCAAAGGAATATTCATCAAGAGCCAAAAATGAGCCAGTACTTTATGAAGATGTTCTACCAGAAACTTCTATGGCTTGTGGCTTTGTCTACCCAGGTGTAAAGGTCTGTTTGATTCTCTCTTCTCTCTTCTGAATCATCTAAGTGAGTTTCTCCAACAAACCCTTTTAAAAGATGCACTCCCAGCTGGGCAGTGGTGGCACTCACCTTTAATCCCAGCACTTGGGAGGAAGAGGCAGGTGGATCTCTGTGAGTTCAAGGCCAGCCAGGTCTACAGAGTGAGTTCCAAGACAGCCAAGGCTACACAGAAAAATCCTGTCTAAAAGAAAAAAAAAATGCACTCCCGCAAAAACTTACATTTCACAAGTCAGTGACAGTACTTACTAGTAATGTAAAGAGTGGATGTAAAGACTTTCCAAGGAACTCTGGTGTAGACTCTCTAGATTACAATGCTGTGGTGGTGGTGTTTAGTTTGCCTACATTAGTTACTTTTCTGTTGCTGTGATAAAACACCATGACTAGAGACAACTTATAGAAGGAAGAGTTTATTTTGGTTTATTATTCCAGAGGGCTAAGATATGCATAATGGAAGAAAGGTATAGTGGCAGGCCACAGCAGTAGGAGGCTGGATGATCAAGTTTCATCCCACAGGAAGTCTAGAGAGTAAACTAGAAGTGAGGGAAGAATATAAGCTCTCGAAGCCTATCCCCAGTGACATACTTCCTCTAGCAAGGCTCCGCATCCTCAAAGTTCCTTAACTTCCCATACTGTGCTACCAGCTGGGGACCACGTGTTCAAATACATGAGTCTATTGGGAAATTTTTATTCAAACCACCACAGATCCCAACTGCATTTTATTGATGTACTGAATATGGAGGAGAAGATGAATTTTGCATGGGGAGATCTAGGTTTAAAATTGAAATCTTTCATTCACCATCTGGGAAGCTTTGGGCACATCAGTTTCTACTCTGCTATTACTTATCACATCTACAAATATTAAAACCATCTCTTAACGTTAATGTTAGACTCAAATAAGATACAGTATTAAGTAAATTCTTCAGCAGCTACATCTAGTTACTTTCTCCTGCACTAACTGATCCTCTCTTTGCTAATTCTGAGATGGTAACATGACTGACATCAAGTTCATCTGTGAGGGAAAAAAGATGACTAGTGACCAGCATTTAAACCAGACAAAAGGAGACAACCATCCTCAAACTCTCGCAGGGCTATCCCTAAAGACGAAAAGGAATGTGTGGAGGAAAGCAGGAGCATCCTGAAATGGTCCAAAGATAGAATTAGCTGATCATAAAAAGTATAGCAGTGTGTCTAACAGGTTAGGCTTTGGGACCAGGTCCTGAGTCAAGGCCATGTTAAAGCATTCTTTCTTGATGACCTCAGATATGTCACCCAAGCTTTCTAATTCTAGCTCTTTATTTGATCTGAAGCTGAGGCAATAGCACTGCCTTACTTGAGAGCTGGGATGTGTGAAGCTGAGGGAAAGACCACAGAGGCAGTGTGCTTTAGGAAATCTGAGGTCATACAAATATGGGAGCTGGGGGAAGGCTAGACGGTGGGAGGAGGGAAAAGAGGGGGATCTGTAGTTGGTATGTAAAATGAATAAAAAAATTCTTAATTAAAAAAATAACAATAAATATTTTTAATTAAAAAAAAAATATGGGAGCTGGACCACGAGGGAGGAGTCAAGAAGGAAGAAGATGAGTGAACCTGGAGTTATTCTTTGTCAAAAAGAGCAGCTCCTGGACTTTGCAATTTGCGGTCAAAGCTAAGCTGTGGAGTTGTTGTGGGACATGAAGACCCAGTCAGAGGCAGATGCCCTCCTGAGACTCTGTGTTCCAAATCACTATTTTCCTCTAGAGAAGAAACCTAAAGGAGACATCCGTTGCTGCCAGGAAACAAGGTCACCATGCATAACTAACTCTAAAGGTTATACTTTTCCATGAGTTATAAACCCTCCGCACTTACCTATTTCTCCCACTCTTTTTCATTGGTTTCAGCCAGCACATGTTTATGATTCCCTAGTATGCACCAGCATGGTGCTAGGTACTGGGAAAACATGGTTCCTGTCCATAGGAAGTTCATTGTCTACTGGTGCTGAACAACAACTGCATCATGCATGGTTTTATATTTTCTAGTAGCCATAGTAAAACAAGGAAAATACACAAGAAACTTACTAAGGTATATTATTTAGCCAAGCACAACCAAAATATCATCTCAACATGCTCTCCACATTTAATGAGAAATTTTATATTTTCTATATTACTCCAGTGGGTATTTTATACTTACAAAACATTTCCATTTAGACTAATTTAAAATATTCAGTAGATGCATGTCTTTAATGCTCCTACATTGGACAGCACAGAATTAATAGAGAAAGTCATTATTTTAGAAATGAATAACTACACAGACTGACAGTGCAGAGGAGACCTGTGTTGTGAGGCTAGCAATGGCATAGTGGTGGTTGTTTAGCAACTGGTGACAAGGAGAGTGCATAATTGGCAACAATTTTTCATTTCCATAGTGACCTAATCAAATATTAGGTTACCATGATACTTTCCTTGGGATTATTAAATTGTTCTTTGGGTGCCGCTGAAATAAACTTCTAGAATAGGGATCACAAAAGTCAGTCAGAGCCTTTCTAAATAGAACTTTGGTCACTTGGGAAACAAATGAGGCCTCATGAACTTAAAAAGTTCAGAATACAGTTACCCCAGTAAAGATACAGACTGTATATAAGGAGAGAAAGTTTTTGCTAACTGTACATCTGACATAGGATTAACATCTAGAATATATAAAGAACTCAAAAGACTCAATAACTAGAAATCAAATAGCCCAATCAATAAGAGAGCTAATGAAATAAGCAGACAGCTCTGAAAAGATAAAATACAAATGGCTAATAAGCATACAAAAAAAAAAACTGCTCACCTTCATGAGCCATCAGAGAAATGCAAACCAAGCTACATTGAGGTCCTTCCTATCCCTGTTGGAGTGGCGGGTGCCAAGAAAACAAGTAATAACAAATGTTGGTTAGCAAAGATGTGGACAAAAGGAAACCCTACACATTGCCACTGCCAATGTGAACTAGTCCACTCTCCGTGGAAATCATTATCGAAGGTTCTCAAAAACATAAAAAAGGACAGGATCCACTGCAAGAACTACGAGTCAACATAGGAGAGAGAGACACGTGCACATAAATGTTTACTACAGCACTATGCAGAATAATTAAGTTCTAGAATCATCTCACCTGCCCAGCAACAGGGGAATGGGCAAAGAAAATGTAGTATATGCATGATGGATTGTTTTCAGCCGTAACCAAGATCTAGGGGTATGTCATTTCCAAGAAAATAGATGTAACTATAGGCATTCATATCAAGCAAATTCAGTCTGTTTCAGAAAAGCAAATATCTTCTGTTTTCTCTCATCTTTGGTTCCTAGTATTTGTATAGTCATATGAAACATGTATACATATATGAAATAAAAATAGAAATGGCTGTCTAGAAGAACACGAGGAAGAAATTGGAGAGGGAAAGGAAAGGGGTAGGAAGAATATGCTATGTATACAATACATACCTGTGTAAAAATGCTTTTAAATCAAATCAAATTTTAAAACAATTAGAACAACACAGATTCCAAAGAAGAAAGAAAATAAACCTTATTGTTAAAAGTAAATACATAAGCCAAGACCATGAGACAGACTGTGACAGTCGGCAGACGTCCAGTGTCAGATGATCTAAAATCTAATCCTAGAAGAGTAACTACCTAAGGAAGCCCTCCCACTTATACTCATCTGTGAAATGGGAACTACAGCAATTGTCGTAAACCCACAAAGCCATGAAATGTACAAAGGAGTTTTTTTAGGGCTCCTCAAAAGTCAAAAGTTTATGGCTAGGTTCTGCAAACTTCAATAAGATTTTTTAAACATTTTTTAATTTGACGAAAGTTGTATACATTTGTATACATTTGTGGTATTGGTCGTGTATGTTTTTGTTTTGGTGCATGCTACATTGTAAAATGACTAAATCAATCAAATAACACACCCATGACTTCACATTCATTTTTGTGATAGTAATATTTTAGCTGTTTTTAAGGATTCAATGCATGGTTGACTGTAAACATTATGCTGTACAATAGATCTTCTAGACTTATTTCTCCTCACTACATAAAGTCTGTGCCTTTTGTACATCCCTGATCCCTTCTCCCACTCAATGAATTTTCGTTAATAATCCCTTCTCTTCCACATAGTCAGGACAGAATTTACTACAGGAAGACAGATGACACTGAGAGACCCTAAGGAAGACCCTATTACAAAGATGAGAAATGCTACACTGAGACTTCCCAGCCTCCTCCACAACACATGCCAGCTGTCCAGAAAGTGGCTTCCTAGAGAGAGATAGTTGAATCACCGTTGTCTATGAGTCTCTGTGGTTCTAGGCACTAATAAAAGGGGAGGGAGCATGATTTACTCATGGACCAGTAATTATCGCAAAGTAATTCAGTCTCCCAAAGAAATATTGTCAACCAATTTCCATCAATCACAGTTCCCCCAAAGCCCCAGTTGTAATTAATGGACATTTTCATCAAAGCTGCTCCCACAGTCGGCCTTACCCAGATGGTGTCAGGTGATTAGCAGATCCACATGATATAGGGCCAGATATTAATAAGTACCATTATTTATCAAGTGTTTTCTTGTGCTGGCTGCAGCCACACAAGCTGATATATTCTGAGATGTTCATAAAGAGTATAATGACGTTCAAGATCTATGCCAAGCAGGAGCCTGTACAGCCAGCGTCCTGCCATCAGTACACAGAACGGCCTCCTTAGAATTGACACCTCTGAGTTCAGCTTAGAAGGCCCATTGCAGGATCATCATTAATTTTCTTTTAATGCAAACACAGGAGACACTTGAAACCACCAAAATCTCTGGTAAAACATCCAGAAAGTCTCATAGTACAAGATTCTCACAAGAGGATGTATTAATAGAAGGATTAGGGTTCCACAAGACATCCGTGTAACATTCAGGGAATAGTTACATTAATGAGTTATTTCGAATATAAATTTAACCTGGTGCCCTGTATTATGTGTGCATGTATGCGTGTGTATAGACACATGTGTAGGTACACATGTTGATGTTGTCTATGTATGTATGTATGTATGTGCTCATGGATGTGGAGGCCAGAGGTCAACATCAGGCACCCTCCTTAATCAGTTTATCTTACTTTTTGTGGCAGGGTCACTCACTGGAACTGGAGCTTACTGGCTGGCTAGGCTGCATGGTCAGCAAACCCCAGGGATTCTCCTGTCTCTACTTCCCCAATACTGGATTATAGGTGCACCACACCACTGCTGTGCCCACTGCTGGGCCTGACCCTGTGTGTGTGAGTGATGGGAAGCCAGACCCGGGTCCTCATGCTAGCATAGCAAGCACTTTACCCACAGACCCACCTCTTCAGACTCAACGTCCTGTATTCTTATGTTTCATCTGAGAACCTTAAGGAAGAACTCCCCAGACAGGGGGTACTCTTATCCCCCTCCATAGTGACAGCCCCCTATGCTCCCCTGTACAGCACAAATACATAATTTACTTTTTAGTCCAAATTACTTTTAGTTCAAATTTTCATGCTTTGAAGTAGACTCCAGGCAGTCCGTCTTCTGTTTTCTGTTTGGCTCTCAGAAGTAATTAATAAAAGCCTCTCTTGCTTTATTGTCTAGAAGGGTCTTCGTCTTGTTTTGAGTCAGTTCAAAGTCTCCATCCATGGCCAGAGTAACTAAAGGTTTGTCTTGGTACTGTATTAGCCATTGCAGGCTAGTCTCCACTCAACAGTTCACACACGGCAACTGCTATTCAGAACCAAACAAAGAAGGTGCTTATAACATCCAGCACACACATAAGTCAGGTTTACTGGGATCTGAGCTCTTGCCTGGGTTACATAGGTGAATAAATAGCAGAGACGGGGTTCAAAGCCAGGTGTGACTCCAGAAGCCACAGTGGGATGTGTCTGCCGAAAGTCCTATCCACAGAGATTACTTGGGAGTTCTCCTGTTAGATACTGAGGAATCTTCCAGAAGCTGGCCTGTTGCCATATTTGTAGGATGGCCCTTCTTCCAAGAAAACAAGCAGATCTGCTAGACATTTTTAATTAATTGCCCCTTGATCTTCAGTAATGAAGCAACAGGAGTTTGAGAATCGTCCCAAGCTTGTGTGCACCATGGGACTTGGACTGTGGAGGCAAGCCTGAAGAAAGAGAAGCAGGAGATGTGTTCAAGGACAGAGGAGCAGCCCAGGCTCAGGAGCCTGGAAACGCTGGTGAGAGGAGTGTGTCATTCTCCTCCGACTGTCTGCTGACCTCTATGGGCTTGAGCAGGGAAAGAGAGCCACCATCAATGGGTAAATGATGCTGCTGTGGGATGTTCTGTATGGCAAATGTGTTGCTAATTAGTCAATAAATAAAACACTGATTGGCCATTGGCTAGGCAGGAAGTGTAGGCGGAACAAGGAGGAGAATAAAGCTGGGAAGTGGAAGGCTGAGTCAGAGAGACACTGCCAGTCGCCACGATGAGAAACAGCATGTGAAGATGCTGGTAAGCCACGAGCTACTTGGCAAGATATAGATTTAGAGAAATGGATTAATTTAAGCTATAAGAACAGTTAGCAAGAAGCCTGCCACAGCCATACAGTTTGAAAGCAATATAAGTCTCTGTGTTTACTTGGTCGGGTCTGAGGGGCTGTGGGACTGGCAGGTGAGAGAGATTTGTCCTGACTGTGGGTCAGGCAGGAAAACTTTAGCTACATGATGCTTTGGTTCTTCATAACCACCTTGATTGTCAAGAGGGTGCTAGGAGTACTGGGCTCTCAGGTGATGGGTGGCTTTTGCTTAGCCAGCAGTCTCTGGGCAGAGATGGCCCCAGTGAGTCAGCAATAATTTGGTCAGGCAGTATCAGCACAGGGCCTCAAAGGGTCACTCCAGCAAATCAGAGCATTAAAGAACTAAGACTAAAGGCAGGTTCTGTGGAGGAACCAAAGCCACATGAGATGTGCTGCTGAGCTTTCCAGGACCCTCCAGGGCCCAGCAGCCCACAAGACAGCTGGGAGCAGAGGCCAAACAAACCATTATTTCTCTACAATAGCCTTGGCTCCCAGCTTACTTTCCCTGAAGTAACTAGGGTTCATTGAAAACCATGGCAAATCCATTCTTTTTACATAGTTTTCATGTTCAAAAATAGCCTTCTCTCTCAATCCTAACAAAATAATGAAAAGGAAAATATAAGGAGTAATTGGTGTGGCATGTCTTCAAATATACATCTAAGAAGGTCTTTCAACATATTAATCTGGGCTTAAATAGATAAGCAAGTTTTTATTCTCTCATTAAAAAGTCTTAATTCCACAGCAGATCTAGCTCTGCATTTTGCCAAAGGTAATACATGCTTTAACTCTATTAGCATACTGTGGTCCCTCACAGGGGTAAGTTATTTAAAATATTTTGGCACATATCTACTATTTTTTCTCATATTACTCTGAGAATTATGAAAATGGCTATGAATAGGAATTTTCCCCATAGCATTTGTCCCATGCCTTACAGGTTACCAAGTGCCTACGTGACCACTTTTTCTATTGAACTCATACATACTCTGTGGGGGTATGCAGGGCAGCCTGAGTCAGTAATACGGGTAAGCTGCTTATTGGCGCTCCATTGAGTTAGGCACAATATAAATGATGGTTTGCTGGAAGAGTTAACATTTGTGGAAGAATTTGTACAGCTCAGGCACCGTGCTAAGCTTCTTCCTTTGAACTATTTAATCCCAAGAGGCTTCAGACATGGGCCATAAGCGTGGCTTCACCCATCAATATTCTGTCTTTTGAGGTAAAGAACCCCTTCAAGGTGGATTCTTTTCCCAGGAAAAAAGCTAACCTAGCTCAATGCACAGCCCTGTGTCACCTCATTTCTAGAGCTGGTTCTACCAGCTAGTTGGAAGCTGACCCAGAGCCAACTGGCTCATGCTCTAAAGGCTTCTATGTGGCTATTCATTGGGTTAAAAGCACCAGAGGCATGATGGAGTGGAATCTTGACCCTGTGTTTCTTGAGTGGGCCAAAATTTTTTAATCCAGGGAGAGAGGGAGGAAAAGTACCTTCAAATCTCCCAAGCCATGAGTCATTCATTAGATCCAAGATCCTGGGATTCAGCTCTTCAGTGCTCTTCAAAGAGACAGACGAGGCATTCTGAGGCCAACTTGCAGTTGTGAGTCATGAGTCGCAAGCAGGATGTGAGGTATGCTGTATACACAAGTTGGGAGTCTGAGGTTATATTCGCAATGCTTTATTTTTCAATGCTGAAAGTTGAACCCAAGACCTCAGACAAGCTAGGCAAGGGTTCTGCCACGGGGATGCTTTTTGTTTTCTATGGTTAATGATACCTTGATTTCTTGTGGACCTAGGAGGGATTGATTCTCCCTGGGTGAAGTAATCTCTAGGGACCACATACAGCTTGCCTGAGAGCATACACTTGATATGCAAATCAGCCAGCCCTCCCTTTCCTCATCTCTGGTAGTGCAGGACAGTGTTCCAGTCCTAATCATCCTAGGGCTGGATATCCAAGAAGCCATGGCAGATGCTATGCCCCAGAGCCCACTGTTCAAACCAGCCAATCCTTAGACTCTCATCTTACTTAACCTGGTTCATCCATTCTTTCCTGTGAAGACTATAATAAAAGGTCTAGCCTGTGACTTCCTTCCTGACAGTTATTCCTGTTCCCCTCCTCCCCCGCACCCCAAGCTGGAGTTACAGGTGAGCCAACAGACATGGATGCTGGGAACTGAACTCAGATCCCCCAGAAAAAGAGTATGTGCTCTTAGCTGCTGGGCCATCTCTCCAGCCTGAATTTTTAAGCTTTTTAAATAAGACCCAGACTGACTCAATATAACTTTGTGCTCTGGGAAGGTAGAATGCTGTATCTCTTTATACACTGGATCTCCTAGTACCCAGCATGGTGCCTTGGATATAACTCCTCAGATATTAATGCAATGAGTAAGGAGCAGATGAATGAATGAATGAATGAATGAATATAAATGAATGTATATAGTGGAATAAATATAAATGTATGAATGAATCTGTTTATCATTCACGAAGAGACAGAGGAAAAGAACATTTGGTGTCATGTTGAAAGAAGATCTACTCAAAGATCTGGTTTCACTGAAACCACTGGAAGAAAACACAGGATGCAAGAGTAGGAAAGGGCCTCAGGAATAGGACTACATTCACTCAGGAACTGAGGCCAACCAGTGACAAATGGGACCTTACCAAACTGAAAAGCTTCTGCACAGCTAAAGAAACAATCAAGTGCAGAGGAAGCCCACAGAATGATTGATTGCTAGCTACATATCTGACAGAGGATTAATATCCAGAATATATAAGGAAATTTTTAAAAAAGAGTTAAAAAAAAAAACCAGAACAACCCATGAAAAAGTCTGTCTTCATAAAGATTTTTTGTCACATTGTACAGAAAAAGAATAGCTACTGTAGAAGATAAAATGAGTTCTTTGCCTAAAGGTTTAAGTACAAAGGTGGGTTCCATCTTTACCGCTTACCTCCTTAGAACCTTTTACTGTGCAAATGTGTTACTGAGCAATGGAGCATACAGTGTTTCCCAGGCTTCTTTGGGCCCTCCCATGTGGGAAACTTTGCTCTCTACACATCACACATCGTGCTTGTGAAGGAATCAGCACTGAGAGGCTTGAAGGGAAGTGTTCTGATGCCCGAATACAAAGGTTTCTAGGTTCAAATCCCCTTGGAAGCACACTCTGAAGGGCTCCGAGCAGAACCCTTCAAATAAGTATTGGGTAGTGAAAAGGACAGCAAAATAGAGGATGGGGTGGTGAGGCAGATGGAGGGTGCATTATCTAAGTAGCTATCAAACAGCAGACCTTTCTGGGACATATTTGGGCATACTAGACCTCAAAGCTAATAGATCCAAAGACTGAAGGAGCAAAGCATTTGTTCCATGGTTTCCACCAGTCATTGTGAGGATTGTATCTGAAAGATGTTAGTCCCCCCACACTTCTACCTTTTCCAGTACCTAACAAAGAGAACTCCAGTGGTCAGAGATGGCTCCCAAGTGAAGGCATGCCAGTGATATCAGCTAGATGGATGGTTAGTGGGAAATGAGTAGGGTGTCTCCAACAGAACATGAGCAGCTCCTGAGATCTGACATTCCCTGGATATCATTTTCCAAAACTAAGGAAAAGGAAGTGTTCATTGCTCCCTATATTAAATACATAGGCACTGTCTGCTTGGGATTTAAATGTAGGATTATTGTAAAATCTCATGAAGGAAAAACAAGCATGATAATGAAATGGTAGAATGATGGAGAGGAGGATGGATCCATTGACAGGCTTGATAAGTGCAATGCTTTGAACCAGCTCCAGGCCTACAGAGGATTACTCTACACATTTTTGCTAGCTTTTATATCATTTCTTCTATAATATAATTACATCATTTCCTCCTTCCCTTTCTTCCCTCCAAACCTTCCCATCTACCTCTCCTTCCTCTTTTTCAAATCCATGCCTCTTTATTCATTAATTGTTGTTACATACATATCTATGTATGCACATATAGAAAAATACATTCCTAAGTACCTAAATACAGTGTGCTTGCCCTTGCCCTTTTTTTTCTTTTCTTTTTTTTTTTTTTTTTTGTTTTGTTTTGTTTTGTTTTTCGAGACAGGGTTTCTCTGTGTAGCTTTGCGCCTTTCCTGGATCTCGCTCTGTAGACCAGGCTGGCCTCGAACTCACAGAGATACGCCTGGCTCTGCCTCCCAAGTGCTGGGATTAAAGGCGTGTGCCACCACCGCCCGGCTCACCCTTACTATTTTAAGGAGAAAAATCATCTTACAAGATTGGACCCAGGATCAATTGCAATCCCATGATGCAATGTTCCACCAAATGCTTGAGTGGATGAGTCTGCCTGTTTGCCTGGTGCTGTGATTCTTCTGCTGTTTTCTGCAGAGCAATGAGAACCATCAAATATCACAAAGAGAAGTTCTGGGCTGTATCCAACATAGAAGAACTGCAGGGCTGAAGTGGGGTACCTGAAAGGATGCTCCAAATAGAACTTATCTAGCTGACACCCTCTTCCACAGAACTACAGGAAGAAGAACATAGAATTCCAGATTCATGCTGATCCTCACCAAAGACCCCACTGATCCTTTTACTAGCCATGTTACCATAAGTCAGACAAATGCCTTGAGCTTCAGGATCCCCAACTAAAATAAATAAATAAATAAAACAGGGATGAAAATACCTTCCCTAGGGGGTTGTTCTAAGTACTAAATGAGATGCAAATAAATGATGTTTCTATATATATGGAAGGCTTGGTCCTCAACTGAGAAGTTTTTGGATCATGAGGCCTCTGACCTAATCAATGGATCACTCCTTTGATGGACTCAAATAATGCTGACATTATTGGGAGGTGGAAGCTTGTTGGAGAAAGCAAATCACAGGGGATAAGAGTGGGTATATCCCAGAAAGATGTACCTTGTCCAAGTCCTTTCCTATCTGTGTCCCTGCCTTGCCTCTTGGTCACCTCATAGTGAACAGCCTTATATCATCATACCCTTCCACCATATGCCTCACCACATGCCTAGAAATGATGGAGTCAGCTAACTAGGGACTGAAAGCTCGAAAACCATGTGCCACAATAAATGTTTCCACCTTATAATTTATTTCAGGTATTTGGCACAGTGGCAAAAACTAATACCAGGTAAAAACACATGTTCACCAACTGTAAAATGTCCCATGAACATTAGTCATCACTTGTAGTAGGACAGGACCAGAGGGTTGAGGTAATTGGCTCAAACCAGTTGCCAAGGCATGCGCATAGTATTTCCTTATGAGCCAACCTGAAGTCTGCCTGAGGGCCTAGCAACAGGCACCGTAGGAATTCCTGGCCACTGTCAGAGTCCTTGATCATGCCCAACCAATGAGGGACGACTACGTAATACCACCAGATCATGGTACAGACTGGGCACTGGGAACAGGGTATATAAGGCCTTCCCCACTATTAAATAAACAAGTTTGCTATTTGCCTTCAACTGACTCCCAGTGTTTGCACCGTTGACGCTGTGCTTTCTTACCCCCTCCCCCAAGTGAGCAGTTAGAATCCAGCAACAATCACTGTATGCCTCATGGACCCACTACCTAAACCTTGGCCAGTGAGTGTAAGATCAGCTCCATCAACTCAAGGAGAACAAAAAGATGTTTTCAATCAACTCTATTTCCATGAGGGGAAATGTTAAACCTGCCCTGAAGTTCTAACCTTTTATTATGTTTGTCAAAGGGAACAACATGCTTCAAAACACACCCTTCCCATTTCAGAGTGCATCATGTCCTCAGTCACCAGTAGTAAAATCTAGTTCAAAGGAAGAAACACTTAGTTGCCTTTTTTTTTCAGAATTTGAAGGATGAAGCACTTAATTATGCATTCTGTAATTAGTTTGTAGTTCCACAAAAGGCACACAGGGAATGTTAATGGTGGCTGCATGCCATGCAAAGAAGCTGCAGCATATTTCATATTCAAGGGATGTCCCAGGGAAGGGGTCCATGGAACAGACTGGGATCACCTTCAGCTTTGTGCATCTACAGGAAATCTTAAAGGTAGCTCCCATCAGTACCATGAAGGAAGAAGGCAAAAGCCTTTACAGATTAAGGTTTGCCAAGGCAAAGGAACTGACTTCTTAATTACCTTAGTTTTGTGGGACAGTTGGTCATTCCCCAAGAAGGAAATGAAGGAGCTGTGCTGTTGTGTTGGGCAGTCCCGGAAGCCATGGGGCTTGATTGCCTCTTTTGAATTCTTCCTTCTGCTCGTGTTCTATACTCCTCACAGAAATGGTTCCCTCAGGTAGCAAGCAATTACCAAAAGCCTTTCAAATATGAAGGCCCACAGAGTATATTCAAGGCAATCAGGACCAAGAAGCCTGCTCTCTAGGCTCAAGACCAAACAGTGGGGCAGTCATCAAGGGACTTCCTTCAGTTCACTCAGTGGGTACCTGAACAGACATGGCCTCTAGAGAAGAGCTGATTTTCTGTACAGACTAGAAAATGAGTTAGATTCCAATTTGTTGCCTCTGCCTGCTCCTAGAAGACAAAGAACAAATGGGCAGACTGTTTGCAGAAAGTGACCTCTATTATTCCCCCATGTATCCATTCCTGTTTGCAGTATGATTCTGCAGTTCTTCCCATTAGCATCTATTTCCCAACCTCCTGGGTCTAACCTGGTTTCATGCTTTGCTTGGCCAGTGGAATGTGATTGCAGTAACATGAGGCCAGTGCCTAGCCTGTACTTGAAGAGACCTTGAATTCTTTCATGGAACCATACCCAGCTACCACACAAATGATAAGCCCAGGCTAGCCTGCTTGTTAACAAAACACATACTGTTATAGATGTGGCTCTGAGTCCAGAAAGGGTTCCTGCTGAGAGTTCTTATGTCTGGACCAACTAACTGAACCAGGAACATATGGATGTTAGAAATAAAGACAGTTTGTCAGAGAACAGAAAGACACCCTCAAGAATGAAAGCAGGTAAGAACCAGGTCAATCCTGAGACCCACAAGCCACAAGCCCACATCTTCTCTGGGAGATCTTATGGGTTGATACATGTTCCCTTGTGTTATATGCAGCCCAGGGCCAGAGGGGCTTTCAGACCTCCATCAACTGATTACTTTAACATGATAATCTTGATGTGATGATATATTGTGTACCCTAATAAAATTTGCCTGAAGATTAGAGGACCGAACAAGTCACTAGATTAAACATAGAAGCCAGGCAGTGGTGGCAATACTTGGGAGTCACATGCCTTTAATCCCAGCACTAAGAAGGAAGTGATGGCTAGGCAGAGAAAGGTATATAAGGTATGAAGAGACAAGAACTAAGACTTTTTCAGGCTGAGGAGTCGTAGAGGTAAGACATGACAGTGGCTTGTTCCTTTGTCTCTCTGATCTTTCAGCATTTACCCCAATATTTGGCTCCAGATTTTTTTTATTATAAGACCATTTAGCCATTCAAGTTACATCTCTCTCTCCCCCAGGCTCTCCTGTCACAAGATGATCCAGTCCCCACTACAGTTCAGTCAACAGCCAGAAACAATCCAGACTTAGAACCTCCAAACTGACTTCTAACAGGATACAGGTGCATTCCTGAGCCTAGGTCTACACCTCCAACCCACAGGTTTAGGAATTAAATTAATGGTGGTAAGTGTAAATCTAAACCACTAAATTTCCACATGGTTCCCTATGCAGCAAATCTCTGTGGAGAGTTATTTAATAGTCTCTTCTGGTGGTGGAAGTGAAGCAAGACGAAGCCAGAGAAACAAAGCATTTGGCTTCTAAGAGACATAGCAAACACAAAGGTCAGTTCTAGACAGAGATTCAGCACTGTCCCCTGTGCACCCCGACTTCTGCGTCAGGCTTTGGTCTTCCCACTTGGATGGCTGGAAATACCAGACCCTGAGTCTACAGAAGCCTTTCCTCCATCTATGGGAGGAACTCCATCTCTGAGCCATCATCGAGCTTATGCTCTATTCCCTGTTTCTTTAGCCTAGCTTCACTCGATAGCTCTGTTCCCACCACTCCCCTGCCCAAATTGTCCTGATGGTTGGCCTGGGCCCTGTAGCTGAAAGTTTTCACCCACTACAGGGCCCCAGCAGGGTTATCTGCCACCTCTTCCTGGTCCTGTTCACTTCCCTGCTTTCTGACCTCTGTTCACACCCTTGTACAGGAATTGTTCATCAAGGCCACTAATGGCCTCCCAAGTCCTATGCTGAGTGGCCTCATACCCATTTTCTTCTTAGTCAACATTATTTTAGTACTTGACACTCTCTGTGACTTAAGGAGACTTACTTATGGAAGTGTCTGAAGAATCTTGCTTTAAATCTCCTTTTATTCAAAAAAGTCTCAAGGTTTGAACATGGTCATCGTAAAGGACTTGCACCATCAGAGTCATTTCTAAAGAAAACAGTATGTCCTTTTCCAAAGAGACGCCTGAGGAAAAATGAGTTGTTCTGGTTATTTTTTATTTTGTTTTGCTGTTTGGGTATTTTAGGGATTTTTTTTTTTTAGTCAGTCTTTTAAGACAGTCAGGCTGGCTTCAAGCTCATGACCCTGCTTCAGCCTCCTGAGTGCTGAGATAACAGGGGAATGATACCAAATTGGCTGATTTGTTTGGTTCTTAGCTTATTCCAGGTCAAGCTTTTTTTTTTTTTTTTTGAGGGAGAGGGAGCTCGGACCATCCTGGAACTTACTCTGTAGACCAGACTGGCCTCGGACACAGAGATTCACCTGCTTCTGCCTCCCAAGTGCTGGGATTAAAGACCTGTGCCAACATCAAGTCTATTTTAAAAATGGCCTCATTTCATCTAAAAAGATAGAATGCAGACTCAAAAAACCACTGTACTGGAAGTCAGTTACAAATTTCCCAGCTGCCCAACTGTGTAAACTCCTTAATATCTTTGAGCTCCACTGTATAGATACAGTGTGAAACAGAAAATAAATCTGTCAGACTGTGACCACTCACAAGTAGAATTTGTCTATTTCACTGGTACTTACAGGCCCTAGTGCATTGCCTACAACAGAGTAGGAACTCGATAAGTGTTCCAATGTTTGTTGAGTAAATTTTGAAAGGAGGCCTACAAGTTCACAGACACAAAACCATAAACTTTGTCAGCATCATTACCACTTTCTTAAATTGCCAAATCCACCAAAATCAAATCTCTCACTGTGATTTTTTTTTCTGTTCCCTGGAATTGATGGTTCTTGATGAGCATATGAACAATTTTCCGCCTGACTGAAGTTAACAGCAATGAGACAAAAGATAAATGTGATGCTCAGTGTCATCAACTTGGCAGAATCCAGTTACCTAGGAGATGGGCCTGGGGGCATGTTTGAGAGGATTATTTGGTTACATTAACTGGGGCAAGAAGAATGGCCACCGTGGGTAGGACCAGTCTCTGGACTGGGGATCTTGGATTATGTAAGGTGAAGAAAGCAAGTTGAGTGCAGGCAGGCATGCATTCATCCCTCTGTCTCCTGACCATGGCTGTGAGGCAACCAGCTGCTTCAACCACCCGCTGCCTTCACTTCGCCATCCTCATGGACCGGACCATCAACTGAGAGGTAGAATAAGTCCTTTCTCGGTTAAGTTGCTTTGATCACAGTATTTTATCACCGTAACCAGAAAAGAAACCAAGTTCATGAGCTTAGTCATTGGGGTTGTGGGGGAGGATCAGAATCACACAAGTCAGTAGCTGTGTCTACAAAGCCTGGATTCCTGGGTCCTGTCCTCATGAACTCTAATTTGGAATGTGTTGTGTCAAAACCCAGAAGTCTTTTTGAAAAGTCAAGTTCTTTGAGTGATCCTGATGCCTGTCGTCTTTGGTTGTGATTAGAGATGCTTACATCTCAACCCAAACCTTCCTCCCTCTGCTCCACTAAAGGGCCATCCATCCTTAGAGAATCTCAACATTTCTAACTCTCTCAGTCCAGACCTTAGATTTCAAATGCATTTAATTACATGGCTGCACAGAGGGGAATGAGTTTCTGGTCTCCAGAGGTGGCTGAATTCTGGCCCCAAAATAGTAATTCAGAACCTATGGAGCTGGTTAGTGAGGCAGGCTCAGTCCCCTATGAAGCTGTGAGTCAGAACATCTTTTTCAGTCTTGAAAGTGATTAATAAAGCAGAACAAAGTCTTTGAAACATTGTTTTCCCCCATAACAAAGAGACGAGCGTGCATCTATTTAAGTTAGTGCCGTTGTTATAGAAACTACCTATTTTAAGTGAGCAGTAAAGAAATGCACACTCCCCTGAGACGATGAGCTCTGGAGGGCTTGGCTGTTCTAAACGTACATGTTGGCTGCCTCGCTAGTCAGGCTGATGTGTTTGTCTCTCACCACGGAGACTCTGAGCACTGGGTCCTCAGAGCTGTCTCCTTCCATTCCCTCTAGCATAAGCCTTAGGATTCCAGGATACCCCAAATCCTTTATTTCACATACTCTGTTTAAGCATCAGAGGAAGGGAATTGGCCATCCTCTTTCCCTCTATTATATGAGTTTAACAATACGAAAACTGTTGGCTCTTCTCGTGAAAGCATCACATCAGAAAAATAATGCTAGATCTCCTTGGACCCCATCATGTGAAGGGAAAAGAAGCCCCTGCCCCAGACTGCAAGTCTGCTAGGTGGGTCAGCTAGGAGGTTATCCAGGAAGTTACCACCTAAGCCTGAGTCAAATGAGACAGATTTTCCAACGAAACCTGTTGCCTGAATGGTGTCGTTCTCCTGACTGCTCACTTCCCTCCCCATCCTCCTTCCTCTATTATTCTGTACTTCATAAATACCATGAAAACTCCATTTGAGAATGACACTTTGGATTATACTGATTCTATACTAGGTGTCTGTGGCCAAAATAAAAGGACGTAATATAATAAACATCTCAGGCATTTTAGGCACAACTGTTCACTCTGTCATAACTAAAAAGCAAGTCAGGCATAGTGACATCCACCTGTAATCCCAGCACTTGAGAGGATGAGGCAGGGCATAAGTTCCAGACAAACTGGAGCTACATAGACAGTACTGTCCTGGAACTCACTATGGAAGACCACCACCATGCCCAGCTTAAGCCTTACCCTGTCACAGTTGGCAAACCTGTTGGGATTTTATTTTATACTAGAATACTAGAACTGGAGTATCTGAATAATAATATGTTAAAATGAGGTTGAAACATCCTTGAATGTGCCTCATGTCCTAATAATGGAGAGTCTAAATTTAAAGGCAAGAAATGAAGGATATCCAGAGGCTAGGTGCCCCTCACCACCACAAGCTACATGACAGGTGCTAAGCCAGTGTCCTACCCAGGCTTATTCATTCTGTGTAATAGCATGCATTGGGGGCAGAGATTATCCCCCTGGTTCCTTCCTTCATCAATTAGATGAGAATAAACAGGCCTCGTTTGGTTGCAAGCAACAGAAAGCCCAACCCAAGATTCAGGCACGGTGGTATACCCTTGTAATCCCAACACTTGGAAGGTGGAGGCAGGAGGATTAGGAGTTCAAAAGTCAACATTGAAAGGTCTGATAAACGACGCTGATGGTGGCACTGGTTACCAGTGGAAAAGTCACAAGCCATGGACACAACGACCAGAGTTACAAAGAGCTGTATTAGAAGGAAGGAGGGAATAGGAGAGAGGAGAGCCAGGCCTGGAGAGAAAGATGGCAGGAGCAGAGCAGAGAGGGAACAGAGAGAGAGCAAAGAAAGAGTGTGGGGTCTGCATCCAGCTTTTTAAGGCACATACGTAGTCATTAATGCCCTCAATGACATAAGACGCAAGACCCCGAGCTGCACATGTACAGGAGTGAGGGCAGGATCCTAACAATCATCAACTACATAGAAAATTGGAGTCTAGCCTGAGCTACATGAGATCCTGTCTCCAAAAAAAAAATGAAAAGGAGGGCGAAAGAGAGGGAGGGAAGAAGTGAGGCTGGAGGCAGACAGGGAAGAAAGCAAAAAACACGGAAGGAAAGCATAACCCAAAAGAGGATCTACCACCCTGTGTGACTGAAACTCCTTAATGGGAACTGAGACTTCTCAGTCAGGGCTTCAGAGATATTCCTTTCAAGAGGACTTTCTTCCTCTCTGTCTCTTAGCTCCTCTGTTTAGGCATCAACCTCAGTCTTCACATCCACACAAGAGCAGCATGGCTAAAATAGTACAAACATCTACACTGTCTCCAGACCCAAGCCAAAGAAGGAACACTTGCTTCTACTCCACCCTCAGTGACAGTCTTAAGATGCTTTATTGGTTCAGTCACAGGAAATGCACCTCGGTGGCCAGAATGCATTCAATGAGTTGAAGAAATTGTGCAACCTTCCACACTGGAGCTCAAGAACAAGCATGACCAATTAAATCCCAACCACTGGTAACAGCAGTGAGACAGAGAAACATCCAAACAAAGGCAAATAAAATCTGACCTTGTAAGTGTATTGCATATAATGTGTTAGTTACAAGTAAACTGCTTTAAAAAACTCATCCCTGCTAATGGGCTCATATGAGTTACTCTCATGAATCTGTAATCAAGAAGCAATTATGATAATCTATCGTGTATTTATGTTTGGGTCACTCCAAGCCTTTAACATGTCCAATAGACTCCATCTCATTCTTGCACCACCTCACAAGAACCAATCCAAAAAAAAAAAAAAAACAAATACCAGCTTCTGCTTTAGAAAGATGCTTTCTTTAATTGAAACTGTGGCTTGTGATATTTTTCCCTTGCAGACCCCAAGAATATCAGCTTGCTGTGGGATGTCTTTCTGTACTCTATGAATGTGTGTTGCTCTGGTTGGTTGATAAATAAAGCTGCATTGGCTTATGGCAGGGCAGGATGGAGCCAGGCAGGAAAACCCTAGAGAGACAGTGAGAGAAGAACGGAGAGTTGGGCAGATGCTGCTAGCCACTGCCAGGAGAAGCAAGGTGTAAAAGTACCAGTAAGCCACAAGCCACGTGACAAAGCATAGATTTATAGAAATGGGTTAATTTAAAATGTAAGAGCTAGCTAGCAAGAAGCCTGAGCCATTAGGCCATATAGTTTCAAAATAATATAAACCTCTGTGTGTTTATTTGGGACCAAGCAGCTGCAGGACGCATGGGTGGGAGAGATTCATCCCGACCCCAGGGTCCAGACAGGACTGGAGAAACCTTCCCGCTATGCCAGCTGATAAGCTTAAACCCACACCCCCTCGTTAGGCATTGAAATGAGAAGATTCAAAGGCACATGCAGTCTGGGGAGAAAAAAAATCAAACAGAAAATTATCTAATTACTATGTTTCATAGTTGAGGAGAGCCAACAGAAGAGAACTGAAGAAAGGGATTCTTACATCAGCAGGCAGGATTCTCTGCTTGCATTCCCCGCCTCTCCTGGCCTCTGGAGAAGAGAAGCTTCAAGTACTGCTAAGCTAAAGGACAGAGGTTCCAAGGATGTCTTTATCTTTGCAAATCTGAGAATTCAACCCCGTATGGGTGACAGTCAAGTCTCTGCTGTCGTTCTGGCTATTAGTTTAGGAGAGTTGTAGCGTTACATGATGGGCATCCCGACAACACTAACAGCACAATGGATCATGACCAGCAGGCCAGATTTCATGTGCAATTCCTCCAGCTCACTCCAACACGTTATCTGCAGTTCATCTGTAAGAAGTGGTGCTGCCACAAACCTTAGGCAAGTCACAAAATGAAAAGAAGCTGGGCCATGTTTGGAAGTAAGACCATTAAATGTTCTAATGCAACCCGGGCTTCCAGCCCATGACAGGCAGAGTGGGGCAAAGACACCCACGTGCAGGCGTGGGGCAGAGTGACCTGGGCTTCAAGGAGAAAACATGGGCCTACCCAGCATCACAAGGCACTGAGCAGACAGGCACTATTATGATAACCAAATGTATGGTATGGTATGGGAGAGAGAGACAGAATGGTTCATTACCTGTGGACAGAGACATATCTGAAGAGGTGAAAACAGGTGAGGAGCGGGCTGAGTTGGGTAGCTTGATTGCCACCTAGTGTCATGATGATGTCTGGGGCTGGGCTGCTGCTGGAGCCCATGTCTGGGTTCATGGCCCTGATGAAGCCACGGTCTATGTTGATGTCCGAGGTTCCTGATGTCACTGAAGGCGGAGAGGACAGAGCTGTACAGAGTTGACCCCACCCATCACTGGCTGCAACACTAGGGAAAACTGGTCCTGCCCCTCACCAGCTGAAGCAAGCACTCAGGAGAGAGGGTCCTACACCTCACCTCACCTGGGCAGAACAAGAGAACTGATCCTATTCACAAGGGCATGGGCAAGCTGGCCCTGAGGGCATGGGAAAGCGGGTCATACCCCTCTCATCTGCTTTGTGGTGGTGTGGGTGAGAGAAAATGCCTTCTTCCCCTTGCCCCTCAACACCTGCAGCAGGTGGGAGACCTGACCCAACCCCTCACCAGCTGCAGTACCCAGGAGAATGGGCCCTGTGCCTTGCTTGAGCAGCACAGCAGAGTTGATCCTGTAGACAGGGGCATGAGTGAGCCAGTCTTGGGGGTGTGAGAGAGGCATAGCTGGTACCTCCTCCCTCATCTGTGGTGTGGTGTGGGGGGGGTGAGGGAAAGATGCCCTCCCCCTCTCTCCTACTGCCACCAGCTGGCAAGGGAGCTGACCCTCCCCTTTACCAGGTGCAACACTCAGGAAATTGGGCCTTGCACCTCATCTGATCAGCACAGTAGAGCTGACCCTGTTGACAGTGGGCAGAGGGGAGCCAGTCTAAGAATATGAGCGTGGGAGATCTGGTCCCACCCCTCATCTGCCATTTGGTGGCATGGTGTGGAAAAGATGCCCGCTCCCCCCACCAACCCTGCTGCCCCTCTATGCCTGAGGCAGATGAGAGAGCTGGTCCTGAGGTCATAAGATCCAGAGAACTGCCTCTGCCCCTCATCAGCAGCAACACTCGGAAGAGCAGGCCCCGCACCTCACCTGGGCAGCACAATAGAGCCAACCCTGTCAGCAGAGGTGTGGGTGAGCCAGCCCTGAGTTGTGAGCATGGGAGAGCTACTCCCGCTACTTGTCTGTCATGCACTGTCCCCCTTAACCTCTTGCCCCTCACCACCTGAGACAGATGAGGGAGCTGACCCTCCCTCTTACCAGCTGCAGCACTCAGGAAAGCAAGCCCTGCTCCTCACCTGGGCAGCACAGTAGAGCTAACCCTATAGGCAGAGGTGCAGGTGAGCTGGCGCTGTGGGTGTGAAAATGGGATAGCTGACCACACCCCCTTCATCTGCCATGTGGTGGTGTGGATGAGGGAAAGATGCCCTCCCCCCCCTTGCCCCTGCCACCTGTGGTACTCAGGGATCTGACCTTCCCCCTCACCAGCTGCAGCACTTGGAAAAGTGAACCCTGACCCACACCTGGGCACCACAGTAGAGCTGACCCTACTGATAAGGTGAACTGGTCTGAGAACCTGAGCATGGGAAATCTGGTCCCTCCCCACATCAGCTCTACGGTAGTGTGGATGAGAGAGAGATGCCCCTCCCCCGCCCCTCGCTGTCTGTGGCAGGTGGGAGAGCTGGCCCTGAGGTCATAAGAGCTGTCCCTGCCTCTCACCAGCTGCAGCATTCCAGAGAGTAGCCCCTGACCTCACCTGGGCAACACAGTAGAGCTGGCCCTAAAGAGGCAAATGTAGGAGAGCCAACCCTGAGGGCTTGAAAGCAGGAGAGCTGGCACTGCCCCTTGCTCATCACTACAAGGGGTGAACTAGCCAGGGTAGTGCTATTCAGCTCACCCTGATGGTGTAGTCAGAGAGAGCTGGCAAGCTGACCAACCCTGCAACTACCAGGCCCAGAACCAAGGTTATGAGTTGGCCCACTGCTGTGGGATGTTCTGTATGGCAAATGTATTGCTCTGATTGGTTAGTAAATAAAACACTGATTGGCCAGTAGTCAGGCAGGAGGAAGTATAGGCGGGACAAGGAGGAGAATAAAGCTGGGAAGTGGAAGGCTGAGTCAGAGACACTGCCAGCTGCCAAGATGACAAACAGCATGTGAAGATGCCGGTAAGCCACGAGCTATGTGGCAAGGTATAGATTTATAGAAATGGATTAATTTAAGCTATAAGAACAGTTAGCAAGAAGCCTACCACAGCCATACAGTTTGTAACCAATATAAGTCTCTATGTTTACTTGGTTGGGTCTGAGCGGCTGTGGGACTGGCGGGTGACAAAGATTTGTCCTGACTGTGGGCCAGGCAGGAAAACTCTAGCTACAGCCCACCCCAACATCCACCCATCTATGATCTATTGGAGCACATGAAGGGGCTGGTCCTGCAGACCCAAAGAAGAATCCCAGTAAGGGCCCAACATCAATAGTGTAGCAGAAACCAGAGGCCTCGAACCAGACCAATGACTCTTTGCAATGAACACTTGCAAGTAAAGATAATGGATAAAAGTGCTTACTGCGTGACTCCCTGTGTCACACTACAACTTCCATGACGAGACTGATTTTTCCTCCTTTTTTCTTTTTTTTCTCTTAAATTTTATTTTATTTTGGGGGTGGGGGATTGCAAGGGCAAAGGGTGGATATTAAGGGACAGGGAATAAATAGGATCGAGATGCATGATGTGAAAGACACAAAGAATAAATAAAAAGAAAGTTTTGAAAACAGTGTTCTAATACGCAGAAACCCAGGAAGGCTCTGTGCAGGCAGTGTGGTTTCATTAGGGAAAAGTTATATCCATGCTTGTCCCAGCTGACCTACAACACATAACACACCAGTGGCTTAGGTCTCAGCTTCAGTGACCTTACAAATGTGTACAGGTATGTGTGCATGGATGTGGGCCTGGTCAGGTGTGTGCTGCTGCCTGGGGGGGAGGGGGTAGAAGCCAGAAGTGAACCCCAGCTGCAGGTTCTCAGTTGCTGTCTACCCTGTTTGGGGGGACAAGATCTCATTGGCCTGAAGCTCGTCAAGCAGGCTAGGCTTACTTTCCAGAGAAGCCCAGGCACCTTCCTATCTCTGCCTCTGCCCCAGTACTGAGGTTATAAGTGAGCTTTCCTGTTCCCGGACTTGTTGATTTTACATGGGATCTAGGGGTAATACTCAGGTCACCACGATAGCACAGCAAGTACTTACCACCTGAGCTGTCTGTCCTGCCCTGACCTTGCAAATTTAATGTACTTTTTTTTTGCAAGTAAACAAGTTATAACATTTCATCTGCTGCAATTCATTTTACTTACTCATTTTCCTCAACATCCTGTCTTTTATGAAAAACATAGGACGTTGCAAAATAGAGGCAAATCTATTTTGGGTCCAATTTACCAACATGCACATCAAAAATTTTTGTCCTGTCCATGAAGGACAAAAGAAAAAGAAAAAGTTGAAGAAATATGACATAGATAAAAGATATGAAAACTTAGTACTTTGTGTCATGGGTTTGTGAGTAGTTTTGCAGAGGGGATAGCTCAGAAACATACAATAGTTTTACAGGGCATTTTCCATGATTTAAAGCACTCCTGTATGTCAATTATAAAAAGCCACAGACTGGTAAGATGGCTCAGCAGGGGAAGTCACTTGTTATTCAAGCTTGATGACCAGAGTTGGATCCCTGAATCCCACAATGGAAGGAGAGAATCTAGTCCCAGCAGTTGTCTTATGGTCTCCACATAAATGTACCACATGTGTGCTCATACTTATATATATATCATATAGTACACATACACACAGAAACACACACAGAGATACACACACACACAGTAATAAGTAAAATATTTTTAAATAAAATAAGAAACCATTAACCAGAGCAGCACACTGTGGCCCAAGGGGTCAACTGCATGCCCAGCTTTATAACTCAGTTTGGAGTGAACATAGCTTCACTCATTTATTTAAGTGTGTTCCTGGCTGCCTTCACACTATAGTGACAGTGATAAGTGGTTGCCATAGAGACTATCATCTGGTATAGACAAATAGCAAAGGTTTTCCCGGCCGTTGCCCAAAGGCGAGAAGCCAGCAGTCTCTACAGCACCCTTGTCTTGGTGTCTGGGTTTCATCACCCCAGTGGTAAGGGAAGCACAAGAACAGGTGCATTCGTGTGGAAAACAGTGAAGCCCCACCATCCTAGGCCCTCACAGGAAGAAACTTCTCCTTCGTAAGAGCCGACACACTGGACAGATCCAGAAAGGAAGCTCAGACTGACACTATCAGGCACCATGACTGCAGATTGCTTTACCATTTCATACTTCCATTCCTTTGTTTGTTTGTTTGAAGACTTTCTCTGATTTTTTAATTATGTGCATGTGTCTGTGCATATGAGTATGGGCACCCACAGAGGCCAGAGGAGGACATTGGATGTCCTGGAACTGGAGTTATAGGAGGTTATGGGCCGCCCAACATGGGTACTGCAAGAGCAGTACACACTCTTAACTGTGGCTACTGCAAGAATAAACACACATTTGCAGACTTTGTGTCCTTCTTGATTTGCAAGACTATGCTTTTGCCTCTTGTAGCTCTCACTGGGTGACCACTGCCAAATCAGTGGGTAGATTTACATGGAAAACTATCCAAATCTCATACTGGTCAGTCAAAATCTTGAGAGTCTAACCTTAAAACCCCGGGCTAGGCTGTGAGTGAGAGGTGCCAGGTTCTTTCTCATCCGGAACTCACTATCAGGGAGATCTAATCAGGAACATATGAGAGAAAAGTGAATTAGGGTATCTTCTGAATTGGTTGTTCGGGTTGGCTGAAATCATCAAAGGCACATTTGTTGGTACATGAAAAGAACACTGGTCAATTTGCATCAGGGAAGATCCGCCAGGAGAAGCTTGAAGACACCATGCAGACTTGACGATCATATACAAGGGATTGATTTTAGATTAAAATATTCTAAAATTTGCATAGAGAACACACAGTCTATAGAGTGCTAGAGGGTAACACATGAAACAGTGTTAGTAAGCTAGAGGAATTTCTTGGTAGGATTTTGCAACCCTTCATGACAGTGTCTACTGTGTGTATGCAAGAAGGTTAAGTGGCTCACAGTATTTTCAAAACTAATTTTTCTGTGAAATGTTCCTACTTTAGAGTATCTTTAAACACACTTTAAGATATATAGGAGATAGCAACACAAATCAATTAGCTATGCTTCCTAATAACAAGCTGCTCAGTGCCATGGTAAAGATAAGCAAGAGAAATTCAAATATAACAAGTTGCATAGCAATGAACTTTAGCATTTTCCTCTTCTCTTCTCTCGTTGTTTCTTCTCCTTGTTTTCCAAATGTAAAACTAATAATTTAAGCATGACTAAGCATCTTTCCCTTCTTTCCTCACATTGAACTTGCCATGATCGATCTGAAACATTTATTTCCCTTGGGAAAGTGACTGGTGACTGCACCAAGAATATAAAAAGGAAAACAGTTAATACTCAGCTTCATGGGTTCAAAATGAGATTCTGTAGCAACTTAACAGCTTAGAGAAGCAAGCTTTTTCGGGAGAAAGGGGATTTCCTAAATCTCTTTAACTCCCCAACTTAGGAAGAGCTAAGCCCGAGTCAGCTAATCATACATGTTCCTCTACCTCTGTGCTTCCCAAATCTTTATGTGCATACAAGTCACCTGGGACATTGTTCACAACACAGGTTCCAATCCATGAGAACCAGGTAGAGCCGCATCTCTTATAAACCCCTGGGTGATGCCACTGTGCATCCAGGGACTGTGTGTTCAGTGAGATGCCACAGCAGATTACTTTTGGATATTTGGTGGCCCACCATGAGGCTCTCTGCCCTCAGGTAGAAGAAAGTTTAATGCTGAAGAAGTAACAAACCCAAGTCTCTCCCATCTAAACTGTGGACTGGTGGAATGAACAAGAGGCAGAGGGTAGGTAAGATGTACCTTAAGTTCCCTTCTTTAGATTTCAGACCAGACCTCACCAGTGTGTTAAGAAAGGGTTGAGGAAATGTCCTAAGGAGAAAGACTGACCAGGAGGGACTGCCAGTGCTGGAATGCATGTGTCTTGGTTTGCCCCTGTTCTGGAGTGATCCCTTATCCCCAAATTGGGTGATGAGAAGAACTCTGCTAACTCCCCAAAGCTGCCTTCTGCTCTCATGGATGGCCTCAACAGCTTCAAATGTCTCCTGAAAGTCAATCTGGGAGTTTCACCTAGGCAACTACAGACCGATGCTCCCACTAGACCACAGGGGCACCAACAGCACCCCAGGAACCTAGTGCAGCCAGAGAGACCAGACTACTGGGAACAAATGCAGATGATGTCAACAGTAACCATCAGCCAGCTGAACACTCCTATGGTGGTATTTTATTTGTACTGAAATGTGATTTTAATTGTATGTTAATAAATAAAGTTGCCCGGGGGTCAGAGCTATTAGAGCCATAGCAAAAGCTGGGCGGTGGTGGTGCACGCCTTTAATCCCAGCACTTGGTAGGCAGAGCTAGATAGATCTCTGTGTATTCAAGGATACAGCCAACAGACAGTGACGAGGCAGTCATGTGGTTTTACAACCAATGAGAAGGCAGAACAGAAAGTCTATATAAAGACAAACAGACAGGAAGTAGGTCTCTTTTGGAGAGGTCTCTTGGCTGAAGAGGCTAGCTGCAGCAGGCGGGTAAGGCTCTTAGCTCTGATCTCTTGGCTTTCTTCTTTGCATTGGTTCTGTGTTTCTTATTTAATAAAACGGTTGGTTACATCTACACACTCCCCACATGGAACTAGTTGACCTTGGGCTTCTCCAAGCTATATAACATCCCAGCACATCCCTTCTGCCACAGACACTAGGATGGTTCCAGAAAACCCTGCATGCATGGCCCAAAATCCCACCCCCAACACAGCAGGCAAGGCCACAAAGCCACCCTCTCTAATGCCACTACCGCTTTGAAGATACACAATGGCTGGAGACAAGAAGCAAATGCACTTTCTATTTGAAAGAAAAGACACAGGGTCCTGTAAAGATAGTTAAACTTCCTGGCCTGGCTTCAGTAGAGCTGGGTTCAACTGTGACTGCAGATTTGTAACTACTTGAAACTACTCTCATTTGGGGACAGTACGCACTGGAAAGGGATTAATGTCTTCACATCTAAACTTCCCCTTACTTCATGGAGCTTCAGATAATTAGCTGTAATTTCTCTTCTCTCTTCCTCCTATATGTTTCTTGGATGTCCTGACACCCTGACAAATGTCTAAGGGAAATAAATACCTTCTTAAAAGAATGCACATCTCACTAGCAGACACTAGGTAACTAAATAATGCTACCTCTGAGCTCTCTGTTAACTCATGCTGTCAGGAAGAAATGTAGAGGTGCTATCTGAGAACTACCCTGGCACAATGACAGCATTACCCAGTGAGGAGCGGGCTTTCTCTCACCCTGGTACAAAGAAGGCACTGCCCAGTGAGTAGCGGGCTTTCTCTTGGGTCCCAAATAGGAAGTGACTTGACCTGCCAAAAAGATTCACTGGTAGGATTTTTAGTGCTCCTAATCCAACAGCAATGAGAGAAACAGTGTTGCCATAAAACACCTACAGAGAGACGGAGGGAGAGAGAGAGAGAAAAAAATTCTGACATTGCAGCCATGCCTCTCAGCAAAAGCACCTCAGAGAGTGGAGAGGATTTCTCCGGATTTCTGTGGTGTCTCCTGTATTCCCACAGTCCACCCCACAGTGATGGACGTGTGCTTCCTGCTCCACCTTCCCCCTCATTTCCATCCCATGAGAGTCAAGGCCCCAGAGATCTCCTGGGACCCGTGGGACAGCCTTTCAAGTTGCTCAAATGATAGGAGGGGTGAGAGGAGGAGAAGAGGAGGAGGAAGAGCAGGGAGGGAGGAGAAAAAGCGGAAGAAAGGAGGAGGAGGAGGGAGACAGGAGGGGAGGGGATGGGGAGGAGAAGACTAGGAAAGGAGGAGGGGAGGAAAAGGAAGAAATATGAGATGGTTCAGTCAGCAAAGTGTTTGCCTTGCAAACACAAGGACCTGAGTTCAATCCGCAGAACTCACATTTAAAAAACAAAGCAAGCCAGGCGGTGGTAGCGCACGCCTTTAATCCCAGCACTCGGGAGGCAGAGCCAGGTGGATCTCTGTGAGTTCGAGGCCAGCCTGGTCTACAGAGTGAGATCCAGGACAGGCACCAAAACTACACAGAGAAACCCTGTCTCGAAAAACCAAAAAAACAAAAAAAAACAAAAAAACCCACAATGGCGGCACACATTTGTAACAGAAGTGCTGAGGAAGTAAAGGCAGGCAGATCCCTGGGGTCCACTGGCCAGCCAGCCCAGGCTAATCGAAGAGCTTCAGGCCAATGAAAGACCCTGTCTCAAAAAGTGAGGTGGACAGCTTCTGAGGAATGGCACCCAAGGCCATCTTCTGGCCTCGACGTGCATGCAGACACGTGCACGTGCACTTGTCTACACACGGGAGTGTGCCTGCACCCACAGGAACATACATGCATATATGCATATACACAAAGCAATAAAAAGTTAAAATAGAAACATTTTACACTGGGCAGATAAGATCTGTTGTGTTTCCAACTCAAATAAAAGCTAATGTTTTGCAAATGTCCTGGGAAACTAGGAAGCCTTTTACAAAAATTACTTAGAAAAGGCATGATACTTTAGACAATTATGTAAGTAAGCACAAGAAAGGGAATAAAAAAGACCTACGGTGACTATGATAAAAAGCAAAAAGCAACCATGCCCAGAGAGACAGACTAGACAAAGGAAGTCTACACACTGAGTCATAACTACCCCCTGCGCCAGGATCATGAGAGCTGATCAAGTCCAGTAGTTAGAAGATGTACTTCTGGGTCCTTCATTGTGTAACTGCCTGGCTAACTCAACTGTATCTGGTTCTCACCACAGAGTTCTCAGCTAACCCTTTTATCATCACCATAAAGACCTAGGTATGTTCTTATTTATCCTGACAGAAATTGAGCAGACCATATCTATTCACAGAGTCAAGATTATAGTGCCCCAGTTGGTGATAGGAAAGAATTGGGCATATGTGCCCTGAAAACCATCTCCCTGTGAACCACTGTGTCCTTTGTATGTAGCATCCACATTTACCTCATCAAAGTTAGTGGTACACTCCATTCTTAAAGAAAGTGCACTGTGTTCTTCAGAACATGTGGAAAACATCCAGGAAAAACACAGCTTACCAGTGGCCAAAAAGTAGAATGATCCCCCAATACGGTACATGTACAGTAGCCTCCTGCCTGGCCTGCAAAGCACCAAGCTACCCACTGGGCTCACTGTGTGTCCTGCTGGCCTTTCTGAATCATCCTCATCCATTAAGGCTCAGATCAAATTTCACTTCCTAAAAGAAGCCTCCCCTGGCCACTCAAGCCTCCATTGATCTCTCCTTTCACAGAAACTTCTAGAGCAAGTATTGATTGTACCGTAATTGCAGTATTTAATCACATACTGTCTTGTATTCCTTAAGTCCTTTTTTTTTTTTTATGCAAAGGCATTGTCCAAAAAGAGCTGGAAGATTTCACTACCATAGGGTTTCTCAATAAGTGGTTGGATTCCAGGCTTTCCTATAATCATAGTCTAACATGTTTTAATTGCATGTTTCATTGCTGGTAACTCACTGTTTTCTGGTCTTATTACAGCAATGGACCACTGGAATACTGAGTCCTGATGGAAGAGTCTGGAGTTCCTGAGCTGCCTGATAACTCCACGCTTAGCTCTCATCCCTGACCCAGCTCCTGACTCACCAACTGGCATCCCTGACAGCTCTTCTTCACCCACAAGCAGGCCATTCTCTTTCCTCCTCAGAGACGGCTGCCTGCCCTTCAGACTAGCTCTCCTAGCTTAGAGCTGCTTAGGCAGAAGTGTCCTTCGCAAACACTCCCCAGGTAGCCTGCTCTTTGCTGCAAAGCTAACATCTTCCTAATTGATAACCTTGGTTCACATGGCTCTAGGAACCATTTGGTAGCTCTCTGCTGCTCCCGTCTGGCAATTTTGTGACACTGCATCAATTCTTTCAAGGAATTCAGGCTTGGAGCTTCAAATTCTGGTTGAATCCTGTAGATTGGGGGTGCAGGTAGATAGACAGATAGGTAGATAGATGATAGATAGATAGATAGATAGATAGATAGATAGATAGATAGATAGATAGATAGATAGATAGATAGATAGATAGATAACGAGATGTTTTCAAATTTCCCTACCTTTTGTTAACACTTACCTATTTCATCTTTGGCTACCCCGATTAGCTAGCCCTGCATCATTAGATACTAAGGTGCAAATAGTTTTGCTAAAAAGCTAGCCGTCTACAACAGACGCCAGATTTCTACATCAGACACCTCTACAGGTACAAGACTCTCTGTATGTGTGTGACTCTGTAAGGTGTGACTCTATATGCTCTCTCATCCATACCATAACAAAGGTTAAGCCTGATGGCAAACGGACAATTCACGAAGATTAGTTTATAGGGTTGCCCGAGAAGCTTGTTGAAAATTAAAATTCCTAAGCATCTACAGACTCTGATTTTCTAGATAGGGCCCAGAAACTAATTTTTAACTGGCATCAGGTAATGGGAACGCAAGAGGTCCGTGGCAGACATCAGTCTCCTAATCATTTTCTACTCTGTTCTTCTCTACTCCTTGATTCAGCCAAAGCCCAGTATGAGCATCCTGGGGTTTAGAAACCAGAGCAGCAGAAGGGGGGGGGGGGTACACGATGATGACGACGACGTGGATGACAAGCTTTCATGAGTAAGCTTCTAGGTCCAACTATCAGAAATTCCCTCTCCTTTGCAGTGTGATGAGTGCAGTGCCCAAAATATGCCTAACAGCAGCATGTGGTACAAGGGAGTGCGGTCATTTAACAGCGCTCTGTTCCATAATTTATCACACAAGACCTTGCAGCACATACAGATAAATTGCTGAGTCAGCAAATGGTTAAGCTCCCAACAATTATTCCAAATACATTGTGGTGTACTTTATTAGGCCTAGAGATGTGATCTCGAAGAATTTTATTTCAGTTATTTATTTCACCAAATGAAGATTTAACAGACCAACCTGATTTCTTACTAATTCTCTAACACACACACACAGGGGGCGGGAGGAGAGAGAAAGGGAGAGAGGAGAGAGAGAGAGAGAGAGAGAGAGAGAGAGAGAGAGAGAGAGAGAGAGAGAGAGAGAGAGATCTGCAAGAATCCTGGCTGCTAAAACTAGCTTTACTTCATGCCAAAGGTGGTGCTCGGTAACAGCGCTCGTCCAACCTGAGCATGCTCATGATCGTGGGGTTCTTGTTGAAATGTGGGTTCATTTTCAGGTCTAGCACGCAGACCAGATTCGGTGGTTTCCGTGAGTTCCTGGTGAAAGCGCTAGGCACGCCCGCACTCGCCCACTACCCCGCTCTTGCTTAGTCGCTTTTATCATCAGTTTCATGGCCTATCTATCTAGGCAGCGCATTCCCATGAGCTTTGTCCCAGACAGCACCTCTGGCAAACTGATCACCATGGTATTGGGTGCCTAAGTTGGCTTTCTGAGACGAGCAGGTAGCACAGACCTTCTGACGTCAGAGACCACAACTTCCCCCTCAGAGCCTGCTAACACTGCTGTTCTCTGAGCATTCTAGGAAGAGTGCAGTGAGGTTCTACTGAGCACACACAGACCACAATCGCTTCCTTTCTGGCTCTTCAAACACCTCCAGGCCACCCTGCTCCTCCAGGGAGGCAGATCTGAGCCTACCTGCCCCAGCCTCACAAGTGACTGCCTCATGAAGAAGCTCCCATTACCACTTCCCACATGGTCTAGCGGTTAGGATTCCTGGTTTTCACCCAGGCGGCCCGGGTTCGACTCCCGGTGTGGGAATATGAGCTTCTTTAGTTTGGTGCAGAGGAGAGTTAAGTACTCTTTAGCAGAAAGAGGGAGCTTCTTGAATGAGCATATCGATGCAAGTCCAGACTGGTCTAGTGTCTCATTAGAAAGAAAATAAGAAAAGCTGAGCACTCTCTAACAAAACCCATTATGTGTATATGTGTACACTTGTTGGGCAAGCACTCCACCTCACCTAGGTTTTTTTTTTTTTTTTTTTAAATATATATAATGTTGAGACAGGTTCTCACTAAGTTGCCCAGGCTGACCTTGAACACAAGCAAGCCTTAAACTCACCATTTTCCTGCCTTTGATTCCAGAGTCACTGGTCTTACAGGCCTCTGTCAGCTACCCCAGTAAAGATCATCTCATTGGCGACTAACATTGCACAGAAGGTAGGCTGGGCCTGTTGTGGCCAATCAAGCTTGGAAGAGCAAGGTTTGCTTGTGGCTTCTGCCCTGAGGCCCGCTGTCTGCTTTATAATCCTGCTGGCAGCCCTTATTAACCCGCTTAGGAAGGGCACATTTTCCGGGTGCTTGGTTTGACTCTTGCAAACAGTTGTGAGAATTAAAGGAGGCATGGCTGATTGGTGGTTCCTGATTGGTGGAAGCCTTCCCCTTATTCATCATTCCCCCAGAACTCCTTCAGCTGATTACGATCCCTACTTCCCCACCCTGCTTCCCCACCCTCCTGCATCATATTCCAGCCTGAATACAGTCTTCGCCGTCCCCAGCTACCTTCACTTGCTCACACATTGGAGAGAGAGAAAGGACTGTGACAGGGACATTTGATGACACTGTGCTGCTGGCTTTAAAGACAGAAAGAGAGGAAAATGAGCCAGAGAAGCTGAAAACAGATACTCGGGACAGACTCTCCCTAGAGGCTTCTGAGAGTGTGAAGCTCAGCTAACATTTTGCCTTTAGACCACTTGAATGGAGCTGAAACTTCTGCCTCCAGCTCACTGGGGGAGGAACACAGATCACCACTGCCTTGTATTTTAGTGGACTCCCCTGGCTCAAGTGAGCCAACATGCATTGTCTGGAGTGTCCATATAGATGCTAAGAAACAAACAAAAATATCACTCACTCGTACATGCAGAGAGAGAGGGGGGGAGATGAAAAACAGAATTGCCATAACTTATAGGGTAATTCCTATAGCTGTGCACTCAGTTGACATATTCAGTTCTTACATGGAACTTAGTGGAGAGCGAACTATTGCTGCCCCTAAAGCACATATAAAAAATGGTGAGCTAGCTGGCCCAAAATCATTGCAGAGAGCTGGAACAAAACCATCCGAACTCTTCCTAATTGCATTACAATGAGAGAGGAATAGTCCTTTCAAAGCAGGAAGCCCAATTTGCCCCAGAGTAAAACAGAATCCATCAAGTACTCTATAATGAGTTTTACTTGTCATTTCTTTTCAAAGAAAGATGAGCCCAGCCTGCACCCTACTTAATGAAAGCTTGGGTGCAATTCATTTTCTTCTAAAGTGGAATATAATCAAGAGCCTTTTGATTTGTCTCTAAGGACCCCTGTGATATAGCAACCTTCAAGGAAACATCAAATGGAAATCAGGAGAAGTCTCCATATGCTTCCCATCCTTCCCTCCACATACACGAGTCTTCATTGTTCAGAGTGCAACCCAGGAAGGAGGTATGAGATGGAAGTGTGGCTGGAAGGGAAAGTTAAGTGAGCTCGAGGGTGTATTTCCAAGCTGGCCATCACATGGGAGTTTGTGCAAGGATGGCTTGATCTCAAAGTTGTCAAGATGTAGGAGCCACTGCATCCCAGGGCCATCTGTCCTAAGGAGAAAAAATGTACCCCTCAACTGCTGCATCTCTTTAACCTACCAGGGATCACACTCTTAAAGAAAACTGACTTTCCCTCCCTGGGAAACCATCAACCGTCCACAGCGCCTCAGTTGGAGTGGGGGTGACCCCTGAACTTCCTTTTTGTCTTAGTTACTTTCCTATTGCTGTGATTAAAACACCAAGACCAAGGCAAATTATAAAAGAAAGCATTGAATTTGGGGCTATTAGAAAGTGAGTCTATGACTCTCCTGGCAAAGAACATGGCAGCAGGCAGGCAGGCATGGTGCTGGAGTAGTAGCTAAGAGCTCATATCTTGATCTGCAAGCACAAGACAGAGAGAAAAGAAACTAGCTAGAAATAGCGTGACTTTTGAAACCTCAAAGCCTGCCCCCAGTGACACCCTCCTAAGCCTTCCCAAACAGTTCTACCAACTGGGGACCAAACATGCAACTATATGAGCCTATGGGGGCCATTCTCATTCATACCATCATGACCCTTCATCCCAAAATGCTGACTGCCTTCATCTTGTGTAGACAACCATAGCTGCTTGGAGTTCATGAGTACTGAAGTCCTGTCATGTCCTGACATTTGGCTTTCACGGTCTTGTTTCACCCATGGTCCCTGAGCCTTGGGGAGGGTGTGTGACATACATGTCTAATTTGTGGCTGAGCACCCCACTGTTACTTATTCTCTGCACTTTGACCAGTTGTGAGTTTCTGTGTTAACCACCCTCCACTGCACAAAGAAAGGGAATGTAACATAACAGCCCAGATTGGGTCCTGGAACAGCAACAAAAAGCAAAGAATGAGGAAGAGGAGGAAAAGAAGGAAGGAGGAGGAGGTGGAGGAGGAAGAGGACAAAGAAGATGATTAAATCTGAATAAATTCTGTAGTATGATTAATTAATAGGGTTGTACCAGGTACCAATGTTTATTTCATGGTTTAAAAAAACAGGCCAGGGTTCTATAAGGGATTAACTAATGTTAATGGGGAAGTAAGGGACTTCTCTACACTATCTTTAAAACTCTTTTGTTGTTGTTGTTGTTGTTGTTGTTGTTGTTGCAGAATTAAGTTATTTTAAGCTTAAAGAAAAGGAGTTGCAAAGGGTATGGTTGATAAGAGTGACCCTACAGAAATGGAAAACAAAAGGTACATTAGGGGATGAGTGTGTGTTTGTGTGTGTGTGTGTGTGTGTGTGTGTGTGTGTGTGTTATTAATAAATGCAACTATGTCTGAGTCATGGTATTAGAATAGTGAGCCTGTGGCTCCCTTGCCAGGCAATCGTGAACCTCAGAGTAAATGCTTCTTCCCATTTGGAGCGCTAGATAAATGTTTGTGCATCGTAGTTGAGGATTTGTCATGAAGCTGCCAACTGAAACAAAAGACATCTACCACAGGGGGCACCTGGATTTGAACCAGGGACCTCTTGATCTGCAGTCAAATGCTCTACCACTGAGCTATACCCCCATGACAAACCTAAGCCTCCTGTAAACATTTGTTCTGCTCCTATGACTTACATCACACTTCATAAATACCTCTCATGCCTGAGATTCCTCTAGGATTTGACTCATCCCTAATTATCTTCTCAGCACACTGTCTCCTGCTGTCCCCAGAGCTTAAGTATTTAGTTCTTCCTGTCACCTGAAGCTCAGACCAGTCTCCTCAGTCTAATTATCTCACCATCAACTGTGCACACATCTTCAGGCAAATCAAAGAGTGTTCCACGCAGAAGCGGCCACCGATGAGGTGGGACGAGAAGAGTCTGGACTCAGGTCTGTCTACACATGGTCTTCAGAAGTTCATGTTTGACTCTGAAATGACGGGCAAACATTGCATATGTGCATGTACTGTGTGTGTTTTCATCAGATTTCCACGCAGGGACATCAGTTTTGTTTCATAGTTACAGCAAGGCAAAGAAACAAAAATCAAAGCAGAGAAAGACAGATAGTTTGAAGTTCACAGTTCACGCTAGATTCCTATTCTCTTGAGTTTTAATCGAAGAACTCTCAATTTTGTGCACGGCTAAGACTGAGCCAAAAAGTTAGAGAAGCGCTCATCACTGTAACAAATTTGCCTTGATAAGGCCTGTCAGACACTGTAGGGCAGGGCCAGGGAATAAACAGCAAGAAGCTGGGACTGTAGATCAAAGGCTTCCTAGAGGCCCCAAACACCCACTCCCATCCATTCCATTCTCCATATCTTTTAAATAATTTATTTGTATTTTATGTAACCACCACATGTATGTCTGTGTGATTGGGTCAGATCGCCTGGAACAGGAGTTACAGACAGTTGTAAGCGGCCATGTGGGTGCTGGGATTTGAACTCAGGTGCTCTGAAAGAACAGTCAGTACTCTTAAACCTCTGAGCTATCTCCCCAGCCCCACCCTCTCCATTCTGATGGCCAAAGAGAACCTTAGATTTCAAAACCATTATGCCCCACAATAAGCTTCCAGTCTCCCTGCCCTACATCCCCATGTATTTTGCTCTGTTATAACAATAGCTCAAGTGCACTGGGCATGTGCAGTGTGTCCCACAATGTACTGAGCAGATGCAAAACTCCCATAAAATAAACATTAGTGACAGTGTGCTCATTTGGCAAGTGGGAAATGGAGGCACACCATAGTTGAAGTATCTATCTGAAGCTCCCAGAATTAGCAGGTTATGGGGCCAGGATTCTGGCGTAGGCTCAGAACTGAGTGCTGGGCCTGCAATTCTAGCCATCTCTGTCTTGCTTGGTGACATCGCTGTCATCTAGGACAAATATTTCAGGCAACTTTGGGTCACGCCTATCTCCAGTTAATCCCTAAGTGATGTTGATTTACATTTAAGGTTGCCAATTTGATTTACATTTAAGGTTGCCACCCTTTCCCTGTCCCAGCCTCTATCCCCACCTCCACCCACAGTGCACCCGGAGCCTAATCAGAAAACCAAATCTATTTATACATGTCTTGCAAATGCATTTTCTAATAAACTCTAAGTCTCCTAGACCCACACACAAAGCTATTCATCCCTGTCTCTTGTCTCTTCAACTTCTCACTCCCCACATCACATTCTGAGTAGCTACCTGGCTCCAGCTTCTTCCAGTCCATTGCTGCTGCTTTTGCCTAGAACTGTCTACACTGTCCTTCTTCGCCACCCCCACCTCCATTCCACTCTCCATCTGTGGGACATTATTCTCTGAAACTGACTGGCCATAAGCTCCTCTCTGAAGCCTCCTCTAACCTTCCCCTCCTTTAGATGGGAGTAATCACTGCCTCTTCACTCTGCTAAACCTGGCACATCTGGCACAGCTGGCATTGCCTCTGATGGTTCATGCCTGCTGTCTGATCGAGAGTGGATGGAGCTGAGTCTCATTCTTCTCTAGGTTCATGCTTTGTACAGTTCCCATGCATGTAGATGCTCAGAATGTCATCAAACTGCTACCAAACTTAAGGTCACAGCCTCTGACCCAACAAGGCAAGTTTGGCCACCCATCCACAATAAGCCAATTAAAAGAGCCAAATTAATAATGAAAAGCAGAAGGGGAGGTTTTTTCCGATGTGGACTACATTAGGAGTTATATATATATATATATATATAGAGAGAGAGAGAGAGAGAGATCTTTCTCATTTGGTCTAGGATGGAACCTCACACGTGCTGTACACGTACTTTGTCACTAAGCTACATTCCCCAGGATTGTCTTTCTTGCCTTCTCCCAGGGCACAGTCACTACATTTCTTGGATTTCCTTGCAGTCAGAATGTTGTAGGAACCAGAGGACCTCGGAAATATCACACAGAAGGATTTTTATCACAAAGTTGTTTGGTGGTTTGGCTTGGTTTTTAAGATAGGGAATCACGTAGCCAAGACTGGCCTCAAACTCATGACAAAGCTACAGCTGGCCTAGAACTCCTGATCTCCCACCTCACTGCTTCCCAAGTCCTGAGGTTACAGGTGTGTGTCACTGTGCCTGACACAGAGTGTTACGTCGGAACAGTGAGGTGAGTGGTATAGTGCTGCAAGCCGCAGGAACATGGAATGGAATCCAGCTACTATCACAAAAGCTGCTACTTGGAAAGGTCAAGGACTTTTCTGAAGGTCAAGCCATGGCTTGAGGAGTCTTGGTGATATTTTAGCTTTTGTATATATGTTAGCCAGTTCTTGCAATGATTTTCTTGTATGCTATGTATGCTTCCAAAAACTCCTAACAGTGTATTTATCTGATATAATTCTTAAGCGTCCTAGGCCATAATGGCAAACAGTCTCCTGACTTAAGGTAAACACCCTTCTGGAGACACCACCTAGGGAACAAGTAGGTGCATAGCTTTATTTCTTGTGCAAATTAAGCTTGGACCCTCCTTTCTTATACAGCCTTATGGCATTTATACTAACATTATAGACTCCTAACATTTTACCTACCCACTTCTAGGAATGTAGATTGAGCACATAAATTCCCTTTTTGATATATTAATTGATCCAAGGTCTCAGTTGACCTCTTCCTTTAACTACTCCCTTTTTGGGTTGTAAAAGAAAGCCTGACAGTCACTGCCTGAAGAAAACTCTTTTCTGCCTCTATAACCCTGTAAGGATTCAAGCCTGGTGACCTGGCTGGAGTGGAAGGATTGCTATGGTTTGGGTATATAACTAAACCTTGGAGACTTGAAAAAGAAAAATGGAGAAGAATAAATCTATGGACTAAGAGCTCGGTGTACCTAGATTCTTTTTCCTGAAAACCAATGGCACCATTTGTAGCTTCTCTTCTGGGTCCCTGGGGAGATTATTAAGGCTGAACCATAATAATTTTCAATAGTATAGTGACATTATTGAAGGTATGCTCTGAGTTCAAATCCTAATTTGCCCTTTGCAGCTTTTGACTTTTACAAGTTACTAACCGTCCCTGAGTCTCTATCTCCATGAAAGAAATTCAGACAGCATATATCTTGCAAAATTACTGCAAGAAATGCAGGAGATGGTGAATATTATAAGAGCCTAGACTGCTACTTGCAATATCCAAAGAACTCAAGGGAAGTTGTTAACTATTCAGTTGGCCATGAATCACAGAAAATAATAGAAGTCAAACTCAATCCATATTCTAAAGCAAAATTAAGAGTGGACAGGGGGCACCTGGATTTGAACCAGGGACCTCTTGATCTGCAGTCAAATGCTCTACCCCTGAGCTATACCCCCAGTGAAATGAACTTGTTTTTATAGTGTATCTGTCTCTCAGCATTCTGGCTCTTAAAAGCCTCCAGTGACTCAGGAGAGCTATAATTAGGAGTGCTGCCTGGAAGGAGCCTGGGCATTAGAAGTGGTAGAGGAGATTTATAATGAAACAAGACAGGGATCTGAAGAACTAAGTTCACAGGGCCCAGAAAATCTCCTTTAGACTGGCCAGTACTCAAAGCTCCATTCCTGACAACTGTATTTCATATAAAGCAAATCTGACTTCCTAGGAAAAATCACCAATGTCGTCACCGCTAAGAACATGGATAAAATATGAATGACTGGATTGCCATCATGATTGCGTCAGCTCCTACTTACATGGATCCTCATGGCTGTTCATGGTCTTAGAGAATACAGCTCCAAATTGGCACTTGGTAGATAACTGTAGCATTAAATTGACTTGGCGGGGTGGGGAGAATGGGGGGGTGGGAAGGGAGAGTCTCAAAAAAAGTCTCAATAACAATTGGTGAGAGACAGCTCTCCTTGAGCCATAACTGTAAGATGATTTCTATCAACTGAAAACAGATGGTCAATGGCACTCTGATATAACATAAATATGATATTATATATAACATAACTCACCTGAAACTTGCAGTACTGTCCACTGTGAAAGGTCATTTAATTCAAGAAACAGGAATGGACACTAGAGTCTCATAATCAGCTAACTAAATTATCGACCCCAGTCCCACTGC